>NC_133325.1:59849415-60181575 GCF_042186555.1 Aquarana catesbeiana
TGGATGGACTCAGTAGATATAGGCAGTCAGCCCCACCATTAAAAGAAAGAGGAAGGCGTATAACGTAACTCCGTATGGAAATTTTAATACATGAAAAGCAAAGGAAATACACTCACGTGTTTAGCAGTAAAATCAAGCGCTTGTATAAAAGAAGACAGTGGTCTCAGCATATCCTCCCAACGCGTTTCGACTTAGAAGTCATCATCTGGGGTCAAACGCTAAAAGTATATCTTGGTCGCGGTTGCCTGATGCTAGTAATAATCAGAAGACAACGCGATCTGTGAATTCAGTGATGTATCACTGGTGTGCAATAATAAAATTATGTGTAGCTAAAAATAGTGTACATATAGATAAAGGTGATGGCACTGTATACGATACAAATATCGCAAATTGTCGTATCAAAAAGTACACACTAAAAAGTGCAAAGGAAAAAAAAATATAGATGAATAAATGATCATATACTGACATATAATAGGTGGCCGCACTGTGTACAAAAATGTGATATAGTGTACTGACGTGAACAAGTGATGTACAAATGAGGGTATCCTATATATAAACCATACAGGCGTACATTTAAAATATGGTGTTCGTAATACAAGCACAATGATGCGTACAAAAGAAAAACAATAAAAAGGTAAAAATCAACAGTGCCAATACACCAAAATCAAATGAAACTACGTAAGTCCATGTGATTATGACGCCACAACAGACATTCAAAGAAGTCTTTGGGGTGATGTCTGTGCTTCATACAGATGTCTAATGGTCTTAGAAAAAAATCACACACAGCCATTGTGACAACACCTCAACCTTCTGAGAATAGGGGGATTCGGTACTCTTACCCTGGGTAGTGGATCCACACGCCTGGTACTCTTACCATGGGTAGTGGATCCACACGCCTGGTACTCTTACCCTGGGTAATGGATCCACACGTCCGGTACTCTTACCCTGGGTAGTGGATCCACACGCCTGGTACTCTTACCCTGGGTAATGGATCCACACGTCCGGTACTCTTACCCTGGGTAGTGGATCCACACGTCCGGTACTCTTACCCTGGGTAGTGCATTTTTCTTGAGCTTTTCTTGCGCTCAAAGTGCCAATAATGACCGACAATAAATTCAAAATTTATTTAAACTCTTGATATTAATTAAAAAGTCGAATATAATACAAGTATATACAAAAAAATATATATATACTATTAAAAACAGTCATTTTCGGTGTTGGTTTTTAGTTTTCGGCCAAGGGCATCCTGCATTTTCGGTTTTGGCACCAAAATTTCTAGGGTTGCACCAATACTGGTATCGGTACTCATGCAAATGCACCGATACCAGAAACCGATACTTTCAGACTCGGTTCTTTGAGCTGTCAGTGGTGTCTCCCTTGTTGACAGGTGAAGTGTTAACCACTTAAGGACTAGCCTCGTTTTGGATTTTAGGTGTTTACATGTTTAAAACAGGTTTTTCTGCTAGAAAATTACTTAGAACCCCCAAACATTATATATGGTTTTTCTTCTAACACCCTAGAGAATACAATGGCGGTCATTGCAATACTTTTTTTTGCACCGTATTTGCGCAGCGGTCTTATAAGCGCACTTTTTTTGGAAA
Source organism: Aquarana catesbeiana (assembly GCF_042186555.1). NCBI lineage: Eukaryota > Metazoa > Chordata > Amphibia > Anura > Ranidae > Aquarana > Aquarana catesbeiana. Next base: position 59,851,017 of record NC_133325.1, read on the forward strand.
AAATTCACTTTTTTGAATAAAAAAATAAAACAACAGTAAAGTTATCCCAATTTTTTTTTTATATTGTGAAATATAATGTTACGCCAAGTAAATTGATACCCAACATGTCATGCTTGAAAATTGCGCCCGCTCGTGGAATGGCGTCAAACTTTTACCCTCAAAAATCTCCATAGGCGACGTTTAAAAAATTCTACAGGTTGCATATTTTGCGCTACAGAGGAGGTCTAGGGCTAGAATTATTGCTCTCGCTCTACCGGTCGCTGTGATACCTCACATGTGTGGTTTGACCACCGTTTTCATATGCGGGCGCTACTCGCGTATGCGTTCGCTTCTGCGCGCGAGCTTGTCGGGACAGGGGGGTTTTAAAAATTTTTTTTTTTATTTTTATTATTTATTTTAAAATATTTTATTTATTTTTACACTGTTTAAAAAAAAAAAAAATTGTGTCACTTTTATTCCTATTACAAGGAATGTAAACATCCCTTGTAATAGAAAAAAGCATGGCAGGACCTCTTAAATATGAGATCTGGGGTCAAAAAGACCTCAGATCTCATATTTACACTAAAATGCAATAAAAAAAAAAAAAAAAAAGTCATTTAGAAAAATGACATTTGAAAAAATATGCCTTTAAGAGGCGTGGACAGAAGTGACGTTTTGACGTCGCTTCCGCCCAGCAGTATCTTGGAGACGAGTGAGCGCCATCTTGGCCTCACTTGTCTCCAGACACACCAGGCAGAAGGACGCGATCGCCTCCGCCGCTACCGACGGCTCCGGTAAGCGGCGGAGGGCACCGGATCGCGGCGGGAGGGGCCCCTCTCCCGCCACCGATAAAAGTGATCTCGCGGCGAATCCGCCGCAGGGACCACTTTTATCTGAAAGCCGGCCGCCGCACGAAAACGGGGATACCGGGGTTATGGCAGCTAGCTGCTGCCATAACAACGATATCCCCGTTCAAACTTAGGACGTATATATACGTGCGGCGGTCGGGAAGTGAAGTCCGGTAATTGGAGCTGTGAAAAAAAAAAAAAAAACAGCTGGCAATGCTTATTAACAACATTGCTCAGCCGCTGAAACACTAAAATAAAAAGAAATATTGTTTCTTTTTGTATCTTTCTGTTTCTTCATCTGCATATCAAAGGGATTAACAAATGTTCCTCTGTTTTAACCCCTTATTAACCCTTAATTTACTCTAATCAGCCTTAATTAACTCCTTTATTCTCCTCCATTTAATTATTATTTTCCTGCTTTTTTTTTTTTGTTCATGTCTATTTTATAAACGATAAACAATTAAAACGTTTTTTTTTGTTGTTGCTTTGTTAGTGAATATTTTTGCACATATATATTAACATATATTTACACATTTCACATTGAAAAAGCGCAAAATTAAAAGCAAAAATCTATTTATTTCATTTGTAAAAAACTTTTCAATGCTTTGTACCATTGCTGACAGCTGATGTGAAAACAAAACAGTTGTAGTAGGTATCCGTAATTGTTATCGGCGAGTACTACAAAAAAAAGTATTGGTACTCGTAAAAAAAAATGGTATCAGTGCATCCCTAAAAATTTCCATTCAGTACACCTCTAAAAAAAAAAATGGTATCAATTTTGTTTGACTACAGTGTTGCATGACAGCGCAATTACGAGTTAAAGTAGCGCAGTGCTAAATAGCAAAAAAAAACTCCCAGGGCTGTGGTGGTTAGATAAAATTAAATTACAATGTGGCTTGTGTAGCAATAGAATATTCTATATTACTTTTTTATTTGCTATATTTTTTTCCTCACTGCCCTTTAAGGAATGTGGAGAGTAGGGTGAACCAGGGTGTTTGCCGAAAGTGCCCTTCCCCTTTGATTTTCACACACACATTGAATAAATGATGGGAGCCGTCTAGTTACTATCGGCAGTCAAAACAGCGTTTTTCTCCCGCCTGAGGCTTATTGTCTCCAGTAGATTAATACGCAGCCTAAATAAACCCATGATATGATACACTCAGCAATGTTGGCACAGAACAGAAGACAATAGATTGTGCTTTTGTAATGGAACTCGGCAACAGCACAATACAAATGCATGAGAGATAGAAGGCATTTAGCAGGGGAAGATGAATGATAACCTTTTACATTGGAGACAGAATAGGACTGAGATTCTTTTACTGTGAACCCACCTGTTGGTTGATTTATGGCGATTGCCGGGCGCCTTTTTATTTTATTAGGATTCCATCTGGCCAAGATTGTGCAGCAAAGAAACACCAATTCACACATGACTGAGCATTTTGCAGTGGGCTATCAATCAGGGGATCAGGCCATCGCCTGGAATTAGAACCGCCAGGCCCCTGTGCACTAACCTGATTCAATTTAATGCTAAGTGTATTCTTCTGAACTCAGGAAGATGGAGAGACTATTGGCCTCTTGTACAGCTTGGGAGCTAAGGAAAAGGAATATGCATGTAGCGCAATATTACCTGTTGCATAAATATACTATATATCTATATATATGTATATATATATGTGTAAAAAAAATGCTAAAGTTTGGCACTCCTGGCATATTGCTGACCGCAATACCTACAGTGGGGACGGAAAGTATTCAGACCCCCTTACATTTTTCACTCTTTGTTATATTGCAGCCATTTGCTAAAATCATTTAAGTTCATTTTTTTCCTCATTAATATACACACAGCACCCCATATTGACAGAAAAACACAGAATTGTTGACATTTTTGCAGATTTATTAAAAAAGAAAAACTGAAATATCACATGGTCCTAAGTATTCAGACCCTTTGCTGTGACACTCATATATTTAACTCAGGTGCTGTCCATTTCTTCTGATCATCCTTGAGATGGTTCTACACCTTCATTTGAGTCCAGCTGTGTTTGATTATACCGACTGGACTTGATTAGGAAAGCCACACACCTGTCTATATACGACCTTACAGCTCACAGTGCATGTCAGAGCAAATGAGAATCATGAGGTCAAAGGAACTGCCTGAAGAGCTCAGAGACAGAATTGTGGCAAGGCACAGATCTGGCCAAGGTTACAAAAAAATTCTGCTGCACTTAAGTTTCCTGAGAGCACAGTGGCCTCCATAATCCTTAAATGGAAGACGTTTGGGATGACCAGAACCCTTCCTAGAGCTGGCCGTCCGGCCAAACTGAGCTATCAGGGGAGAAGAGCCTTGGTGAGCGAGGTAAAGAAGAACCCAAAGATCACTGTGGCTGAGCTCCAGAGATGCAGTCAGGAGATGGGAGAAAGTTGTAGAAAGTCAACCATCACTGCAGCCCTCCACCAGTCGGGGCTTTATGGCAGAGTGGCCCGATGGAAGCCTCTCCTCAGTGCAAGACACATGAAAGCCAGCATGGAGTTTGCTAAAAAAAACACCTGAAGGACTCCAAGATGGTGAGAAATAAGATTCTCTGGTCTGATGAGACAAAGATAGAACTTTTTGGCCTTAATTCTAAGCGGTGTGTGGAGAAAACCAGGCACTGCTCATCAACTGTCCAATACAGTCCCAACAGTGAAGCATGGTGGTGGCAGCATCATGCTGTGGGGGTGTTTTTCAGCTGCAGGGACAGGACGACTGGTTGCAATCGAGGGAAAGATGAATGCCAAGTATAGGGATATCCTGGGTGAAAACCTTCTCCAGAGTGCTCAGGACTTCAGACTGGGCCGAAGGTTTACCTTCCAACAAGACAATGACCCTAAGCACACAGCTAAAATAACGAAGGAGTGGCTTCACAACAACTCCGTGACTGTTTTTGAAAGGCCCAGCCAGAGCCCTGACTTAAACCCAATTGAGCATCTCTGGAAAGACCTAAAAATGGCTGTCCACCAACGTTTACCATCCAACCTGACAGAACTGGAGAGGATCTGCAAGGAGGAATGGCAGAGGATCCCCAAATCCAGGTGTGAAAAACTTGTTGCATCTTTCCCAAAAAGACTCTTGGCTGTATTAGATCAAAAGGGTGCTTCTACTAAATACTGAGCAAAGGGTCTGAGTAATTAGGACCATGTGATATTTCAGTTTTTCTTTTTTAATAAATCTGCAAAAATGTCAACAATTCTGTGTTTTTCTGTCAATATGGGGTGCTGTGTGTACATTAATGAGGAAAAATATTAACTTAAATGATTTTAGCAAATGGCTGCAATATAACAAAGAGTGAAAAAATTAAGGGGGTCTGAATACCTTCTGTCCCCACTGTATATACAGGTGCAATTAATAAGAAAGAAATTTGAGAGAAAATAGATCAGAATCTGTCCCTCAAGGGTGATTGGGATTTTTAAGGATGCATAGGCAAGCACAACCACAAAGGATAATTCAAAAAACATATAATTTATTAAAAAATATACAGTTTAAAACAATATTAGTCATAAAACCAATGACCAAGATTAATACTCATTTTCAAAAAGCTTGAACAGATGCTTGTGTGTATTGGGTATCCGACGCGTTTAGCAGTCTAGATTACTGCTTCTTCGGGGCTGTTCCCAATGCATCTACATAGTCCAAGTTACAGGGAAATGTGGCATTATTATCAAAACTAAATAAACAATGATTTTACAAAAAAGGTACAACAATATTTTTATTACAGTGCTCATCCAAATATCCTGACATTGATCAAAGTTATATCGCAACATCGGAGAGAAAGGACAGACACCATTCCGTGACAAACAGGTGATGTCAGAATCACCTATTTGGTCTTGTGGATGTTGAACCATATGTGTAGGTTGAAGGATTGTATCACTGATCATCTAAAAATTCAAAATGCATATATGTCAAGATGCAGCAGCATCATAAATTAACATACATATATATATATATATATATATATATGTCCCACGAGTGGAGGATTGGCTCAGTTAAATACCCTCAATAGCCTATGGTAATAGGACTAGAGATGAGAAGAAATACCTAATCGCTTTAATAAACCATATGCACTACATAAAGGTGCATCTCAAAGAATTTGAATATCATCAAAAAGTTATTTTTTTTTTAGTAATTCAATTCAAAAAATTGAAACTCATATTTTATATATATTCGTTACACACAGAGTGATATATTTTCAGCATTTCTTTCTTTTCATTTTGATGATTATGGCTTATAGCTAGCGAAGAAGACCCACAATTCAGTATCTCAGAAAATTAGAATATTACATAACACCAATAAAAAAGAGAACTTTTATACAGTAAGGTTGGCTTCCAGAAAAGTATGTCTATGTACAGTATAGTATGCACTCAATACTTGGTCGGGGCTAGGGTTGCCACCTCATCCCTTTAAACCCGAACACATATGAATTACACAGGTTCTGAGGATAATTTAATGCAGATAAGGCACCAGGTGAGTTTAATTACCACCTTAATCAGCCACAGAACCTGTGTAATTAATACGTGTTTGGCTTTAAAGGGATGAGGTGGCAACTCTAGTTGGGGCTCCTTTTGCATGAATTACTGCATCAATGCAGCGTGTCATGGAGGTGATCAGCCTGTGGCACTGCTGAGGTGTTATGAAAGCCCAGGTTGCTTTGATAGCGGCCTTCAGCTCATCTGCATTGTTGGGTCTGGTGTGTCTCATTTTCTTCTTGACAATACCCCACAGATTCTCTAGGTCAGACGAGTTTGCTGGCCAATCAAGCAATCAAGTGATACCATGATTATTAAACCAGGTATTGGTACTTTTGGCAGTGTGGGCAGGTGCCAAGTAGGGTTGCCACCTCATCCCTTAAAACACAAACACATATGACTTACACAGGTTCTGAGGCCAATTCAATGCAGAGAAGGCACCAAATGAGTTTAAAATTACATCCTTAATCAACCACAGAGCATGTGTAATTAATATGTGTTCGGTTTTAAAGGGATGAGGTGGCAACCCTAGGGCCAAGTCCTGCTGGAAAATGAAATCGGTATCTCCACAAAGCTGGTCAGCAGAGTGAAGCATGAAGCAAACAACAAACATGAAGCAAACAACAAATAGGACAAAATAACAGAAAAAGTCAATGTGCATAACTATTCACCCCCTAAAGTCAATATTTGTAGAGCCACCTTTTGCTGCTATCACAGCTCCAAGTCACTTTGGATAAGTCTCTATGAGCTTGCCACATCTTACCACTGGGATTTTTGCCCATTCCTCCTTACAAAACTGCTCCAGCTCCTTCAAGTTGGATGGTTTGCGCTTGTGAACAGCAATCTTTAAGTCTGACCACAGATTTTCTATTGGATTGAAGTCTGGGCTTTGACTAGGCAATTCCAACACATTTACATGTTTCCCCTTAAACCACTCAAGTGTTGCTTTAGCAGTGTGTTTGGGGTCCTGCTAGATGGTGAACCTCCATCCCAGCCTCAAATCACACACAGAGTGGTACAGTTTTGCTCAAGAATATCCCTGTATTTAGCACCATCCATCTTTCCCTCAACTATGACCAGTTTCCCAGTCCTGACTGCTGAAAAACATCCCCGCAGCATGATGCTGTCACCACCATGTTTCACTGTGGGGATGGTGTTCTTTGGATGATGTGTTGAGTTTGCGCCAGACATAGCGTTTTCTTTGATGGCCAAAAAGTAAAATTTTAGTCTCATCAGACCAGAGCACCTTCCGCCATACATTTTGGGAGTCTCCCACATGCCTTTTCTCAAACTCAAAACGTGCCATTTTGTTTTTTGCTGAAAGTAATGGCTTTCTTCTGGCCACTCTGCCATAAAGCCCAACTCTATGGAGCGTACGGCTTATTGTCGTCCTATATATAGATACTCCAGTCTCTGCTGTGGAACTCTGCAGCTCCTCCAGGGTTACCTTAGGTCTCTGTGCTGCCTCTCTGATTAATGTCTTCCTTGCTCGGTCCGTGAGTTTTGGTGTGCAGCCATCTCTTGGCAGGTTTGCTGTTGTGCCATGTTCTTTCCATTTGGTTATGATAGATTTGATGGTGCCCCTAGGGATCCTCAAAGATTTGTATATTTTTTATAACCTAACCCTGACTTGTACTTCTCAACAACATTGTCCCTTACTTGTTTGGAGAGTTCCTTGGTCTTCATGGAAAGTCAAGAAAAGACACACTTCTAGGCTAACTTTGGGTACAAAAATAGGTACCAGGTGCAGACCTCTTCTCAACACCGTCCACAATGAATAACAATCGAAAAATTGTCGCACACTGGAAGTCCAAAATCTATTGATCTATTGATATCCTTGATTTTATTTTTGTCGGTCTTTTTTTGTGTTTGTGTGTGTGTATATATATATAGACACAGACACACACACATATATATTTTTAAATCCATATAATGTCTTTATACATATCAGTTGAAATGTTCCCTTTTTTTTGCACATGGTGCTTCCTGAAACAGGTGTTTTTTGGGTGTAGCCCAAATCAGGTGATCACCGTAAATGCCTGTTTTTGTGAGCACTATCGATGTTGTGAACAAGCAAGCTACACACTTGTGAAATGCATCAACTGCAATCCCTGTATTTGTCTGGCAAACCTTTGACAATAAAGAATATATTCAAGCAAGATTTTGGACTTCCAGTGTGTGACTATTTTTTGTTTGTTATCTTTGGCATTCATGGCAGTGTTTGGTTAGTGGTGCCTCTTGCTTAGGTGTTGCAGCCTCTGGGGCCTTTCAAAAAGGTGTGTATATGTAATGACAGATCATGTGACACTTAAGCCTCATACACGTGATTGGACTTCCATCTGAATTTTCTGTGGATTTTTGTCCGAATGGGCGTTGGCCGTGAATTTGTTCTGCATAAACACGCCAGAACATTTTCAGCCAACTTTTACCAAATCACGTGGTTTTTCAGCTCTTTACCGCCACCCTTTGGGCAACTTCTGCTATTGTTGGCTGATGTTTAGCATTGGTTCTGACCATGCATGTTTGTACTTTGAACTTTAGTCTGATGGACTTGTGTTCACATGATCGGATTATCCTCCATCGGACATTTGTTGTCGAAAAGTTTGAGAGCATGAACAGCGAACATTTGCCTGTTGAAAAAGCAACAGCAAGTGTCCGATGGAGCATACAGACGGTCGGATTGTCCGATTGTGTGTGTGTGGGCCTTTAGGTTGCACACAGGTGGACATCATTTCACAAATTATGTGACTTCTGAAAGTAATTGGTTGCACCAGAGGTTTTAATGTGATTCATAACGAAGGGGGTAAATACATATTCACCTGCCAGTTATCAGTTTTTTATTTCTGAAAAATAGTTTTATGTATATATTTTTCTAATTTCAATTCACCAACTTAGACTATTGTGTTCTGATCCATCACATATAATTCAGATTAAAAAAAATGAACTAAAGGCTGTAATGTAACAAAACATGAAAAATGCCAAGGGGGGTGAATACTTTTGCAAGGCACTGTAAGTGTATGCTGTAACTATAGATTTCCTTTAAAGCAACTCTTGGGGCTCCCACCCCACCCCACAACTCCCCCAACGATCACTGCTTTTTTTTTAAAAAAAAACCTTAACTATTTTTCCCTACTTAAAGTGGAGTTCCACCCACTTTTACAACTCTTCAGCATCCCTCACTAAACTGTGCAATGTAAACGAATTGGATATTTTTACATTTTTTTCTCAGCACCTACTGTATATCTGCTGTATTCATTTTTCACTTCCTCCTCCCTGGCCGTGGCCCATCGCATCATTTCCTGTTTACAATGCCTTCTGGGAAGGGGCGGCAACTTCCTCTGACACCGCCGTTGCTATGGAAACCTGACCTGAAACCTATTACACTGCTTGTGCTGCACTGAGCATGTGCGAGATCTGCAAGGATGAGATGCAGGAAGAAATACAGTCTGGCTTCAGATGCCCACACTTAAGATGGCCACGGCCTGCTGTAAGTTTATAAAATATCAAACTACTGCTATAAACTAACATAACAGACCTTAGTTTACAGACTAACTTTACTAGACCACATTAAGCTTGTGTATTATAGGGGTATTTTGTATTTAAAAAGTATAATTTCAGCCAGAACACAACTTTAACTTAAGGTCACATGACATACTGGTCCTGAGTCTTCTCTTTCCTTCAGTGCACAGGAGGCAGGTTCCTTCCCTTGTTTGGGTGTCAACATCACTGCTTATGTGACATGAACACTTCCTATTGGCTGTCCAGTGGCAGGGGACTCTCGATGCAGAAGAGTAGTCTCAGCATTGAAATCAGCAAAATGGGACCAATCACATTTGCAGAGTTAGATTAACAGAGCCCTGTAACTGGATATAACACTTATTGTGGTGACAACTGCGGTGACTATTTTTAGTCACTGCTGAATCTGTAGAGGCCAATCTGTTAACAGTCTAATGCCCCGTACACACGGTCGGACTTTGTTCGGACATTCCGACAACAAAATCCTAGGATTTTTTCCGACGGATGTTGGCTCAAACTTGTCTTGCATACACACGGTCACACAAAGTTGTCGGAAAATCCGATCATTCTGAACGCGGTGACGTAAAACACGTACGTCGGGACTATAAATGGGGCAGTAGCCAATAGCTTTCATCTCTTTATTTATTCTGAGCATGCGTGGCACTTTGTGCGTCGGATTTGTGTACACACGATCGGAAATTCCGACAACGGATTTTGTTGTCGGAAAATTTTATAGCCTGCTCTCAAACTTTGTGTGTCGGAAAATCCGATGGAAAATGTGTGATAGAGCCTACACACGGTCAGAATTTCCGACAACAAGGTCCTATCACACATTTTCCGTTGGAAAATTCGACCGTGTGTACGGGGCATTAAAGTGGAATTAAACCCACCTATCCATTACAGCCAAGGAAGCTGCTTCTGTTTGATCTGCAACTGCCACGGTGCTGCACATGTGATCAGTTATGACTTCAGCCATTTGATGGTTTGACAGTTTGGTTGAGGAAACAAGAAAATGTGACAGTTAGCATTCCAGGAATGTAACTTTTTTTGAAACCGTTAAATTGATGGGTTTAGTTCCACTTTATGATTTACTGCTGTTCAGGGGCTCTTGGCTTCAGCAAAATGGCAGCCTCCAGCAAGAAGAAACAGGAGCAATGCTGGAGGCAATTTACTGCACACGCTTATTTATTTATTATTTATTTCAGGTACTTATATAGCGCCCCCTACCCCTACCCTCAAGGAGCTTACAATCTAAGGTCCCTAACTCACATTCATACATACTAGGGCCAATTTAGACAGGAGCCAATTAACCTACCAGCATGTCTTTAGAGTGTGGGAGGAAACCGGAGCACCCGGAGGAAACCCACGCAGGCACAGGGAGAACATGCAAACTCCAGGCAGGTAGTATCGTGGTTGGGATTCGAACCAGCAACCCTTCTTACTGCTAGGTGAAAGTGCTACCCACTACACCACTGTGCGCCAATTATTTTTGTGGGATAATTATTAATGTGGAATGTATGTTCCTTGCTAAATTACATTCTTTTTTATCAAGTTGTTATGAGTAAAATTCCGCTTTAAGCGATCCAAAATACACTTTAATAAAATCTCTGACAAACAATACTTTGAGCTGTTAATCAATATCTAAGGGCTCCTCTAAGCAACTGAGTGAGGATCTGACGATGAAGCTTATTGATGCCGTACAAAGTAGGATAGCTCTAAAAAGAATGCAAAAGCTACCAGCTTGCAGTTTTCATGGCCCATAATGTCATCAAGAAGTGCCAATTAAGAGGAACTGTGAAAGTCAAGACAAGTTCTGTAAGACCAAGACAACTTTAAAAGAACTGATTGTATGTTGGTTAGAACAATGAACCCTCATATGACATATTAAGTGCAGCATTGCTTGGACAAACATGATCTGCATGGAAAAGTCACCAGAAGAATGGTGACATTCACAACAGAGTCCTCAGCCCTGCCGCTTTTCACATCAGAGTCCTTACTGCTCCCCCTCCTCCTTTTTAAATCAGAGCCCTCAGTCTCCCCTTCCCTTTCACATTGGGGTCCTCAGTTCCCCCTCCCCTTCCTTTCAGATTAGAGACTCAGTCCCCCCACCATTTAACATCAGAGTCCTTAGTCCATCCAACCCCTCACGTCAGAAGCCTCAGACCACACCCCTTTCACATCAAAGTCCTAAGTCCACCCCACTCCCCTTTTCAAACGAGACTCTTCTGTCCCCCCATTTTCAAATTAAAGTCCTAAGACCTCACCCCCTTCTTTTTCAGAAGTGAGTCCTACCTCCCAATCTTCACTAAAGCACATCTGTGGCAGCATGGCAGTGTGCAGGAGGCAGAACAGGATAAACCAAAGATATACTTCCATCAACTCCTGAATGCTGGGGCTGCCCCGAACACATTTTTACCTATGTATGGATACTGACTGAGATTGTACAGAAGTCAGTCTGTCAAGTGGCTTCTGTACAACCACCCTGGTGGATTTTCCCTACTTGATCAGTTCTGAAGGTTATGGCCTGCAACACTGATCAGTGTATTCTGATGGCAGTGAAGTCCCCCCGCTGTCAAAATACTATTGCTCAGCGGGGAGGATTCCCCCATCCACCTTGAATGTGTGGATGGGGGAATTGAGTCAGTACATGGACGTAGCATAAGGGGTTGCAGGGGTCACAATCGCAACCCTGCCCCTAGCTCCAGGGGGCCCCTGCAGCCTCCCTATCATATTATCATATCCTCCACAAAGTCCAGCTCCGATCTGCCCTAGGGCCCCACAGCCACGCTCCAGTACTGGGCTTCTACTTTGCCTTCCACGGTCTACACCCCTCTGTTCTCATTGGCTGGGGAGAAGCTGTGAGCCATTTCCTGAATGGAGAGGAGCACGAGGTGAGAACAGCCCAGGATGGGGAAGTGTCTGTGCTGTGTGCTGGCAACATGGAATGGTAACCGAGCTCAACAAGTTAAGAGGAGGAGATTGCCGTCCTGTAGCCACAATGAGACCGATGTCACTGGTGAGGTATGACAATGCTCAGTGTCTCCTAGTCACTAGCTGGCATTCTCTGTACCCCCACCCGGGGATGTCTACTTACCCCACTTTCCTGACAACTGGGGAAAAGACACACACCTCCCGGAGGTGACCTTCCCTCAACACTGACAGAGAAACCTTCAGAAATTGCCGAAACAAATCCCTTAACACCTCCTGAGGGGCCCCTGAAGGGCTGCAGGCTCCTGCAGGCTCCAGGTTTCATGTCACATGGCTTTGCCCCCCCAGATCTAAGTTTCACCCCCCCCCAAGACCCCTGACCACCCCCTCCACCTTGGATGCTATGCTTGGCTGCTGAGCTCCTTTCCCATTACAGCACTCTATACTGCTCCTCCTCCGCAGGGCTGAAATCACATTCCTTTACAACACAGCCAGTCAACCATGATCTGCATAGGATATATTTGTCTACTGCAACTACACTGCCGTTCCAACCAGGGGATTTCACAGGTCAGAACGGCAACATAAAAGTCAGATACACCTTGTGAAGGCTGATAGACTGTGTGAAAAGGAATGTGATTTCAGCCTTGTGTATTGTGGGGGGGGGGGGGTGTTTACAGTGCTGGGGTGGGAAAGGAGCTCAGCCAAGTGACCTGCCAGGGGTCTCTGTCCTCTGATTCTCCAGGGGTGATCCTTGTCCTCTGATTCTCCAGGGGTAAGCCCTGTCCTCTAATGTAAGGAGGAACTCTGGGAACTCTAAACTCTTAAGCCACTTTGAGTATCTTAGCGTGCAGTGGGTGTATCTGCACACACGGTGGAAGTGGTGGGTGGTACTGGAGGGGACCCAGGTCAACTTTTGCAATGGGGCCCACAAGCTTCAAGCTATGCCTCTGAGTCAGTATTTTTTTTGTTCAACCCGCCGGTTGAACGAATAAAACTGACTCATCTGTGTGCTGCTTTAGTAGGATACTTTTTCATTGTCCTGACAGCCAGCCAACCAGCAGCATGGAAACGCCTGATATTGTGCCAAATTACCAGACACAGCATGGCACCTCTGACGAGCTGAGACAACACACATGGGTGTCCCGGCACCCTGACTGAGAAAAGATTATCTAGATAAGCTAAAGGTTTTGAAAGCAAATGCTGTGGAAAAAGCCAACTAGGGAGCTTCAGCTGAAAAGGGGAAGGCTCCTATGACAAGACGATACTTAAAGGGGTTGTAAAGCTAAAAACTTTTTTGGCAATATATGATCTATATGCTATATAGATCATGAATCTAGCTGTTATGTCTGCCAAAATTTTTTATTTACCTGTTAGATAAATAAGCTTTATCAGCACTTCCTCCTTTCCTCTCTGTATATTCTCTTCAACTTCTGGGTTTTTGAGCGTGCTCCCTGTAGCAACGTCATGGCTTCAAAGGAACTACAATTCCCTTGATGCTTAGCGGCATCGCGTATGCGCAGTGCCGCTTTTTTCCTGTGTGACGACGAACCTGAGCCACACTTCCACTTCAGAAAAAAAGGGGGCGGAGTAGGGCGGACTAAAGGCGGGGCTGTTCTGAGATGGTCATTAAGATTACAATAGCAAGGCACGGGAGGCGGAGCTACAGCGTCTTAGACAGGCCCGCGGCTCCCCTGCCTCCCGTGCCTGTGAACGCACACAGCGAGGGAGGGGGCGAGCACGTTGACTAACCCCCAGCCAGAACAGCTCAGATGATGGGGGCAAGCTTCTAGAGGAGGAAACAGGAAGTTGAAAATTCACAAACAGAAAAAAAGCATTTACAAAGGAAAGCCAAGGAAAAGGTAAGTGAACCAACAGTACACTACCTTAAAGGAACATATTTAGAAAATAAAAAACAAACCTTTAGTATCACTTTAAATTACCCCTAAACCATGAGGTACTTAAAGAGGAGTTCCACCCGCCCCTTTAAAGATTAAAAGTCAGCAACTACACATACTGCAGCTGCTGACTTTTAACATTAGGACTAGGGATGAGCTTCGTGTTCGAGTCGAACCCATGTTCGACTCGAACATCGGCTGTTCGATCGTTCGCCGAATTGCGAACGTTATGGGCCGTTCGCGCTAAATTCGTGTGGCGCGTCACGGCCCATAATTCACTGCGGCATCGCAGTGCATTGCTGGCTGATGATTGGCCAAGCATGCACTATGACCCGCATGCTTGGCCAATCACAGCGCCGTCAGTAGAGAGAGCTGTAATTGGCCAAAGCCAGGGTGGCTTTGGCCAATTATGGCTCAGGGGATTTAGTACACACCCCACACTATATAAGGCCGCCTGCACGGCGGCCCTGTGTAGTGTGTGTTCCGGTGTGCTGAGAGATAGAGAGACAGTGTCATTTGATTTGAGTTAGATAGATTAGGCAGAACAGTCACTCAGTTAGCTGCACTTACAGTGTATTGTGTATATATATGCATCCCAGGTGTTGCATATATATATATACACTGTATTCAGTTTAGCTAGATCCGTTCCTGTTATCTTCTATCTAGACTATTTACATTTAATGCAGTGCGTCCTGCTCACAGTGTTCAGCTAGATCCGTTCCTGCTATTTACATTTAGTGCAGTGCGTCCTGCTCACAGTGTTCAGCTAGATCCGTTCCTGTTATCTTCTAGACTATTTACATTTAGTGCAGTGCGTCCTGCTCACAGTGTTCAGCTAGATCCGTTCCTGTTATCTTCTAGACTATTTACATTTAGTGCAGTGCGTCCTGCTCACAGTGTTCAGCTAGATCCGTTCCTGTTAAATTCCTACTGACAGGCAGGCTTGTCTGGTTACAGTATATAAAGCTACCTGAAGAAAATTACAGGTGTTCTATTTGATCCTATTAGTACCACGGTCAGGCAGCTAGACTATTTACATTTAGTACAGTGCGTCCTGCTCACAGTGTACAGCTAGATCCGTTCCTGTTATCTTCCTACTGACAGGCAGGCTTGTCTGGTTACAGTATATAAAGCTACCTGAAGAAAATTACAGGTGTTCTATTTGATCCTATTAGTACCACGGTCAGGCAGCTAGACTATTTACATTTAGTACAGTGCGTCCTGCTCACAGTGTTCAGCTAGATCCGTTCCTGTTATCTTCCTACTGACAGGCAGGCTTGTCTGGTTACAGTATATAAAGCTACCTGAAGAAAATTACAGGTGTTCTATTTGATCCTATTAGTACCACGGTCAGGCAGCTAGACTATTTACATTTAGTACAGTGCATCCTGCTCACAGTGTTCAGCTAGATCCGTTCCTGTTATCTTCCTACTGACAGGCAGGCTTGTCTGGTTACAGTATATAAAGCTACCTGAAGAAAATTACAGGTGTTCTATTTGATCCTATTAGTACCACGGTCAGGCAGCTAGACTATTTACATTTAGTACAGTGCGTCCTGCTCACAGTGTTCAGCTAGATCCGTTCCTGTTATCTTCCTACTGACAGGCAGGCTTGTCTGGTTACAGTATATAAAGCTACCTGAAGAAAATTACAGGTGTTCTATTTGATCCTATTAGTACCACGGTCAGGCAGCTAGACTATTTACATTTAGTACAGTGCGTCCTGCTCACAGTGTTCAGCTAGATCCGTTCCTGTTATCTTCCTACTGACAGGCAGGCTTGTCTGGTTACAGTATATAAAGCTACCTGAAGAAAATTACAGGTGTTCTATTTGATCCTATTAGTACCACGGTCAGGCAGCTAGACAATTTACATTTAGTACAGTGCGTCCTGCTCACAGTGTACAGCTAGATCCGTTCCTGTTATCTTCCTACTGACAGGCAGGCTTGTCTGGTTACAGTATATAAAGCTACCTGAAGAAAATTACAGGTGTTCTATTTGATCCTATTAGTACCACGGTCAGGCAGCTAGACTATTTACATTTAGTACAGTGCGTCCTGCTCACAGTGTTCAGCTAGATCCGTTCCTGTTATCTTCCTACTGACAGGCAGGCTTGTCTGGTTACAGTATATAAAGCTACTTGAAGAAAATTACAGGTGTTCTATCCCAGCTTAGTGCAGCTACAGGCCATTAGTATGTCTGGAAGGCCAAGAAGGAGAGGCAGACAGTCACAAGCCAATAAGAGAGGGCAAGCAGGCTCTGTGTCTAGTGCTGGTCGTGGAGACGGTGCATCCTCATCAGCACGTGGCCATGGGACACGCTTGGCCTTTTTTTCGGCAGCTGGCCGTGTTGAGCCGCAACATGCGGAAGACTTGGTCGAGTGGATGACCAAGCCGTCCTCATCCTCCTCATCCTCTCTCACCCATGCCCAGGGTGCTTTGTCTGGCAAAGCAGCGGCCTCTTCCCTCAGCTCAATGTCATCAGTGACTCCTTCCCTAGCTCCACCATGTCCTCATGAGGATTCCCTCGAACTGTTTGACCACAGTGTTGGGTACATGCTCCAGGAGGATGCCCAGCGTTTGGAAGGCTCTGATGACGATACTGAGCTCGATGAAGGCAGTAACATGAGCACGGACAGAGGGGGTGCCCAAGAAGGACAGCAATCTGGCAGTCATGCTCCCCCTGCTGCAGCATACTGCCAGGTTTGCTCCAGTGATGAGGAGGGAGGGGATGATGAGGTCACTGACTCAACGTGGGTGCCTGATAGGAGAGAGGAGGAGGAGGAGGAGGAGGAGGCGGCGGCACATCACCAACGAGGCAGGATGCCCTCCAGGGGCCAGCCTAAGGGCAGCACATTGACTGCATCACACCCCAAAGCTCCACATGTGCAGGGCGCTGCAGTCTCTGCGCGTTATTCAAAAAGTTCTTTGGTGTGGGCCTTTTTTGAGACGAGTGCATCAGATCGCACCGCTGCTATTTGCAACATATGTCTCAAGCGTATCTCGCGTGGCCAAAACATCTCCCGCTTGGGTACCACATGCTTGACCAGACATATGTTGACCTGCCATGCAGTTCGTTGGCAAGCGTATCTAAAAGACCCACACCAAAGAACAAAGAGGATCTCTCCTTGCTCCTCATCAGCTGAGATTTCCAACCCCACTAGACCTTCAGTCCTCTCTGAGACCTGCAGTGAGAGGAATGAAGGTGTAGAATTAGGTGTGTCACAGCCAAGTACTTGTGGGCAATCTGCTTTTGGTACACCGACGTCAGATTGTACCAGGCAAATTTCCCTGCCCCAGCTGCTGCACCGCCGAAAGAAGTTTGCTCCCAGCCATCCACATGCCCAGCGGTTGAATGCTAGCTTGGCAAAATTGCTAGCACTTCAACTGCTGCCTTTTCAGTTGGTAGACTCTGCCCCCTTCCGTGAGTTTGTGGAATGTGCGGTTCCTCAGTGGCAGGTACCCAAACGCCACTTTTTCTCACGGAAGGCGATTCCGGCTCTCTACCGGCATGTGGAAGGCAATGTCCATGCCTCGCTGGACAGGGCGGTCAGCGGTAAGGTGCATATTACCGCTGACTCATGGTCCAGCAGGCATGGACAGGGACGTTACCTAAGTTTCACGGCGCATTGGGTGACTCTGCTGGCAGCTGGGAAGGATGCAGGACAAGGTGCAGTAGTGTTGGAGGTTGTTCCGCCACCACGCCTCCAAAATGCTGATTGTGACACACCTCTCTCCTCCACCCCCTCCTCTTCTTCTTCCTCCATGGCCTCTTCCTCGGAACCAGCGGTGCTCCGTAGGCGTTCAAGGGGCTACGCAAGTACGCAGGCCAAAAGATGCCATGCGGTGCTTGAGCTGGTGTGCTTGGGGGACAGGAGCCACACTGGGGCAGAGGTTTTGTCAGCTCTGCAGGGGCAGGTTCAGAGGTGGTTGACGCCACGCCAACTTAAGGCAGGAATGGTGGTTTGCGACAATGGCACCAACCTCCTCTCTGCCCTCCGACAGGGACAAATGACCCATGTGCCCTGTTTGGCTCACGTCCTTAACTTGGTGGTGCAGCGGTTCTTGGGCAGGTACCCGGGCTTACAGGATGTCCTGAGGCAGGCCAGGAAAGTCTGTGTGCATTTCCGCCGGTCATATAATGCCAGTGCTCGGCTGACGGACCTCCAAAAGGAGTTTAACCTGCCCAAGAACCGCCTAATCTGTGACATGCCCACCAGGTGGAACTCAACGTTGGCCATGCTGCAGCGGCTGCACACGCAGCAGAGGGCCATCAATGAGTACCTGTGCGACTATGGCACCAGGACAGGGTCAGGGGAGCTTGGTTTTTTTTCCCCACGCCAGTGGGCCATGATCAGGGATGCATGCACTGTCCTGTCACCATTCGAGGAGGCCACGAGGATGGTGAGCAGTGACAGTGCATGCATCAGTGACACTGTCCCCCTTGTCCACCTGTTGGAGCACACGCTGCGTGGAATAATGGACAGGGCACTTGAGGCAGAACAGAGGCAGGAAGAGGAGGACTTCCTTAGCTCTCAAGGCCCCCTTTATCCAGACAGTGTTCCTGCGTGCCCGCCGATCACACAGGAAGAGGACGAGGAGGAAGAGGAGGAGGAGGAAGATTGTGTCAGTATGGAGGTGGAGCCTGGCACTCAGCATCAGCAGCAGTCTTTAAGGGATCAGTCCCAAGAAACACATGGACTTGTACGTGGCTGGGAGGAGGTGGCTGCGGACCATGTCGTTCTTAGTGACCCAGAGGACTCCGGACCGAATGCCTCAGCAAACCTACGCTGCATGGCCTCCCTGATCCTGCAAAGCCTGCGTAAGGATCCTCGTATTCGTGGTATCAAGGAGAAGGACCAATACTGGCTGGCAACCCTCCTTGATCCACGTTACAAGGGTAAGGTTGCGGACCTTATCTTGCCATCGCAGAGGGAGCAGAGGATGAAACATCTTCGGGAGGCCTTGCAGAAAGGTCTGTGCAACGCGTTCCCAGAGACTGGGAGGTTACAAACTCCTGTTTCTGGACAACGTGTTGCTGAGGCTTCGGTCAGTCAAAGAAGGAGCGGTGGAGAAGGTGGCCGTCTGACCGATGCGTTCAGACAATTTTTTGGTCCAAAGCCCCAAGGTATGATCGGTTCCAGCAACCATCGCCAGCGTCTGTTTTACATGGTGCAGGAATACCTAGGGGCAAGATCAGACTTGGACACCTTTCCCACCGAAAATCCTCTGGGTTACTGGGTCTTGAGGATGGATCACTGGCCAGAGCTTGCACAGTATGCAATTGAGCTACTGGCCTGTCCTGCATCCAGCGTTCTTTCGGAACGCACATTCAGTGCTGCTGGAGGCGTGGTAACCGATCACAGGGTGCGTCTGTCCACTGACTCGGTCGATCGGCTGACCTTCATAAAAATGAATGAGTCTTGGATCACCACCAGCTACCAAGCACCTGATGCTGATGTAACCGAATAATTTTTTTTGAAATCTCAGATCCCTTCAAAGACTGCCTATGCTGATGCTGAGTGACTATCCCTGAGTAATTATCCTCTTCCTCCTCAATCATCACGCTGATAGCTTGTAAGAACATTTTTGGTTCTGGGCGCCACCACCAGTGCCTAAGGCACAATTTTTCAGCCCCTGTTTAACAGGGGCGTGTAATTACAATTTTTGATGTAATACTTTGCAGCAGGGCTCGTTCCTGCATTCCAACTAGAGTGTCTGTGAGGGGTTGCAGTGTTGTGGCACCAGCACCAGTGCCTAAGGCCCAATTTTTCTGCCCCTGTCTAACAGGGGCGTGTAATTACAATTTTTGAAGCAATACTTTGCAGCAGGGCTCGTTCCTGCGTTCCAACTAGAGTGTCTGTGAGGGGTTGCAGTGTTGTGGCACCAGCACCAGTGCCTAAGGCCTAATTTTTCAGCTCCTGTTCAACAGGGGCATGTAATTACAATTCTTGATCTAATATTTCACAGCAGGGCCCTGTGAGGGCTTACAGTGTTGTGGCCACAGCAACACCTAAGGCCCAAATTTCTGCTGAGTATATAGGGCAGGACCCTACTTTCAAACATCTAACTTACAAACGACTCCTACTTGCAAACGGAAGGAGACAACAGGAAGTGAGATGAAATCTACCCCTAGGAAGGGAAATTCTTTCCTGTAAGAGTTAATATGGGAAAACAATTTCTCCTTTCCACTGATGCTTTCCAATCCTTGTTCCACAAAAAAACCCACATTTTCAAAAAACATTTTTCATTGGGACAAAAAAGTGAGGTGAAATCTTCTGAAGAGGAGGAAAGACAGCAAAACAAATGTCACAGGGGTGATAACCCTTCCCTATGTTTTCCAAAAAGCTTAGAAAAGATTTTTTGGCTGGAGCTAAACACGTTAAAAATGTTCAAAATTACAAACAGATTCTACTTAACAACAAACCTACAGTCCCTGTCTTGTTTGCACCGCCTGTATACTGCTGTTCAGAGTATATAGGGCCTGGTGGCCCCACACCTTTCCTTATTTTAATTTGGGTGCGGGGTTCCCCTTAATATCCATACAAGACCCAAAGGGCCTGGTAATGGACTGGGGGGTACCCATGCCGTTTGTCTCACTGATTTTCATCCATATTGCCATGACCCGACATGACATTAAACCCGCAAGCAGTTTTAAATGAGATTTTTTCCTTTAAAAATGACATTTGGTGCAGGGACTGTTCTAAACATGGGAAACACGCGTCACTTTACAGGCATACTATAGACACCCCCCAGGTACGATATTTAAAGGAATATTTCACTTTTTTTTTTTTACTTTAAGCATCATTAAAATCACTGCTCCCGAAAAAACGGCCGTTTTTAAAAGTTTTTTTTGCATTGATACATGTCCCCTGGGGTAGGACCCGGGTCCCCAAACCCTTTTTAGGACAATACCATGCAAATTAGCCTTTAAAATGAGCACTTTTGATTTCGAACGTTCGAGTCCCATAGACGTCAATGGGGTTCTAACGTTCGTGCGAACTTTTGGTCCGTTCGCGGGTTCTGGTGCGAACCGAACCGGGGGGTGTTCGGCTCATCCCTAATTAGGACACTTACCTGTTCTAGAGTCCAGGGATGTCGGCACAGCAGCTGATCATTCCATCGGCTGGTCGGGTGCTGCGGCCGCCATTGCGGGTAAAAGAACTCGGCAGTGTAGCCTTTTGGTTTCACAACCGGGTCCCTACTGCGCTCTGTCTACCTGGCCCGGCTGAAGGGGAGGGAGGAGGGAGGAGAAGGGGGACCGAGCTGCGGACTTAATTCGCCACAGCCCAGTCTCCCAGAAGTGGGGACAGGATACCTGTAAAAAACAGGTACCTGCCCCCCCCCCCCGAAAGGTGCCAAATGTGGCACTGGAGGGGGGGGATCAAATAAGTGGAATTTCCACTTTTGGGTGGAACTCCACTTTAAAGTAAAGCAAGTTGAAGGTTTTGGAAAGGCCATCAAAGTCTCCTGACTTAAAGTGATACTAAGGGATCGTTTTTAATTTTTTTTAAATAACAAACATGTCATACTTACCTCCACTGTGTAGCTCGTTTTGCACAGAGTGGCTCCGCACATTCATTTCTGGGGTCCCTCGGCGGCTCCTCCCTGCATTAGATAACCCCCTTGGAGAAGCGCTCTCCCGAGGGAGTTACCTTGTGGGCGTGCTCCCGAGTCCAGCATTCGGCGCCCATAGAGGCTGAATGTAGGACTCGTCCCTGACCCCCTGACGCCCGCGTCATTGGATTTGATTGACAGCAACGGGAGCCAATGGCTGCACTGCTATCAATCTATCCAATCAAGAGCCAGGAACCCATGGAGAGAGGGAATGCGGGGATGCGCCAATGGAAATTCAGGGCTCAGGTAAGTAAAACAGGGGGGCTGGGGGACCGGTGACTGCAAGGTGCTTTTTCACCTTAATGCATAGGATGCATTAAGGTGAAAAAACACGAGTCTACTCACTTTTTCTGTGCGTAGATCTTAAATATACTGTGCATACAAGATGGCTCAAAAATATCCCAGAATTAAAAATGATAACTATAGATCTGGCCCCCGGAGAGAGCATTATATATCCAGTGGGACAACATAAAGCACTTGTCTGCTGGATGTTGGGGCGTGTGGCTGGCTTTTTCATCCTCCCTATAATCAAGTTGCTGATGTTGTCTCTCCACTTTGCCTGGCTGCTAGCCTTACCAGCAAATTTCCAACGCTAGGATTTCCACATATGGCATCAGTATATTCTTTTGGCCATCCGTTGCCTGGGAATGTAGGGAGATTCTCACCCCCTGGAAGATAGCAACATCAAGTCTGTTTTCCAGACCCCTCTGATGCCCTTTTGCCTTGAGAGAGTACTCCCCACCGGCAAAATTATCTCGTGCTGTTTTGTCTGCACTTTTTAATGCTGCTATAATGAAACATACCCCGAAACGCGTTGGATGTAAGGAGGTCTCTTCATAAAAAATTCCTTGTTCATGGTGATAGTAATGAATTGTATTGTGACAAATCAATGTTTCATCTCATTTTTATCATGTTCAATTATTAATAAAAATTGTTGTTATTATATTACTTTTGTATATGTTTATTAGAATATTACTAGTTGCCTAAAAAGTCCATTTAGGGAAACCCTCCTGTTTTATTATTAATCCAGTGGGACAACATAAAGCTCAAAAACAAACATTTTCAAAAGCAAGCTAGCAACGGCTGTTTCTTTAATATTCTCATGACAGCAGTGGTGTTCCTGGGAGGAGGGACAGTCCACACCTGCTAAAGCCATTTGGGGAGTGCCCTGGTGAGATTGGCAGTGGCAGAGGTGTTCTGGGTGCTGGAATGCTCTTTGCATTTCAGCACTCGGCACTGGAAGAAGCCTTAACTATCAGGCAGAATGATCTCCACTTGACAGTAGAAGTATATTTTTGGCCCATATAGAGAGAGAAAGCAGCGTTGGAGCATGTGATCAGGTATGTAAATACCAATGTTGGAGGTGGCAGGGGATATTGTATTGTTACAACCTGCCACTGACCACTAATGCAGGGGGGAGGGGTTATTGTAATATTATAGCCATTTACAACCAATGAAGGGAGTTTTGAAAATACTAGGTTTAACATTTCTACCACTGACCAACCATGGAGGGGGCCATGCTGGGGTGCTATCATCACTGCCAATTGCACAATTGATGGGGCTTATTTTTCTCCTACTCTGCAAACAATTTACACATTTACACAGTATGAAGCAATGCACACTTTATTGGCCATGTCAATAAAGAAGTCCTTCCCAGCAATTTTTAAAATGCTTTGCAACTATGCAGGAGATTTTGTCTCTGAACTCCTGCACATCAGGTAGCAATCCGCCTGATATGTGAAGTTCAGTCTCTCTGCATAAAGCCGTACTTACAGCCAATGCTGCCTGCTCCTCATGAGCCGATTCTGCTCCCACTGCTGTACTGTGGGGGGGGGGGGGTTAAAAATGATCCACCTTGGGTACCAGATATGTTAGGTATGCCACTGTCCATGACAGGTTTATTTTAAGATAACGATGACGCCTGGGCAAGAGAATCCCAAATCACAAGAAAGTGAGGCGCGGAACGGAAAGAAATGAAGAAAGTAGTGCAGGGCCGGGCATGACAGTGTGCAATGGGAGACAACAAAGGGTTAATAAATGTGAAACTAGAAAGTGTAACAGCAAGGGGTTGGAACGGTTTGAGAAAGACTGAAGGGGTGGAGCATTATTTAAGGAAGAGGCGGGGACTTCTGGGCAGCAGCGGAAGGGATAGAGAGGAGGAAGCAGTTTCCCAACCTCCCTCCTTGTGTTGTTGTCTTGTTCGTTTTGTTTGTCTGTTTTTATTTCATTTCAGGTTCAGCGGAAATCGGTTCGACATAGCAGTGGCATAACGGCGGTGTTTTTGGTCATTGATGGTGTCAGAAAACAATACGAGTGGAAGTGTTGGGGGGGCTCATCGGTAGTATGTACCCCTCTGGTGTATTCCAGTAGAATGGTTAGCTGGAATACGGTAATGGTTGCACTGTGGGAAGGAGGTTGTCTCCGAGCTGGTGGTACAGCTGGAGGCCTATCATGGAAAAAGGTCCTGCAGTGTAGTAGTGGAAGAAGTGTGAAGTTCGGGGTGCCGTCAAAGACCAACAGACTAAGGGTGAAAAGTTGTCGTTACAGATGTTATGTTTCAAAGTTTTGAGTGATTGATATTTTGTTAATAAAAGGCTGCTATGGCCAGTTACACTCCAAATTTAGGTGTGGTCTCGTTAATTTAGAATGATAAGTGGGGGTTGGTGGAGTATGAGTGGTTGAGCAGTCTAAGAAGGTTGGGGACATAGGGACTACACTGGTCATGCAATTCTGTACTCCTACCTCCATCTCTCTCTCCTTCTTCTGTTTCCTCCCTTCTCTTTTTCGCTCTCACCTTTTTCCTCTCTCTTTCTCTCTTTCCCTCTTCTCGCTTCTTTTTTCTTTTTTTCCTCCCTCCTCTATCCCCCCTTCGCTCTCTCTCTCTCTCTCTCTCTCTCTCTCTCTCTCTCCTGTTTCTCCTCCCTCCTCTTTTTTCTCTCTCTCGTTTAACTCTTTGTCCACGGCCATCTTTCTTTCTCTCTCTCTTCTCCCCCTCTCTCTCCTCCCTCTTTCTCTCCTCTTCTCTCTCTCTCCTTTAATATTTCTCTCTCCCCATCTCTCTTTTTTTTCTCCACCCCCCTTCTCTTCCCTTTTATCTCTCTCCCCTTCTCTCTCTCTCTATATTGCTCTCTCATTTTTCGCTCTCTCCTCCCTTCTTCTCTTTTTCTGTCATCCCTACTCTCTTTCCTCCCTCTTTCTTTCTTTCTTCTCTCCTCCCTCTTTCTCTCTCTCTTTCTGTCCCTTACTCTCTCCCCTTCTCACTCTCCTTTTTTTTTTTTAATATTCTCTCTTTTATTTTAATAATTTTGAAAAAAAACCCCACAAATGCACAGTGAATAGCACATTGCTACGTTTCAGTTACATTCTTGCATCGTTTCATTTTATTTGATTTGTGTTCCCCGTATCCCCTATCCCCTCCCCCTAAAGAAGGAAAAAGAAGAAAAAAAAATAAGTAAAACGTAAGTCACCCCAATCAATCACCCCTCACTCTCCTTCTTTATCTTTCTCTCTCTCTCTCCTTTCTCTATGTCTCACTCTTCCCCCCTCTCTTTCTTTTGCTCTCGCTCTCCCTTCTTCTCCATCTCTTCTCTCCCCACTGTGTCTCTCTTTCTCTCTTCTCTCTCTCTCTCTCCCCTCCCCTCTTTTCCTCTCTCTTTCTTTCTCTCCTCCCTCCTTTTCTCTCTCCTTCCTTCTCTCTCTCTCTCTCTCTCTCTCTCTCTCTCTCTCTCTCTCTCTCTCTCTCTCTCCCACTTTTCTTATTTTGTTAGTGAAATATATAAGGAACTTTCCAGACCTTAGCTTCAATTCTGAATTTGCTAGTCGATCCTGAGGGCAGTTGTACATGAAATTGCATATCATTTACTTCATTACCTCCTTGCTATAAATATAATTGAAAAAGAAACAGAAATAGAACTATTGATGAGAATAAAATGGAAACGCAGGTCATGTACAATACATCGAAAGGGTCCAAAGACAGACTTTGAGACTTCTCCACCCAAAACCGTTCACACTGTTCTGCCCATTGCTTGCAGTTACTGTATAAAATCCTTTTGTAACAGCAATATGACATTTAGAAGTAGAATTAGAACTGCTCCCTGCCCCTGTTAAACAGGGGCTGAAAAATTGTGCCTTAGGCACTGGTGGTGGCGCCCAGAACCAAAAATGTTCTTACAAGCTATCAGCGTGATGATTGAGGAGGAAGAGGATAATTACTCAGGGATAGTCACTCAGCATCAGCATAAGCAGTCTTTGAAGGGATCTGAGATTTCAAAAAAAATTATTCGGTTACATCAGCATCAGGTGCTTGGTAGCTGGTGGTGATCCAAGACTCATTCATTTTTATGAAGGTCAGCCGATCGACCGAGTCGGTGGACAGACGCACCCTGTGATCGGTTACCACGCCTCCAGCAGCACTGAATGTGCGTTCCGAAAGAACGCTGGATGCAGGACAGGCCAGTAGCTCAATTGCATACTGTGCAAGCTCTGGCCAGTGATCCATCCTCAAGACCCAGTAACCCAGAGGATTTTCGGTGGGAAAGGTGTCCAAGTCTGATCTTGCCCCTAGGTATTCCTGCACCATGTAAAACAGACGCTGGCGATGGTTGCTGGAACCGATCATACCTTGGGGCTGCGGACCAAAAAATTGTCTGAACGCATCGGTCAGACGGCCACCTTCTCCACCGCTCCTTCTTTGACTGACCGAAGCCTCAGCAACACGTTGTCCAGAAACAGGAGTTTGTAACCTCCCAGTCTCTGGGAACGCGTTGCACAGACCTTTCTGCAAGGCCTCCCGAAGATGTTTCATCCTCTGCTCCCTCTGCGATGGCAAGATAAGGTCCGCAACCTTACCCTTGTAACGTGGATCAAGGAGGGTTGCCAGCCAGTATTGGTCCTTCTCCTTGATACCACGAATACGAGGATCCTTACGCAGGCTTTGCAGGATCAGGGAGGCCATGCAGCGTAGGTTTGCTGAGGCATTCGGTCCGGAGTCCTCTGGGTCACTAAGAACGACATGGTCCGCAGCCACCTCCTCCCAGCCACGTACAAGTCCATGTGTTTCTTGGGACTGATCCCTTAAAGACTGCTGCTGATGCTGAGTGCCAGGCTCCACCTCCATACTGACACAATCTTCCTCCTCCTCCTCTTCCTCCTCGTCCTCTTCCTGTGTGATCGGCGGGCACGCAGGAACACTGTCTGGATAAAGGGGGCCTTGAGAGCTAAGGAAGTCCTCCTCTTCCTGCCTCTGTTCTGCCTCAAGTGCCCTGTCCATTATTCCACGCAGCGTGTGCTCCAACAGGTGGACAAGGGGGACAGTGTCACTGATGCATGCACTGTCACTGCTCACCATCCTCGTGGCCTCCTCGAATGGTGACAGGACAGTGCATGCATCCCTGATCATGGCCCACTGGCGTGGGGAAAAAAAACCAAGCTCCCCTGACCCTGTCCTGGTGCCATAGTCGCACAGGTACTCATTGATGGCCCTCTGCTGCGTGTGCAGCCGCTGCAGCATGGCCAACGTTGAGTTCCACCTGGTGGGCATGTCACAGATTAGGCGGTTCTTGGGCAGGTTAAACTCCTTTTGGAGGTCCGTCAGCCGAGCACTGGCATTATATGACCGGCGGAAATGCACACAGACTTTCCTGGCCTGCCTCAGGACATCCTGTAAGCCCGGGTACCTGCCCAAGAACCGCTGCACCACCAAGTTAAGGACGTGAGCCAAACAGGGCACATGGGTCATTTGTCCCTGTCGGAGGGCAGAGAGGAGGTTGGTGCCATTGTCGCAAACCACCATTCCTGCCTTAAGTTGGCGTGGCGTCAACCACCTCTGAACCTGCCCCTGCAGAGCTGACAGAACCTCTGCCCCAGTGTGGCTCCTGTCCCCCAAGCACACCAGCTCAAGCACCGCATGGCATCTTTTGGCCTGCGTACTTGCGTAGCCCCTTGAACGCCTACGGAGCACCGCTGGTTCCGAGGAAGAGGCCATGGAGGAAGAAGAAGAGGAGGGGGTGGAGGAGAGAGGTGTGTCACAATCAGCATTTTGGAGGCGTGGTGGCGGAACAACCTCCAACACTACTGCACCTTGTCCTGCATCCTTCCCAGCTGCCAGCAGAGTCACCCAATGCGCCGTGAAACTTAGGTAACGTCCCTGTCCATGCCTGCTGGACCATGAGTCAGCGGTAATATGCACCTTACCGCTGACCGCCCTGTCCAGCGAGGCATGGACATTGCCTTCCACATGCCGGTAGAGAGCCGGAATCGCCTTCCGTGAGAAAAAGTGGCGTTTGGGTACCTGCCACTGAGGAACCGCACATTCCACAAACTCACGGAAGGGGGCAGAGTCTACCAACTGAAAAGGCAGCAGTTGAAGTGCTAGCAATTTTGCCAAGCTAGCATTCAACCGCTGGGCATGTGGATGGCTGGGAGCAAACTTCTTTCGGCGGTGCAGCAGCTGGGGCAGGGAAATTTGCCTGGTACAATCTGACGTCGGTGTACCAAAAGCAGATTGCCCACAAGTACTTGGCTGTGACACACCTAATTCTACACCTTCATTCCTCTCACTGCAGGTCTCAGAGAGGACTGAAGGTCTAGTGGGGTTGGAAATCTCAGCTGATGAGGAGCAAGGAGAGATCCTCTTTGTTCTTTGGTGTGGGTCTTTTAGATACGCTTGCCAACGAACTGCATGGCAGGTCAACATATGTCTGGTCAAGCATGTGGTACCCAAGCGGGAGATATTTTGGCCACGCGAGATACGCTTGAGACATATGTTGCAAATAGCAGCGGTGCGATCTGATGCACTCGTCTCAAAAAAGGCCCACACCAAAGAACTTTTTGAATAACGCGCAGAGACTGCAGCGCCCTGCACATGTGGAGCTTTGGGGTGTGATGCAGTCAATGTGCTGCCCTTAGGCTGGCCCCTGGAGGGCATCCTGCCTCGTTGGTGATGTGCTGCCGCCTCCTCCTCCTCCTCCTCCTCCTCCTCCTCCTCCTCTCTCCTATCAGGCACCCACGTTGAGTCAGTGACCTCATCATCCCCTCCCTCCTCATCACTGGAGCAAACCTGGCAGTATGCTGCAGCAGGGGGAGCATGACTGCCAGATTGCTGTCCTTCTTGGGCACCCCCTCTGTCCGCGCTCATGTTACTGCCTTCATCGAGCTCAGTATCGTCATCAGAGCCTTCCAAACGCTGGGCATCCTCCTGGAGCATGTACCCAACACTGTGGTCAAACAGTTCGAGGGAATCCTCATGAGGACATGGTGGAGCTAGGGAAGGAGTCACTGATGACATTGAGCTGAGGGAAGAGGCCGCTGCTTTGCCAGACAAAGCACCCTGGGCATGGGTGAGAGAGGATGAGGAGGATGAGGACGGCTTGGTCATCCACTCGACCAAGTCTTCTGCATGTTGCGGCTCAACATGGCCAGCTGCCGAAAAAAAGGCCAAGCGTGTCCCATGGCCACGTGCTGATGAGGATGCACCGTCTCCACGACCAGCACTAGACACAGAGCCTGCTTGCCCTCTCTTATTGGCTTGTGACTGTCTGCCTCTCCTTCTTGGCCTTCCAGACATACTAATGGCCTGTAGCTGCACTAAGATGGGATAGAACACCTGTAATTTTCTTCAAGTAGCTTTATATACTGTAACCAGACAAGCCTGCCTGTCAGTAGGAAGATAACAGGAACGGATCTAGCTGAACACTGTGAGCAGGACGCACTGTACTAAATGTAAATAGTCTAGCTGCCTGACCGTGGTACTAATAGGATCAAATAGAACACCTGTAATTTTCTTCAGGTAGCTTTATATACTGTAACCAGACAAGCCTGCCTGTCAGTAGGAAGATAACAGGAACGGATCTAGCTGTACACTGTGAGCAGGACGCACTGTACTAAATGTAAATAGTCTAGCTGCCTGACCGTGGTACTAATAGGATCAAATAGAACACCTGTAATTTTCTTCAGGTAGCTTTATATACTGTAACCAGACAAGCCTGCCTGTCAGTAGGAAGATAACAGGAACGGATCTAGCTGTACACTGTGAGCAGGACGCACTGTACTAAATGTAAATAGTCTAGCTGCCTGACCGTGGTACTAATAGGATCAAATAGAACACCTGTAATTTTCTTCAGGTAGCTTTATATACTGTAACCAGACAAGCCTGCCTGTCAGTAGGAAGATAACAGGAACGGATCTAGCTGAACACTGTGAGCAGGACGCACTGTACTAAATGTAAATAGTCTAGCTGCCTGACCGTGGTACTAATAGGATCAAATAGAACACCTGTAATTTTCTTCAGGTAGCTTTATATACTGTAACCAGACAAGCCTGCCGGTCAGTAGGAATTTAACAGGAACGGATCTAGCTGAACACTGTGAGCAGGACGCACTGCACTAAATGTAAATAGCAGGAACGGATCTAGCTGAACACTGTGAGCAGGACGCACTGCACTAAATGTAAATAGTCTAGAAGATAACAGGAACGGATCTAGCTGAACACTGTGAGCAGGACGCACTGCACTAAATGTAAATAGTCTAGAAGATAACAGGAACGGATCTAGCTGAACACTGTGAGCAGGACGCACTGCACTAAATGTAAATAGCAGGAACGGCTCTAGCTGAACACTGTGCGCAGGACGCACTGCACTAAATGTAAATAGCAGGAACGGATCTAGCTGAACACTGTGAGCAGGACGCACTGCACTAAATGTAAATAGCAGGAACGGATCTAGCTGAACACTGTGAGCAGGACGCACTGCACTAAATGTAAATAGCAGGAACGGATCTAGCTGAACACTGTGAGCAGGACGCACTGCACTAAATGTAAATAGCAGGAACGGATCTAGCTGAACACTGTGAGCAGGACGCACTGCACTAAATGTAAATTGCAGGAACGGATCTAGCTGAACACTGTGAGCAGGACGCACTGCACTAAATGTAAATAGTCTAGAAGATAACAGGAACGGATCTAGCTGAACACTGTGAGCAGGACGCACTGCACTAAATGTAAATAGCAGGAACGGATCTAGCTGAACACTGTGAGCAGGACGCACTGCACTAAATGTAAATAGCAGGAACGGATCTAGCTGAACACTGTGAGCAGGACGCACTGCACTAAATGTAAATAGCAGGAACGGATCTAGCTGAACACTGTGAGCAGGACGCACTGCACTAAATGTAAATTGCAGGAACGGATCTAGCTGAACACTGTGAGCAGGACGCACTGCACTAAATGTAAATAGTCTAGAAGATAACAGGAACGGATCTAGCTGAACACTGTGAGCAGGACGCACTGCACTAAATGTAAATAGCAGGAACGGATCTAGCTGAACACTGTGAGCAGGACGCACTGCATTAAATGTAAATAGTCTAGATAGAAGATAACAGGAACGGATCTAGCTAAACTGAATACAGTGTATATATATATATGCAACACCTGGGATGCATATATATACACAATACACTGTAAGTGCAGCTAACTGACTGACTGTTCTGCCTAATCTATCTAACTCAAATCAAATGACACTGTCTCTCTCTCTCTCTATCTCTCAGCACACCGGAACACACACTACACAGGGCCGCCGTGCAGGCGGCCTTATATAGTGTGGGGTGTGTACTAAATCCCCTGAGCCATAATTGGCCAAAGCCACCCTGGCTTTGGCCAATTACAGCTCTCTCTACTGACAGCGCTGTGATTGGCCAAGCATGCGGGTCATAGTGCATGCTTGGCCAATCATCAGCCAGCAATGCACTGCGATGCCGCAGTGAATTATGGGCCGTGACGCGCCACACGAATTTAGCGCGAACGGCCCATAACATTCGCAATTCGGCGAACGATCGAACAGCCGATGTTCGAGTCGAACATGGGTTCGACTCGAACACGAAGCTCATCCCTAACTACAAGCCCGTGCACTGACCGCTCACCATCCTGGGGAATTACTACAGGTGTTTTCTACTATATTCAAATGTTAATAAATAGCACTACAGTTGGTAGGCAATTGCGAAGTGGATAGTGTAGAGTCAGGATCCCCGCTGGCTAGGGACAGTGCACTGAGAGCAGGGCTGTCTTTAATATTGTAATATTGATTGGACCCTGGGCAAAACTTTTCTTGCCCCCCCCCCCCCCCCCCTTCCCATGCAGTTTTGCTCTCCACTTGCTCTGAGACATACAATAAATAGCAGCTGGACTCAAAATCAGTTTACTGAATCAGATCAGGCAGCTATTGCAATTGGTTGCCAGAGGTTACAGTGTATCATTACTGCTCACTGACTGGTTGCTAGAGGTTACAGCACACATTACGGCTCACTGATTAGTTGCTAGAGGTTATAGCATATGATTTCTGCTTGTTGATTGGCTGCTAGAGATTACTGTGGATATGACCTCAGGGGGACATGATATACATATTAATGCCGCTGGCCGCCGCTATTTATATATGAATGCCGCCACTATTTACATATGAATGCCGGTAATTTACATGTAAACACAGGGTCTGCAGGTGAGTCATCTGTACACAACAAAAGGGCAGAGCTGGGCAGCATTAGTAGCAGCACTTCACACTGAGATATTGGGACACAGCACAGGACTAAAACCTCAATGGACGAGGGAATTTAAACCAGGATACTTGGCAAGTATGAGGCAGCTGCTTTGGGCCCTACAACAATGACAGGGCCCAGGGCAGCTGCCCCTTTTGCCCTGCCTTAAAAATGGCCCTGACTGAGCGTTAGGGAGAGGTTCTGGTTGAGGAGGGATAGTGCAGGGCCATCTGGGAACCCTATAGAGTTGGGATGAGGACCTTCCTGCCTGGTTACTAGAAGTACCTGCATCGTTGTTCTGCATATCAGCCACCCCCTTCATCAGATGCTGTGTTGTAATTTAGCTTATCAAAGTGTCCTCTCAAATACAAAAACTGTGTTAAACTGTGTTAAAGTACTGCCACCATTGTTAAGAGCTATTATACCTGGGTTGCCTGTAACATTGAGGCTCCATTGCCATAGTGTTTGGAACTGTAAATTAGTTCCTTGCCACTGCCTTCTGCTTATTAATGGTCACTTTTGCTTTGCCAAATTTTGCATCACCTTCCTTTGTCTCTGTGTACCTTTACTCCATCTTGGGTACCAATCAATTGGCCCGACTATAACTTGGCGTCATTTGTAGTATGTGCCTCACACATGAACTGGCACGGATGGGGGTGTAGGAACCACTATGGCACCCTTAGAAGCAGCTGTTGAATGGGTCCAATGTCCCGCTAACGTAGTGGGAAGAGGGACTGGCAAGTGAAGTATGCTTCTACCTCGTGCCCACCAAGCTGATTGCAGAATTAACTATTAACTCCCTGGAGGATGATGCCAATTGAGCTATTATGGTGCTGCTGAAGGAGGAGCGTGCTAGCTTGAAACAAATAGTTGTGCAGCTAGAAGGCCTATTCGGGGAGAATGTTATCCTGACTGAGCTGGAATGCATGTTCTTTATTCACAGACAGCCATAGGGTGAGAGCCTTACTCACTTTGCAGTAGCCCTAAATATATAATGGAAGTGGCTAGAAAAAAATATCTACAGTGGTGTACTGATATAGGACACTTCGGCCAAGCTATTACGTGACCAATTAATTGAAGGAGTGAGTGTTGGTCCCATCCAGCGGGCCCTACAAAAACAGGTGAGGTCCCAACCTTCCCTCACCTACAATGACGTCTTGGTGGAAGTGGTAGCACAGGAACAGGAGTATGTGGAAGCCACTATTGCAATGACAAAGAGAAGTAGGCCAACATACTTTAGAGAGGAGGCTCTTTCCTCCTTGTCAGCTCTGCAAAACACCCATACGGGAGCTAACACAGAATATATCCTCCATGCAGCAAGAGATGACTGCAGTCAAGCAAGAGTTGGCCCTGTTTAAGGAAGCTTCTGGTGCCCCCACCCAACACATCCACCAGTGACATCACCTGATCATTTACTGGCCAGAAATACCTAACAATGTAAACAAAGTGGCTGTGGATAGTTAAAAAAAACAGTGCAGGGTTCCTCCCATAACTGTTACCAGGTTCTTCAGGTCTGGTATGGATTTTAAAGGAGCACCCCCTGCAAAAAACAGCCCACCCACGTAAATTCTATGCTAGACCTCTAGGGTCTGATATGAATCTTAAAGTGATTGTATTTTTTTTTTTTTATAGCAAACATGTCATACTTACCTGCTCTGTGCAATTGTTTTGCACAGAGCGGCCCCGATCCTTCTCTTTGTGGATCACCCACTAGCAATTTTGGCTGCTCCTCTTCTGTGTTTACCACCATAGGTGGCACACAAATGGGCTTGTTCCTGAGCCAGGCTGTGTGCATTTATTGGCAGACACATAGTGGTTTGGCCTCGCCCCCTCTTCACTGGATTTGATTGACAGCAGCAGGAGCCAATGGCTCCAGCATGCTGACTTCATGTCCAGTGAGAAGAGAAAGAGAGAGTAGCACCGCTGCTCTTGGGCACAGTGCTGGATCGTGGTCAGGCTCAGAACATAGAAGATTTTTTTACCTTAATGCAGAGAATGCAATAAGTTAAAAAACCTTAAGCCTTCACAACCACTTTAAAGGGGAACCCCATGCAAAAATCAAGAAAAAAAATGTAGGGTGCTGCGCAGGTGCAATGCATACTAATGCAGTTGTGTATTGCAGTGCCATTCTAATGCACCCAATGCACACATCTCAAGGGGCCCTAAAACAGCATTTTTATATCACTGTAATGTTATTCCTGCCTGAGTGACTGGTACTTTTTGGTGTGACAAATTAATTTTTCAGATGTGAGAGGTGTATAACCCATGTATCAAAAATCATCCATGCCAAAATGTGCTGCAGTTTCTAAACCAGAAATTTTCACTCAAGAACAAAATATGCCAAAAGTTAATGTACCGTGTCCTGCCTACTTGGTGCCTCTTTCTCACTCCAAATCAGCACTTGTATGACAGTGGACACGGTAGTAACCTCTTCAGCCCCAGAAGATTTGGCTGCTGAATGACCAGGCCATTTTTTGCGATTCGGCACTGCGTTGCTCTAACTGACAATTGCGCGGTTGTGCGATGCTGTACCCAGACAAAATTTACATCCTTTTTTTTCCCCACAAATAGAGCTTTCTTTTGGTGGTATTTGATCATTTCTGCATTTTTTTTTTGCGTTATAAACAAAAAAATAGCAACAATTTTGAAATATATCCCCATTTTTTTTTTTAAAAAGCAAATTTTTTCTCAGTTTAAGCCGATATGTTTTCCACTATATATTTTTGGTAATAAATATCGCAATAAGTGTATATTGATTGGTTTGCGCGAAAGTTATAGCATCTACAAAATAGGGGATAGATTTATAGCATTTTTATTATTTTTATTTTTTTTACTAGTAATGGCGGCAATCTGCGATTTTTATCGGGACTGCGACATTATGGCGGACACATCGGACACTTTTGACACATTTTCAGGACCATTGGCATTTATACAGCGATCAGTGCTATAAAAATGCACTGATTACTGTAAAAATGTCACTGGCAAGGAAGGGGTTAACACTAGGGGGCGATCGAGAAGTTAACTGTGTTCCCTGTGTGTGTTTCTAACTGTAGGGGGAGTGGGCTGACCTTGAGGAAATGACAGATCGTGATTCCTAGCTATTAGGAACTCACGTTCTGTCTCTCCTCACAGAACAGAACAGGGATTTGTGTGTTTACACACACACACACACACGTCCCTGTTCTGCCTCTCGTGCCCGCGATCCCTCGTGGCCGGCGGTCATCGCGACCGTCGGCCACGAGCATCGGCACCAGCGCAGTGCAGCGGGCACGTGCGCGCACCTGCTATTCCGCTTAAAGGAGCAGACATATAGCTACGACGGCTCGCGGGATCCTGCCGACCTGCTGCAGTATAATGACGGCGGCTGGTCAGCAAACTGGTAAAGATAGTAAGCTCAGAGACTCTTCCCATTCATGCTATGCATGTGATCACTTTGTACTGTATGTGTATTTCCTCTGTGCCTTGTCGATGAGTAGCTTAACCAAACCTCCCAGCTTTCTGAGATAGAAAAATGATTTTTAGCACACAATAATTGGGCAAAGGACACACTGTTGCCACACCCTCTGAGCACGTGGAGCATGAAAAATTAAAGTAGACTTAGCGAACTACAAAAAGCACAAGTATTACATTTAGCATTAATAAGTGCTTGGTCCCCCCCAACATCCATACCAGACCCTTATCCGAGCATGCAACCTGGCAGGCCGAAGGAAAAGAGGGGGGGACAGGAGAGTGCCCCCCCTCCTGAACTGTACCAGGCCTCATGCCCTCAACATGAGGAGGATGCTTTGGGGTCCCCGGTGGTTGAGGGGGTGGGGGGGCTTATCGAAATCTGGAAGCCCCCTTTAACAAAGGGATCCCCAAATCCCAGCCCCCCCCATGTAAATGGGTATCGGGTACATTGTACCCCTACACATTCACCAAAAAAAGTGTCAAAATGTTAAAAATGACAGTAGACAATTTGGAACAAGTTCTTATTAAAAAAAAACTGTCCTGCGATGTCCATTCATCTTCATTCACAACGTCCGGCAACCCGATAAAAAAAAACGTAAAAAACTCCACCTCCATGTGAAGCTCCCGTTGACTGAAGCCTCTTCACTATGACAGCTGTTATATAGCTGAGAGCGGGCCACCCGGTGACGTAAACAGGTGACCCAGACCCCTCTCATGTTATGTGACGTCACATAATGTCAGAAGGGGCAGGGTCACCAGTTTACGTCAGCAGGTCGTCCTGCCCTCAGCTATATTACTGCTGTCATAGTGAAGAGGCTCTCCATCGCGAAGAGGCTTCAGTCAGCGGGAGCCTCCCATGGAGGCAGAACTTTTTCCATTTTTTTTTATGCTGTGATCGAAGATGAATGGACATTGTGGAGCAGTTTTTTTAATAAAGGACTTGTCCCAAATCGTCTTTTGTCATTTTTAACATTCTGACACTTTTTTCGATGAATGTGTAGGGGTACAATGTACCCGATATCCTTTCACATGGGGGGGACGGGATCTGGGGGTCCCCTTGTTAAAGGGGGCTTCCAGATTCCGATAAGCCCCCCGCCGCAGACTCCCACAACCACTGGGCAAGGGATGTGGGGATGAGGTCCTTGTCCCCATTAACATGGGGACAAGGTGCTTTGGGGATGGATTTTGGGGGGGACCCCTATGCCATTTTTTTTTTTTTAATTTTGGCTCAGGGTTCCCCTTAAAATCCTCACCAGACCTGATGGGCCTGGTATGGATATTTGGGGGGGACCCATACGCCTTTTTTAAAAAAATTTTGGTGCAGGGTTCCCCTTAATATCCATACCAGAGCTGAAGGGCCTGGTATGTATTTTGGGGGTACCACCATGCAATTTTTTTTTTATTCAGGTGCGGGGCTCCCCCAAAAATTCATACCAGACCCAAAGGGCCTGGTAATGGACTGGGGGGGGAACCCTTGCCGTTTTTTGTCAATGATTTTTATCTATATTGCCAGGACCCGACAATACATTACAGCCGCGAGCAGTATTTATATATTTTTTTCCTTTAGAAATGTCATTTTGCTGTGGTACTGTTATAAACACAGGAAAAATATGCTACTTTACAGGCATACTATAGACACCCACCAGGCATGATATTTAAAGGAATATTTCATTTTTATTGTTTCACTTTAAGCATTATTAAGATCACTGCTCCCGAAAAAAACTGCCATTTTTAAAACTTTTTTTTGCATTGATACATGTCCCCTGGAGCAGGACCTGAGTCCCCGAACACTTTTTATGGCAATAACTTGCATATAAGCCTTTAAAATGAGCACTTTTGGTTTTTCATGTTAGTGTCCCATAGACTTTAATTCAAATTGGCCATGAACACCGCATATTGTTCGCTGTTCGGCCGAACATCGGGCTCATCCCCACTCATAAGGAGTCAGCCAGATGGACTGGTGAGTGAGCAATCTGGAAGTACTGTGGAGAGAGAGAGTGTCAGTATGGGAGGACTGTGGAGAAGTAGCCAGGAGAGCTAGTGAAAGGGGCAGCAATCCCTATCCAAGTTCGAATCCCTCAATAAATAACAAAAAACAAACCACTGGACTGTTCTCTGACTCAAGTGTGTCTGCAAAGATTCAGTGTGCCTGGCTGTGCAGGGTGGGGATTTGCGGCTCCCTAGTGGGTGTGCTACACAAAAGTGAAAGCATGTGAGATGGCACCAGGATGCATTATAGGAAGAAGGCAGGCCAGCAGAGGCAGCATGATGCTTTGGGCAATGTTCCCACCATTCCTGTGGATGTTACTTGACACCTACAACAATCGGCATTCTTCATTCTTCACCACTACACCAGCTTGCACTTCACTCTCCACCACTAAACCAACCCGCATTCTTCACCACTACACCAACCCACATTCTTCACCACTACATCAACCCACGGTCATCACTCTTCAACCCACATTCTTTAGTCTTCATAGTTCACCACTACACTAACCCGTATTCTTCACTCACCACCACTACACCAACCCGCATTCTTCACTCTCCACCACTACACCAACCTGCACTTCTTCGCTCTCCACCACTACACCAACCTGCAATTCTTCACTCTCCACCACTACAACAACCCGCATTCTTCACTCTCCACCACTACACCAAGCTTCATTCTTGTCAGGGCTGGGCTCTCAGCTCTGTGCTTAGGCTACTCAGCTGACGGATAATTGTCAGCACTCATGGTTTCCACAGTGGCTCACCTAGTGATCCTTTCCTGCTCATCAGTCCCACCTACAGCCAGCCCCTTCTGGCTATTTAAACGACCTTGTTCATTCCTTTCGTGCCTTCGCCTTGGTCAACATATCTGGAGATTCTCTGCTGTGTTCCTGAGAAAAACTTTGCCCGGCTGACGTCCCTTCCGGTTCCTGATCCTGTTCTCTTGCCTCCTATGCTGATCTCTGGTTTCCTGATTACTGGCTTGTCTGACTACCCGCATTGGCTTCTGATCCCTGGCTATGTTTTGACTACGTTTTCTGATCTGTACCATTTTTACCATTACAGGCAGTCCCCTAGTTACAAACATCTGACTTACAAACGACTCCTACTTACAAACAAAGGGAGACAACAGGAAGTGAGATGAAATCTACCCCTAGGAAGGGAAATTCACTCCTGTAAGAGTTATTATGGGAAAAAGGTGTCTCCACTGAAGCTTCATCAACAGTCCATGTTTCCACAACAACCCAAAATCCACTTGTCATAGGGACAGAAAGTAAGGTGAAATCTTCTGAACAGAGGCACAGACAGCAAAACAAATGTTGCAGGGGTGTTAACCCTTCCCTATGCTATCCAAAAAGCCTAAAAATAGATTTTTTGGCTGGAGCTACACTTAAAAATGTACCTGTTCCGACTTACAAACAGATTCAACTTAAAGAACAAACCTACAGTCCCTATCTTGTTTGTAACCCGGGGACCGCCTGTACATTAAAAGGTGTGATTTTTATTGCATTTTATGTCTCATGGTTCCTGACAATTCTTCACTCTCCACCACTACACCAACCCGCATTCTTCACTCTACACCACTACACTAACCCACACGTCTTCAGTCTTCACCACTACACCAACCTTTATTCTTCACTCTCCACCACTACACCACCTACATTCTGCACTCTCCACTCTACACCAGCCTGTACTTCTTTACTTTCCACCACTGCACCAACCTGTACTTCTTTACTCTCCAACACTACACCAACCCACATTCTTCACTCTTCAACACTACACCAACCCACATTCTTCACTCTTCAACACTACACCAACCCACATTCTTCACGCTTCAACGCTACACCAACCCACATTCTTCACTCTTTACCACTACATCAACCCACATACTTCACTCTTCACCACTACACCAAGCCACATTCTTCACTTTTCACCACTACACCAGCCTGCATTCTTCACACTCCACCTCTACACCAATCCCCATTGTTCACTCTTCACCACTACACCAGTCGACATTCTTCACTCTACACCAACACTGCACTTCTTCACTCTCCACCACTACACCAACCCACAATCTGCACTCTCCACCACTACAGCAAGGCACATTCTTCACTCTTCACCACTACACCAGTCGACATTCTTCACTCTACACCAACACTGTACTTCTTTTCTCTCCACCACTGCACCAACCTGTACTTCTTTACTCTTCAACTCTACACCAACCCACATTATCCACCCCTACATCAACCCTCATTCTTCACTCTCCACCACTACACCAACCTGCACTTTTTTACTCTCCACCAGTACACCAATCTGCACTTTTTTACTCTTCAACACTACGCCAACCTGCACTTCTTCACTCTCCACCACTTCATCAACCCACATTCTTCACTCTTCACCACTACACCAACCTGCACTTCTTCACTCTCCACTACTACACCAATCCACATTATGCACTCTCCACCACTACACCAACCCACATCCTGCACTCTCCACCACTTCACCAACCCACATTCTGCACTCTCCACCACTCCACCAACCCACAATCTTCACTTTTTACCATTACACCAACCTGCATTTTTCACACTCCACCTCTACACCAATTCCTATTGTTCACTCTTCACCACAACACCAGCTGACGTTCTCCACTCTCCCACTCTACACCAACCTGAACTTCTTTACTCTGCACCACTGCACCAACTTGTACTTCTTTACTTTCCAACACTACATCAACTGGCATTCTTCACTCTCCACCACTACACCGTGACCAACCAGCACTTTGTTATTCCCCGCCACATGGACTTGCACTTCTTCACTCTTCCCTACTATACCAATGCCTACTTCACTCTCCAATACTATGCTGATGTGCACTTCTTCACTCCCCACCTTTACACTGACATGTACTTTTTCAATCTCTGCGACTACACTAAGGCCTGGTTCACACTTATGCATTTTATAGCGTGTTTTCAGTTTTGAAGAAACACACCACAGTCCATATAATATGGTTTCCTATGGATGTAGTTCACATCTGTGCATTTTATGGAAAGGGCCAGGGACGTTTTTCTGGTTTTTGGTTCCATAAGCTTCAATGGATGAAAAGCATGTATTGAAAAACGCAAAATGCACCTGCAATATACAAACTGCAACCTGCAAAAGTGTGAATTAGGCCTAACACACACTTCTTCACTCTCCATCTTTGCATGACACGCACTTTTTTTACTCTAAGCATTTTAAATTTAATGAGATTTTAGTAGCAGGGTTTAGATCTGCTTTAATGCACAATCATGTATACTTGAACACTAATGAACACAATATCCACTGAGGCTTTTTTTTCCATAGTTACTTTTCCTATTTTCTTTATATTGGCTTTTTAACCAATGAATGCATTAATCAGAAAAATGGATGAAAATTTTAATGCAACATAAAAATCTCTGGCAATTAAAGAGTACATTAATCGATTACAGATCCCCACACCGGAGCTAAAAGAGGGACATTTGAGGAAGAATAAGGTACACAGGTATTTAGTGCCTATGTACAGCGGAGATGGGAAGAATATATTAGCTCAGTGAGTGTGACGCTCCAGCCGTGATTCCCAGGCCTTGCAGCACACAGGATTATTGACCTCGTGTCTGTCAGCCAGTCATGTGCTCAGCTGCTGATCCGGGCCAGGCTGCAGGCTTAGAGCACGGGTCCTCCCATGACCAGGCACTGCAGGCCTAAACAGGGGTTTGTTTCATGAGCCTCCCATTCCTGAACACCTTACTCCAGGGTATGTCCATTCTGCTGACATGATATTCCCATGTCCTAGAATTCCATTACTTTTAATGGTCACTTCAAAGAACTGGCTCTCTGGCAAGCGTGCAGTTAATACAACTGTTAGCGAGCTCTGAATTCCAATTAGTAAATGTAACAGGGACATGAAAGAACCTTGTGATGGGCAATTCAGCACTTTTACGTAGATATTTCTGGAAGTGGAATGCTCAAGACAATCCCCCAATTATTTCTATGCCTGGCTGCTAAAGCACAGAAAGTGGGGAGACGAGCAGCAACCTTCTAGCAAAGGCTCAGTCTGTCCAAAATTGATATTTCAAAGCTTGGTGGATGCTAATTTTTTTTCTTCCCCTCAGAGACCTATCAATGAGATTCAGTTCCCAGGTCTGCACACCTACTATGGCAATTATGAGGGTCTCTCACCATTCCTTACCATTTATTTTACATTATGTAAATTAAAGCAGATGGAGGTGGAACACCCAAAACTTCTAGGTGGAACAGAATCTGTAATTTTGGAAGGGGGATCTTACTATTACCTTTCACACGAGGGCGGATCCGCTCAGGGAACTCTGCCATCTCAGCGGGGGGATTGCTCCTTGATCCTTGCTGAACCGGCAGATGACAGTTCTGTCTCTGCTCACTGTGCAGGGATGGACCTGTCAGAGGTCCGTTGTCCTCTATGGGAGATCAGACGAAAAACAGATCCGCCTGTCCTTTTTCTTCTGCCCCCATCTGATCCGATCCGCTGTTCGGATGGCAAACATATCGCCATCTGTCTGTTTTGAGCAGATCTTATTGGATCGGATGGCAGGCGGGTGTCAGCGGACACATCTCCGTTGATATCTACCTGCCCATGGAAGTCAATGGGTGGCCAGTTCAGATCCACCTGAAAAACAGACAGGCGGATCCGAGCAGGCCTATCGTGTGAAAGGGACCTTAGGCTTAGGGGGAGATTTACGAAAACAGGTTCACACAGAATCTGGTGCAGCTGTGCATAGTAATCAATCAGCTTCTAACTTCGGCTTGTTCAGGTAAACTTTGACTATAAAACCTGGAAGCTGATTGGTTACTAGGTATAGGGAAGGCATAAAAATAGGTTGAGGCAGGGCTGTCTGAATATATGGGCACCCCTGGGAAGTGCCCAGGGGCCATAAGTGCATGGGGACCCCATGATAATCTTGCATTACATCCAGGGCCATCTTTATTATTGACTGGACCCTGGGCAAACATTTTCTTGGGCCCCCTCTTCTATGCAATTTTGCTCTCCACATGCTCTGAGACATACAATAAATAGCAGCTAGACTCAAAATCAGTTTACTGAATAAGATCAGGCTAGTGATTGCGATTGGTTGTCAGAGGTTACAGTGTATCATTAATGCTCACTGACTGGCTGCTAGAGGTTACAGCACACATTATGGCTCACTGTCTATTTTCTAGAGGTTACAGCACATGACTTCTGCTTGTTGATTGGTTGCTAGAGATTACTGTACATCAATAGTGCTCACTTATTGATTGGTAGAGGTTACTGGACATCTACACCACTCACTAATTGGTTGCTAGAGGTTACTGCACATTATTACTGCTCAATGATTGGTTCCTAGAGGTTACTGCATATCCTTACCGCACAATGACTGTTCATTACTGATATAAAGGGAACATGCATCAAATGCATTGGAAGATGCACCCTTGGACTTTGATGGCAGAAGTAAGGTATAAGAAATCAAGATAAATAAAAGAAAGGCACAAAAGTGCCAACTTTATTGAATACAAAAATGGTTATAAAATATATAAATATTATATCACATATAGACACGGTGATTTAAAATGTATTGCAATAATGCATCAATGAATAAACATAAACAAGAAATAATTAGTACATATTGACCCAAACTAATAGTCAGAAGATCACTGGCCAGACTGAAAGGAGGTTGGCCAGCTGAATTCTCTAGACATATAAACATGACATGTTTCGGAAATTATTTGTGCAGTGGTATGCATATTCCTTCTTCAGGGGTAGTTATAGAGTGGGTAATTATGTTCTTGTATATCACAGATTCACTGCAAGTATAGCAAGAGATGCTGGACAATACAAAAGAGTATACATGCTGGCTGTAACATCCACCCACTGGCACGATAGGATTAATAAAGACATGTATCCACAGCCCATTAGTCAAGACGTGTTCACAAAAGACGCCTGACAATCGCCAAGGCAACTGGTTGTGCACTTCAAAGAGTAGGAGCATGGGAGATGTGGACACCAAGTGAGCAGCCGGCACACATTATGGCTCACTGTATATTTTCTAGAGGTTACAGCACATGACTTCTGCTTGTTGATTGGTTGCTAGAGATTACTGTACATCAATGCCGCTCACTTATTGATTGTTAGAGGTTACTGGACATCTATACCACTCACTAATTGGTTGCTAGAGGTTACTGCACATTATTACTGCTCAATGATTGGTTCCTAGAGGTTACTGCATATCCTTACCGCACAATGACTGTTCATTACTGTTCACATGCACCAAAATTCAGGGTGCTGTGACACCATGTTATTTTGAAGAAGGGTTCCACCTCCAATTTGCTTACCTTTGCAGAACAGGCTGATGTTTGGCTTAATGACTATAGTTGTGGGCAGGACTTTCAAGCATGCTTCTTTACCTCCCCAGTGGGCAGCATTCGGCAGAAGTGATGGTAGATATGACCTCAGGGGGACATGATATACATATGAAGGGTGCCTCTATTTACATATCAATGTTGTGGTCCACGACTATTTACATATCAATGTAGGTTATTTACATGTAAACACAAGGTCTGCAGGTGAGACATCTGTACATGGCAAAAGGGCAGAGCTGTGCAGCAGCAACAGAACTTTACACTGAGATATTGGGACACAGCACGGGACTAAAACTTCAAGGGATAAGGGAATTTAAACAGGGATAGTTGGCAAGTATGAGGAAGCTGCTTTGGGCCCCACAACAATGATGGGGCCCAGGGCAGCTGCCCCTTTTGCCGTGCCTTAATTACATCATAGTTGCCAACTGTCCCAGATTTGACAGGTCAGTCTCACTTTTTACTAAGCTGTCCCCGGATGGCCACAGCATCCTGGAACCTGTACTGTGCTCTCCTGGGATTGTGCCTTCCTGACTCCTGCATTTTGCCCTTCTGCACCCCCCCCCCCCGTACTGTGCTCTTTGTGTTGATTGGTCCTTGATTCATGGCATGTTTTCTTATTGTTTAAAATCAATTTTATTGAAAGTACTAATAAATATATATTTAATTCTATGAAATATTTAAACTTTAATTCTTCAGAGTAGGTGTGGGGCAGGCTGGTAGAGGGCCCCCATGCATTACTTTACCCAGAGGCCCATGATGCTATTAAGATGGCCCTGGGTTGAGGCGCGTTTTCATTGCCCCAACCCCTTAACTACTTAAAAACCGCCCGCCATCATTGTACGTCGGCTGTTTGAAGAGGAATACCATTGTTATGGCAGCAGCTAGCTGCCATAACCACGGTATCCTCAAGAGCGGACGGTCCTATTTCAGATAAAAGTGGTCTCAGTGACAGATCCGCTGCGAGATCACTTTTATTGGGCCCCCCTCCTCTCCCGCCATGCTTCGGTCGTCTCTGCCACTTACCGGAGCTGTCGGTAGCGGCGGAGACGATTGAGTCCTCTCCCCTCACAGACTGGATGCCAAGTGAGGTAAAGATGGCCCCCGCTCGGCTCCATAACATTGTAGGGCGGAAGCGACGTCAAACGTCACTTCCGCCCTCCAGTCTTAAAGGGGAATTTTTTTTTCTTGCAAAAAAAAAAAATGTCTTTTTTTTTTATTGCATT
This sequence comes from Aquarana catesbeiana, assembly GCF_042186555.1. Taxonomy (NCBI): domain Eukaryota; kingdom Metazoa; phylum Chordata; class Amphibia; order Anura; family Ranidae; genus Aquarana; species Aquarana catesbeiana. The sequence goes on from NC_133325.1 coordinate 59,895,861, forward strand.
TTAGTGTAAATATGAGATCTGAGGTTTTTTTGGCCCCAGATCTCACATTTAAGAGGTCCTGTCATGCTCTTTTTTCTATTATAAGGGATGTTTACATTCCTTATAATAGGAATAAAAGTTACCCATTTTTTCTTTAAAGTACAGTGTAAAAATAAAAAATGAAAAGTAAAATAAATAAGAAAAGAAAAATATTAAAGCACCCTGTCCTGGCGAGCTCACGCGCCGAAGCGAACTCATACGTAAGTTGCGCCTGCGTATGAAAACAATGTTCAAACCACACGTGTGAGGTATCACCGCGATTGTTATCTAGCACTAGACCTCCTCTGCAACTTAAAACTGGTAACCTGTAGAAATTTGTAAACGTCGCCTATGGGGATTTTTAAGGGTAAAAGTTTTGTCGCCATTCCACGAGCGGGCGCAATTTTGAAGCGTGACATGTTGGGTATCAATTTACTTAGCGTAACATTATCTTTCAGAGTATAAAAAAAAAAATTGGACAAAGTTTACTGTTGTCTTTTTTTTTTAAGTCAAAAAAGTGTGTTTAAAAAAAAAAAAAAAATTGCGCATGTAAGACCGCTGTGCAAATATGGTGTGACATAAAGTATTGCAACGACCACCATTGTATTAAAAAAATATATAATGTTTGGGGGTTATAAGTAATTTTCTATCAAAAAAAAATATTTTAACTTGTAAACACTAAGTCTGAAAAATAGGCCCAGTCCTTAAGTGGTTAAGTTGCAAAGGCAGTCAGATGAGGGTGTACACATGCAAAAACAATCCCCCTGTCATGTTCAGCAGGCATTACCGCCCACCAAACCTGACCCATTCAAGTGAATAGGGCCGCGCCATCACCTGTCTGCAATGCGCCCGATTGCACTGAAGTGGTGCAGACTGTTAGGAGTTAAAACGGGGGGGGGGGGGGAACATAATGCCTTCTCACCACCTGTCAAATGCGTCTGAAAAGCAATCAGATAGAGATCACTCTTCAGAGGGCAAAGCATGTGTAAACAAGCCCTTAAAGTAGTGTTAAACCCAAAAACAAACATTTATTACATTGCAGCTTACCAATTCTTAGATGTGATGGCTGCATTAGTATTTTTTTTAGGCTTTCTTTCTTCTATTTTCAACTTGTGATCTAGCCAGTAAGTCTGTTTTTTTAAAAGCACCAGTTCTCCAGGAGAATGTATCAGATTAGATGCATGGGACTGACAGGGTGTTCACAATGATCAGCTTTTATTTATTTATGTAAAACCTTTATGTAACACCCTGGGGTTTGTCAGGGAGCTCCTCGCCAAATTCATTGTCATAAGTAGCTACTGTAGTTAATTATTAGGGATCCATTGACTTCTGCCTAAGTTTGGCCTGGTTGTACTTTCCTCTTCTACCACCAGGTGGCCGGGCATTTGGAGGTATTAGATTGAGAAGGACAACTCAAGGTCAGGTTATGGGTATATGGAGTATCTCAGCCAATGGACAGGGATTTAGTTAAATCCCTTGGCCTGCTGGGAGAGCCTATATATTCGGGTGAGGTCAGGTGATCCAGGTTCTTGTGTGCCACCCAGACCGCCATCTGGGTGGACAGGTGTCGCCTGCCCCTGGCTGCTAGGCTAAAGATTGGGCCTATCCCAGGGGCATCAGGCTGCCAGGCTGTTTGAGGGCCTATCCAGAGTAAGAGGGCAGCGCAGGGTTGGGACTGTGGCTTGCAGTCCAACCAGAAGTGACGGTTCTGCCGGACGGAAAACCTGTCGTGGTCAGAGGTAGAAGGGAAGCTATCGCCACTAAGGGACCAACCACCATTACCAGGGACCACAGTAAGTAACTGAAGCAAGTACTGGAACCATACTCTCACCGAACGGGCACAGTGAAGAATCAGGAAACTTCAGGCTGTGATCAAGTCAGGGACCCAACCAGCGGAGGTGACGCTGGCAGAGCAGCCTTATGTGCCAAGCCAGGGACCGAGCCGGTCAGCAGGGTCGATGCTTGAAGGTATCCGAAGTGCCAAGCTAGGGACCCAGAAGGGAAGCGTGGGTGACGCTTGAGGGAGAAACCACCGCAAAGGCCTTGAGGAGCTCACAGGGTTCAAAGTCAGTGAATCAGAGGATCTAGTGAGAGACCGGGAGCTCAAGGGGCTGAAGAACTACACGGAGAAGTTGTAGTACAGCTGAGAGAACTGTTACTTTGAGTTATAAACTGTTTAAGTACTGTTACCATAGGACAGTGATGGCGAACCTTGGCACCCCAGATGTTTTGGAACTACATTTCCCATGATGCTCATGCACTGTGCAGTGTAGTTGAGCATCATGGGAAATGTAGTTCCAAAACATCTGGGGTGCCAAGGTTCGCCATCACTGCCATAGGAGAAAGCAATCCTGCATGTGCAGAAGTGGCACCTTGCTGGGGCCTTTCCCTGTACGGCTGTCCTCCTGTTGAAGTCTTATGCCCCGTACACACGGTCGGATTTTCCGATGGAAAATGTCCGATCGGAGCGTGTTGTCGGAAATTCCGACCGTGTGTGGGCTCCATCGGACATTTTCCATCGGATTTTCCGACACACAAAGTTGGAGAGCAGGAGATAAAATTTTCCGACAACAAAATCCGTTGTCGGAAATTCCGATCGTGTGTACACAAATCCGACGGACAAAGTGCCACGCATGCTCAGAATAAATAAAGAGATGAAAGCTATTGGCCACTGCCCCGTTTATAGTCCCGACGTACGTGTTTTACGTCACCGCGTTCAGAATGATCGGATTTTCCGACAACTTTGTGCGACCGTGTGTAGACAAAACAAGTTTGAGCCAACATCCGTCGGAAAAAATCCTAGGATTTTGTTGTCGGAATGTCCGAACAAAGTCCGACCGTGTGTACAGGGCATTAGAGTCCACCAATGAAATTGCAACTAATTAAGGGTTTCCTGGCCCTAACCCTCTTTCCCTTTCAAAATATAAAAAGGACTGTCAAAGAAATAAAACCTCTTTACATCCAAGAAGCGTCTGGCGCCCAATGACTTTTACCACCTTTGCACCCACTATGCCTTACAACCCACCACATATTGAAGGTTCTCATTAGACTGGAAGAGGTCAGAGATTCTGCTACATTTATCCCAAAAGAAAAAAAAAAACTGTTTGCTGTAACTGCTTATAAAGTGTTAGCTGGAGTTTGACAAATTTAAATCTGCTAGTGCTAGTGCCACTCCACCAGTGGCCTGGGGGGGTTGTTTGCCGCCCCCCCCCCCCCAAAAAAAACCCACCAGCCACCACTGGTGTACACCCCTACCCACTGCCTCTGTTGCTAAAGAGGGTAGCAGTTAGTGGGTGGTAAAAACAGCTGAACCATGGATTTTACCACCCCCAAACTCACTTGTGAATGAGCGATAAGGACTCGTTCACACAGGAAATTCATCATAGGCAGCGAGTGTATGCGCAGCTGCCGGGCAGGAAATTGCCTCACTGCCTATGAATGGCGGTGAGCAGTGCCGGCTTCCTGGCGGGTTCCATCTGGACACACCCGAGCCCATCACTTCCTAGAGGGCAGGGATTGATTTTAATGTAAAGTTCTGCATAAATTGTCATTGCTTTTATAAATATCCGTAGTAAATTATGAATTGCTTCCTCTACCCCACCGTGTAAAAATCAAAATGCTAACCACAACATACAAGGCCATTCACAACATCGCCCCTATCTACATCACCAACCTCATTTGCAGATATCGCCCAAATCGTCCTCTCCGCTCCTCCCAGGACCTCCTGCTTTCTAGCTCCCTTGTTCCCTCCCTTTCATGCTCGCCTTCAGGACTTCTACAGAGCCTCTCCTATCCTCTGGAACTCCCTGCCCCAGTATGTCCGATCAGCCCCTACCCTGTCCACCTTTAGGAGATCCCTGAAAACTCATTTATTCAGGGAAGCCTATCCCACACCCACATAACTGTGCCTGAGCCACCCTCATCAAATCATTTTCTGCAGCGATTACCTTTTGTACCACCACCCCCTCCCTTTAGAATGTAAGCTCTACGAGCAGGGCCCTCCTGTCCCTTTTGTATTGAACTGTACTGTTATTGTATTGTCCCCCCTATACATTGTAAAGCGCTGCGTAAACTGTTGGCGCTATATAAATTGCATATAATAATAAAAATAAGAATGGCTTTGAGGGCCCATTAGCATCTATGCATTGCCATGGACTTTGAATTGCACCCAATGTATTAAAGTAGAACTTTAGCCAAAACTTTTTTTCAATTTGGATAGAGCAAGGGAGGGTTATAACCCTTCGTCAGATTTTTTTTTCGTCATCTGTGTTCCATTATGAGATTTCCCTTCACTTCCTGTCCCATAGCCGAAACAGGAAGTGAGAGGAAATCTCTGCAAATTAAGGGAGCTCCTTGGGGACCCCCAAGTCACCAGAACTAGTGTCCCCATTGCATACCTCCCAACTTTTTGAGATGAGAACGAGGGACATCTATCAGCAAAAGTATGTAAGCATAGGACACACCCCTTGCCACGCCCCCTTATAGGAGAATTATACAAAAAAATTGTTAATTAAACCCACAAGTGCTTTTTTTTTTTTTTTTACCACTACTCTTCCTTTATATTGGCTTTTGAAATGTGCAAATGCAGCAATTTAGAATTTGGATGAAATGTTTAGCACTGGGAAACACTTTTTGAAGATAAAAAGTGCATTTTATATACAACTATATGGATCAGACCAAAATGAGCAAACAAATGAGTGGGAATGAGGGACAGAGGGACATTGCTCCACATCAGGGACAGTCCCTCGAAATCAGGGACAGTTGGAAGCTATGTTCATTGGAAGATTTCCCCTGTATTACTTTTCTGGGGACAACCCAAAATTTGTGATTTTCTTTTAGGCTACTTTCACACTGAGCGCCTGTGCCGTTAGTGCTTTTTAATGGTGCTTTTACGACGCTTTTCGGCCGCTAGCGAGGCGGTTTTTACCCCCCCAAAAAAATGGTAAAAAGTCCAGTTTTGTGGCGATTTCAAAGCGCTTTTAAGGGGCTTTGGAAGCGCTGCCCATTCATTGCAATGGGCAGGGCGTTTTGAGAGCGCTATTTACAGGGCTCCCAACCCGCCCCAAAGAAGCTGCTTACAGGACTTTTCGTAGCGTCCCGCAAGCGCACCGCTCCAGTGTGAAAAGTCACACTGCAATGAATGGGAGGCGATTTTCAGGTGCTTTCCAGAGGCTATTTTCTAGTGCTAGAGCGCCTCAGTGTGAAAGTAGCCAAATGCCGCGTACACACGATCAGACTTTACGGCATACTTGGTCCGGCGTACCGGATTTCGTCGGACAATTCGATCGTGTGTGGGCTCCAGCGGACTTTGTTTTCTCAAAAGTTTGACGGACTTAGATTTGAAACATAGACTCGAGTCCGGTCGAAAAGTCTGCTCGTCTATATGCTAGTCCGACGGAAAAAAAAACGACGCTAGGGCAGCTACTGGCTATGAACTTCCTTGTTTTAGTCCGGTGTACGTCATCACGTACGAATCCGTCGGACTTTGGTTGATCGTGTGTAGGCAAGTCCGTTCATTCGGAAAGTCCATCGTAAAGTCCGTCGAAAAGTCCGCCGGGCAAAGTATGCCGTAAAGTCCGCTCGTGTGTACGCGGCATAACTTTCACTTTCAATGATAACGGTAAACAGGACAAATAGAGAGGGTTGATCTCCCTAACAGGGACACAGACAGCAATAGAAACTGACAGGGGTTCTAATCCATCTCTGCTCTATCCAAAACGTTAAAAAAAAGTTGCAGATTTTTGGCATGTTTGGGGCGTTGGCGGCCAATAATTTTCAATTGGCTGCCTTACTGCAATGTATACTAATTGCTTTCCATTAACACATGGCACATATGTAATAAAGGCCTGTACTGTTTATTGACTCACCACCCCTACCGGGCGTCTGTTCCACACATCAACTACTCTTTCAAAAAAATAATACTTTCTAGCTTTTCTTTAGAACTTTTTTCCCCCTTGCTTTATTTAGGTCAAGCCACTTCATTCCTGACCCCAGCTGCCTCATTTGCAACACAATAAAATTAAACAGCTTCAATTGAGGAAGCAGTCAACAAGAAGTTACTAATTGTTTAAGAATTTTACATGTAGCCGAACGTTCAAATCTCAGGGTACGTTTTACAATTTACCTATGGACCTTTGTTATTTGGACTTTTTTTCCCATTTTTTTATATTTAGCATTTGCACTCTCACATTTGATGCACAATTTAGATACGTGCTGGTAGATGCACCCTAGTTCAATTTTTGGTCATTTATTTCTGTTATCAATTTGTGTTATGGGTTGTTTTTGTCACTCAATATCTTAGCTTATGCCCATCAATTTATATTACTCACTGATTAGCGTGACTTCTTGCTTTTTATATATCTTTTTGGTGTAGTATAACACTTTTTAGTCGCAGCTCCTTTTGTTTTTCTATTTTATAGCGCAGTATTCATATATTTATTTACGTTCACACCCTGAACGCAGGTTTGAAATTGTGCGAGTTCGGCTCTCAGTGCGAGTTTGGGGGGGGGGGCGATTTGAAAGACATACATCTGTGTGTGTTCCTGCACAGATGTCCATTGAAATTGCACCTCGAAGTTACCAAAAGTAGTACAGGAACTACTGTTGGAAATCAGTCCACAAAGTTGGTGTCGCACCGATTGGGACAGTGCCGTCGCCAGCAATAGGCCGCGCCGATGTGAACGGGGGCTCATACAAAATTACAAATTACAATTGATGACTACAGCGAGCAAAAAAAGTCGCTTTCCGTTTTTGCATGTTTTTTTGTAAAATAAATACTTAGTTGACGCTTGGAACAGACTGCCAGCAAAGGTAGTAAATCAGTCAACAGTAAGCGAATTTAAACATAGATCTACACTCAAAAACGATAAAAAGAAAAAAAAAAAGGGGGGGGAGGAAAACTCAATAAACCATTTTGTCTTTTTCTACTATAACTCTTCTATGTGTTGACTTTTGTGCTTTCACTAAAAATATTAGCAGAATGTCATAAGAAGATTTCAAGTACACTTTCATTTTTATTTTATAATTCAAAATAAAGAAATATAGTAAAAAAAAAAAAACAAAAAAAACCCGTCAAATTCACTAAGTTCCAAATCATAGTTTTATCAGTACAACTTTTAATGAATAAGGACTGGGAGAGCCTTGTCACATGGCAACCTAATAAATTAATTAGTTCCACTTTTCCTACTGTGCTGATGTAATTTGTCTTTTATTATAATAGTTTGCACTATTTTAATTAGAAAAACAAACAGTCATTCAAGTATAATTTATTTATTTATTTATTTTTGGACTACTAAATTCCTTTTGCAAAAGTTGACATTAAAACGTTTTTCTAAAATGTATGAATGCATCTCTGAATATTTTTTTTTTTAAGTCACTCCTTTCATTCATGTGATCATCACTAGTGCTAATGAGGGGTGGGATTGTAAATGTTCTTCAGTGGAGTGAGGAGGGGGAAAAGTGATATAAGCCTGAGCATGTGATTAGCTCAATTAATAAGTGAGAAGAGGAATTTTTTTTCCCCTTGGTTTGTTTGAGAGGTCTGAGGAGGATCACCAGGATGGAAAGTACTACAGTGCTTTTAGCAGCTAGCACCCTGCTCCTGGTACTCCATGCCTCCTACGGACAGTTTCCCAGGGCTTGCAGCACAGCACAGGTCCTCTTAAGCAAGGAATGTTGCCCAGTCTGGTCAGGAGATAATTCTTCATGTGGAGAAGTTTCAGGCAGGGGATTGTGCCAAGATGTAGTCCCCTCCAACTCCTCTGTGGGTGCCCAGTTCCCTTTCTCGGGCATCGATGACCGAGAAAACTGGCCCATTGTCTTCTACAACAGGACATGCCAATGCCAGGGTAATTTCATGGGCTACAACTGCGGTGAGTGCAGGTTTGGCTACACAGGACCAAACTGCACCGTTGGACGCAACATGATCAGAAAGGAGATCTTCAGGATGACCACAGCTGAGAAGGACAAGTTCATCGCCTACCTCAACTTGGCCAAGCGTACCATCAGCCCAGACTACGTTATTTCCACCGGCACTTACGAGCAGATGAACAATGGCTCCAATCCGATGTTCGCAGATATCAATGTCTACGATCTGTTTGTGTGGCTGCATTACTACGCCTCCAGAGATGCTTTCTTGGAAGATGGTAGTGTGTGGGCCAACATAGACTTTGCCCATGAGGCCCCAGGCTTTCTGCCTTGGCACAGGTTCTTTTTGCTGCTTTGGGAACGGGAAATCCAGAAGGTGACAGGGGATGATAATTTTACTATTCCCTTTTGGGACTGGAGAGATGCCCAACAATGTGACCTCTGCACCGATGAGTTTTTTGGGGGTACGCACCCTACCAGCAACGTCCTCCTCAGCCCAGCTTCCTTCTTCTCCTCCTGGCAGGTAAGTTCCACCCTTGTCCTGGAGATGGGCCATGTCTCTTCTCCTTTACCTTGCATGCATAGTTGTCAAGTGTAAATCCACCCAAAACCTTTTTTTTTTTTTGGGGGGGGGGGGGGGGCGGGTTGGATAGAGTGGTGCAGGATCAAAGATTTTCCTTCCCTTACTGTTCCTCAGAAATTCTGTAACAAGGGCACAGGCAATGATGAAAATCTAATAGGGTTTCCTGGTGTCCCTGTTGCAGATTTTTTTTTCCTCACTTCAAGTCTGATAAAACTATTCTCACTGGATTAGTAAGGGCCCATTATTAACCCTCTATTGGTAAAACATGGGGTAACACGGCTTTTATTGCAATGCAGGGGCACATTGCAGTGCCTATCATTCTGAATAGTCCTTAATGTAACACACCTCAATGCACCCGCACGTTCTGTTGGTTGAGATGAGCTATGTTGGAAAAAAAAATAGCATGAGCTTTCCTTGTGGTTTATTATGAATGGGCTGCCTTAAGGCAATGCACACTTGTGAGCTACACAATGCATAGAAAAGACAGATTGTCCCTAAACCCGCCCATAGATGGTTCGAATCATGGCTGGCTCAACAGGGACTGGCTGAGATTCGAACCAAGTATGGGCAGGCTGAATGTAGACAAGTTGATAAGACGTTACATGTGATTATTGTCCCGTGACAATTGCTCCCAGGAGAACACAATGGCTCCGCGGGAGGGATTCCCCCATCAACACTGACTTTGATGGGGGGAATAGAGCGATTTATTTATTTAATTTTTTTATTTTTTCTCCCCCTGTGGTTGCAGGAAAGAAAGTTGCTCCGTCTATGGCCGGCCGTAGTGAAAAGATATCCAATGGGGCTCCGAATATTAAACCCTAACAGGGGTTCCAACTCTTTCCCACCCAAGAACACTTGTGGCTGGACAGATACTTTAAGAGCAGTCCACCCAAAACCGATTTTAGTAAATGTTAAAGTGTAACTAAAGGCAAAACTTGTTTTTTCAATTTTGGATAGAGCGCAGAAGGATTAGAACACCTGTCAGTTTTTATTGCTGTCTGTGCCCCCATTAAGGAGATTCACACTCTGTCCTATTTACCATTATCATTGAAAGTAAAATAAAAAAAAATCCACGTTTTGGGTTGTCCCCAGAAAGGTAATAGAGGGGAAATCTTCCAATCAGGACACTAGTTCTGGTGACCTGGGAGTCCCCAAAGAATTCCCTTAATTTGCAGGCTTTTTCCTCTCACTTCCTGTTTGGCTATGGGACAGGAAGTGAAGGGAAATATCTGCAATGGGACACAGATGGTGGGGAAAAAAAAAAAATCTGACGGGTTAGAACCCTTCCTTGCTCAATCTGAAATGGGGGAGGGGGTTCCCATAGTTCTACTTTAAGAATTAAGCCACCCAACTGTTAACTGGGTTGGGTCACCTGCTGTGTAACCTCCCTGCAAGGAATTCTTATTTTAAATTTTGGAGAATGTAACAGAAGGAGCTGTACCTCACACATGTGTTGGAGACCTTCCAAAACTTTCAGGTGGATGGGAACCAAGTCGGGGTTTATGACAAGATGCATAAGACGGGTTGACTCAACCCAATTGCTCCACCTGGAACTAAATATTACTTTTGGGTGGATTGGCCCTTTAAATTGTTTCTAAACTCTTTACAGTTTAATGCCCTAATAGGGCTCTTTTACATTTGCAGTAGCCTCATGAAGATTGATCCGTGGTGGATTGCTTTTCAGAGGACATTTGATGGGGGGTAAGAATGTGTTTATATCCTGGTTTTAAGCATTAAAAGCTTGCACCATTGCAACCATGTGCATTTCATGAGGTTGTAGCATGGTGCAATTCGCTTCACTTGAATGGTTTGCGTTTGGCAGGCTGTATGCGATGGGGATAATTTTTGATGTATTGAAAATCATTGCGGCCATGGCATGTGTGTGCCTCTGTTGCAGCTTAGGGGGTAGTTTAACCACTTCCGGACCAGCCGCCGCAGTTTTACGTTGCTACTTTGAAGAGGAAGACCGTTGTTATGGCAGCAGCTAGCTACCATAACCCCGGTATCCTCTTCAGTGAGCGGTCCGCATCAAGATAAAGGTGGTCTCTGCGGCGGATTCGCCGCAAGATCACTTTTATCGGCGGTGGGAGAGGCCCCCGCCACTTACAGGAGCCGTCAGTAGTGGCAGAGGCGATCGGACCCTCTCCCTAGTCTGACATGGAGATGAGGTAGAGTTACCACCTCATCCCTTTAAACCCGAACACATATTACACAGGTTCTGAGGCCAATTTGATGCGGATAAGTGAGTTTAACTACCACCTGCCACAGAACCTGTGTAATATGTGTTCGGTTTTAAAGGGATGAGGTGGCAACTCTAAGATGAGGGGTAGATGGCCCCCACCCGTCTTCATATCATTGTAGGGCGTAAGCAACGTCAAAACGTCACTTCTGCCCAATGCTCTTAAAGGGATTTTTTTTTTTTTTAAATGACATAAAAAAAAAAATATTGCATTTTAGTGTAAATATGAGATCTGAAGTCTTTTTGACCCCAGATCTCATATTTAAGAGGTCCTGTCATGCTTTTTTTTTTTTTCTATTACAAGGCATGTTTACATTCTTTGTATTAGGAATAAGTGACCCAATTTTTTTTTTTTAAAGACCAGTGTCAAATTTTTAAATAAAAGGTCAAATAAGAAAAAAACTATTTTTTTTTTTAAACGTGCCCCGTCCCGCCGAGCTCGTGTGCAGAAGGGAACACATATGTGAGTAGTGCCCACATATAAAAATGGTGTTCAAACCACACCTATGAGATATTGCCGCGATCGGTAGAGGGAGAGCAGTAATTCTAGCCCTAGACCTCCTCTAACTCAAAACATGCAACCTGTAGAATTCTTTTTAAGCGTCGCCTATGGAGATTTTTAAGGGTAAAAGTTTGTCGCCATTCCACGAGCAGGCGCAACTTTTGAAGCGTGACATGTTTGGTATCCGTTTACTCGGCGTAACATTATCTTTCACGATATAAAAAAAAAAACTGGGCTAACTTTACTCTTATCTTATTTTTTTCTTAAATTCAAAAAAGTGAATTTTTTTCCAAAAAAAAAGTGCTCTTGTAAGATCGCTGCGCAAATACGGTGTGACAAATAGTATTGCAACGACCACCATTTTACTCTCTAGGCTGTTAGAAAAAAAATATATATATAATGTTTGGGGGTTCTAAGTAATTTTCTAGCAAAAAAAAACGTTTTTAACTTGTAAACACCAAACCTCAGAAAGAGGCTCGGTCCTTAAGTGTCATGTCTTAACCACTTTTGTGGTTTGGTGGGATAGTTTGGTTTTTTAAATAGAGGAAGAGACTTGATATAATAAGAATGGACACTGGTTGGCTTTAAAAAGGTCAGGTGTGAAGTCCTAATTATAGACCTTATTCCCAAGGTACAGGAATCACTTTTTTTTTCTTTTTGTAGTGCTGTCATTCATGTAAAATGCAGCACAGCTCTGCAGTGGACAAACATCACCAGACAATAGTATATCCATTGTGGTTTTTATTTTTTATTTTATTTTTTTTACAAGGGGGACAACGGTTACAGAGCTGAATGGCGGTTACTGTAAAATAAAAAAACCCAGCCTTTATAAAAATGTAGGTTGCCTCTTCGGATAATGCTATTTGCCTGGCTGTTATGCTGATGATTTGGCTTCAATACTTTGAATCCAGCCTGAGTTTGGCAACCGCCATTTTATTTTCTACAAAAAAACAAAAAAAAACTCTATTCCACCTGTATTGTGAAAAGGTGGAAGGGTCACTTCAGTTTATTCCCCCTCTCCTGGGGGCTCCCCAGTTATCCTTAGGGGATTCCCTTAGTCATTGGCGGACAATGGAATTATGGGACAAAGCTGTTTTGGAAAGTGGAACTGTGCTTCACCCATACTCACAGGCGTGCACACAGGGTGTGCCAGCTGTGTCTGGGCACACCCTAATCACCCCATGTGGTGCAGATTCCCCCCTGTTATGATTGATTAGCAATACAGCAAAAATTATCCCCGTAGCATACAGCCTGCCAAACGCAAACCATTCAAGCGAATTGCACCATGCTACAACCTCATGAAATGCACATGGTTGCAATGGTGCAAGCTTTTAATGCTTTAAAACCAGGATATAAACACATTCTTACCCCCTATCAAAAGTCCTCTCAAAAGCAATCCACCACGGATCACTCTTCACAAGGCTACTGCAAGTGTAAATGAGCCCTGATAAGGTATTAAATTGCAAAGAGTTTAGAAACAATTTAAATTTTGTCTTTCTCTCTCAATGAGCCCTGGTTGATTGCGGTACGGGAAAGGCACAAGATTTGCGCGTTTTTTTCATATCGCACTGCGTAGCATTTGCACGGCGTCAATGCGATCTGCTGCCGCTGCTGGGGGGGGCAATGTCAGGTTAACGACACCTTGTCACAGACTGAAAAACGCAGTGCGATTTGCCAGAATTGCATTGCATGGGTGTTTACACCCATATGATACGATTTCAGGTGCAGGGAAAAACAAAAAGGGTCCTGCCCCATTTTGGTGCGATTTGGGCCATACAATTAATCACATGCAGTGTTCCGCACGCACCAGTGTGAACCTAGGCTGAAAATGCTTCCTATTCTCACACTGGTTTTCTGTGCTGACAGAGCCAAGTATGTAACCGCATAGCTGTGCGCAGACTATTGCATTAGGGTGTGCACCCCGAAGCTCAAACATGCATGTCTTTCTCTGCAGCCTCAGCTGCACTGGACATTCAAAGAATGGGAAGTGCTCTGTGCTGGGTGGCTTCCTGTTCAGTCACAAATGGAAGCATAGTAAACAGTTTTTACTATGCTTCGGTCATTGAATACAGTGAGCGTGTTCATTTAGAAAAGGAAGGGGCCGGTAAATGCATATTGATTCGCCCCTTCCCCTGCTCTCCATCCTGAAACATCCCCAAGAGCAGCCGGGGGAGAGGAGAGTAAAGGATGGGGCTCAACAAGGGGGGGAAGCCTGGGCAGTAGGGGAAGTCTGCACCACACAGTGATTAAGGTGTGCCCAGGCACAACTGGCACACCTATGTGTAACAGCCACAACTCTTATTAGAAGAGGCTTCACATAGACTTGTTCTGCAAAAGAGGGGGAGGAGGGGATGGTTATGTCTTTCTAGTTGTGTTGCTGAGTGCTGACTACTGACTGCACTAGGTTGAACACTACAGTAATATTTATACACCATGTGCGATTGCTGGCTTTGACCATAAAATTGAAGGTTGTTGGTAAAATTTCCAACTGCATATCCTTTTTCTGACTTCAGTTGTGCTCCATGGTTACACCCTTGTGACTCCTCTATAAAAAAAAAAAAAAAATTTTTTTTTCATTGTTTTTTATTAAGATTTTCATATTAACAGTAAAACAGTACAATACAATACGTATATAGATACAGGTAACATTTCTTGGTTCCTTCTATAAATGCTTCCAGTATGTAAATCTATATATCTCGGTGTACACTTTATATTAACCTTTTAACTGAATTAAATTGAGTATTTCAAGCTATTTTCATTAATTAACAAGAACAGGACGGGGACTAGGAGTCACCCCCCCCGCCCCAGACACCCCACCTGGGAGCAAACTGCGTCTGGGGAGGCCCCCCCCCCCCCATTCAGTAGCGCAGTCAAGCTTATAGAGTAGTTGTTTCATGGAATTCTCAATTTTACTTCATATTTTTGTATTGCAAAAAAAAAAAAAAAAAAAAAGGTTTTATTGCTTAGATCTCCTCCTCTAATCATCTGTGAGTGTTCTCATTCGATGTGCTTAATAGCAGAATAACCTCTGGCCATAGAACTCACTTGACATTTCCGCTACGTCAATGTGTTAATTCATACGAATTTCCAAGCTTTGGCAATGCTGATATCTATCCCGATTAAATATTTTGGGATGCTGCATGAATATGTAGTTCCTCTATTCCAGTCTGATCGCTCTTATATTCCACATATCTTGGTAGGACTTTGAGTATGGCCTTCTCCTTTTCCCTGAAGCCTACTGAAAGCTAAACTCGTGTCATATACACTCACCAGCCACTTTATTAGGTACGCCTTGCTAGTATTGGATTGAACCTCCTATTGCCTTCAGAACTGCCTTCATTCTTCATGGCATAGATCCAACAAGGTGTTGGGAACATTCCTCAGAGATTTTGGTCCATACTGGCATGATAGCATCACGGTGCTCTATTGGATTGATGACTGCTGGAAGGAGCGATCAGAAGATGGGTACACTGTAGTCATAAAGGGATGGACATGGCCAGCAACAATACTCAGGTAGAATGTGGTGTTTAAATGATGCTCAATTGGTACTAAAGGGCCCAAAGTGTGCCAAGAAAATATCCCCCCCACACTATTACACCACCAGCCTGAACCGTTGATACAAGACAGGATGGATCCATGCTTTTAGGTTTATGCCAAATTCTTACCCTACCATCTGAATGTCGCAGCTGAAATTAAGAGTCATCAGACAAGGCAACATTTTTCCAATCTTCTATTGTCCAATAGAAGATTGGACAATATTGTCAGTTTCCTATACTTACCTGAAAGGAGTGGCACCCGGTCTGTGCTTCTGCTGCCGTATTCCATCTGCTTCAAGGTTCTTTGTGTTGTCTGTTCAGAGATGGTAATAAGATAAAATTTATTGTCATTGTAAAACAAATCACAATGAAATTACATTTCTACTCCACACATTATTCATACATCACAATTTCGGCATACCTTGGTTGTAACAAGTGGCTATTTGAGTTACTGTTGCCTTTCTATCATCTTGAACCAATCTGCCCATTCTCCTCTCACATCAACAGGGCATTTTCGTCCACACAACCGCCGATATGTTCTCTTTTTCGGACCATTCTCTGTAAATTCTAGAGCTGGTTATATGTGAAAATCCCAGTAGATCAGCAGTTTTTGAAATACTCAGACCAGCCCGTCTGGCACCAACAACCATGCCACGTTAAAAGTCAAAGAGTTCCGCCGAAAAAAAAATTAAGTCAGCAGCTACAAAAAGTGTAGCTGCTGACTTTTAATAATCGGATACTCACCTGTCCCACGGTTCAGTGATGTGGGCGCACAAAGCCCAGCTCCTCTCCCCCCTCCTTTCCTGGGCGCCACCACTTTTACTATGGGCTCCTGGCTGTGGATTCACAGCAGGGCACACACTGCGCATGCGCGAGCTGTGCTGCATGCTGTGAATGGCCGGGCAATCTCCTGGCACCTGTGACGTGTCCCAGAAGATTGGAGGGAGGGGAGAGGTGAAGTTCCTTCCGGTGTCACGGAGCCCTGTGAGGAAGTAGGAGCTGGATGCCTCTAAAGAGGGTATCCGCTCCCCCCACACCCCCCACACCCCAAAAAAAGACATGCCAAATGTGGGGTGTCACCATCACTTAAAGCGAAAGTTAAATTTTTGGGTGGCACTCCACTTTAAATTCCCTTTTCTTTCATATGCTAAAGCTCAGTTTCACAACGTGGTGAATACGACTTACTGAAGTTGAAACTGAGCATCAGAATGGGAAAGAAAGGGGATTTTAAAGCAGAGTGTTCTCTCCTGAAAAACTGACCAGAGCTAGGACTACACCAATCTAGGCCAGAGACCCGACCCTCTGGCCAGACACGATGCAGCACCCATCCTCACCAGGAGCACCCTTCCAGACGGCTCAGACTCAACCATTGATCGGCCCCCAGTATCTGTCGAGCAGCTTGATGTAGTCCCTGCTGAAACCGCCCCTCCAGGCACAATTGCGCCATTGGATTTTCATAGCTCTCCCCTATGGGAGTAGCACAGCGCCTCGTTTGGCAACTGATAAGATCAAATACTATACTTGATCTTAACCAAAAGGCCAAGAAGCGTGCTGGTTGTGGGGGTCTGTGGGTGGGGAGGCTTATCGAAATCTGGAAGCCCCCTTGAACTAGCGGGCCCCCAGATCTGCCCCCCCCCTGTGAATGAGTATGGGGTACATTGTACCCCTACCCATTCACCCAAAAAAGAGTGTAAAAATAAATAAAACAAGTACACAGGTGACAGTCCTCTATTAAAGTAGTTTCAGTGTGTCTTCTTCCTTGGGTTCTTCTCACTGCGCTGATGTCTTCTTCCTCTGCCGGTTCTTCTGGTTCTTTTCCCGATGCTAGCTCCCACTCTTGTTAGCTCTAGCGTGTGCCATTAAGTATAAAGCCATGGGACGTTGGCCATCTGGTGACTTCATCTGGAGACCCCGCCTCTTGTGATGTCACCGCCCCATCATTCCCGGGCTGTGATTTCACAAAGGTCTCCAGAAAAAGCACATGATACAAATGTTATAAATTGAGTTGCAGTTCAGTGAGTAAAATAAGTATTTGATCCCCTACCAACCAACAATTCTGGCTCCCACAGACTCGCTACAGTATGTGTTCATGTGGTACACAGATTAGTCCTTTCAATTTAAGAAGGTGCTCCAATGACAACTCGTTATGTGTAAAGACCCCTGTCCACAGAATTTTTCTTCCATTCAAACCTCACCATCATGGGCAAGACCAAAGGACGTCGGGGACAAGATTGTAGACCTGCACAAGGCTGGAATGGGCTACAAGACCATCAGCAAGAAGCTTGGTGAGGAGACAACTGTTGGAGCATCTATTCACAAATGAAAGAAATACAAAATAACCATCAATCGCCTTCGGTCTGGAGCGCCATGCAAGATTTCTCCTCAATTTCGAGATCAGTCCAGAAGTACATGGGGGGAGCTTGTGAATGTTTTCAAGGCAGTTGGGACCACAGTCACCAAACAAACCATTGGTAACACAATACACGACCATGAATTGAAATCCTGCAGCGCCCGCAAGGTCCCCCTTAAGAAGGCACATGTACAGGCCCATCTGAAGTTTGTCAGTGAACATCTAAATGATTCAGAGAAGGCGTGGGAGAAGGTGTTGTGGTCGGATGAGACCAAAATAAAGTTCATTGGCATTACCTCGACTCGCTGTGTTTGGAGAAAGAAAAATGTTGACTGACCCTAAGAACACTATCCCTACATTCAAGCACGGAGGTGGAAACCTTATGCTTTGGGGCTGTTTCTCTGCTAAAGATGGCCGACTTTTTCCGCATTGAGGGGCCAATGGACAGGACCATGTAATATAAGAACCTCCCTCAGCCAGAACACTGAAGATGGGTCATGGATGGGTTTTCCAGCATGGCAGTGACCCAAAACCTATCACCAAGGCTCCAAAGGAGTGGCTCAAGAAGTACATTAACCTCTTCGCACCCACGCTATAGCGAAAAGAGGCTAAGGCTACAGCGTGAGCCTAAATTGCCCAATAAGACTCGGCTGAGCACAGATCGGAGTAAGAGGACGATCCCGACCCCTTACCACGTGATCAGCTGTCAGCCAATGACAGCTGATCACATGAAGTAAACAGAAGATCGTAATTTGCTTTTTTTTTTTTTCAGCGTGAGGAGAAAAAAAAAAAAGCAGATTACAGGCTTCTGTCAGGGACATTGGTCCTGCACACGGACACCCACAGTGCCTATCAGTGTCGCCCATCAGCGCACATCAATGAAGGAGAATAATTACCTGTTTGGTAAATTTTCTAACAATCTATGAAACTGTTTTTATAATTTTTCAAAATGTATGGCTTTTTTTTTTTTAAGCAAAAAATAAAGAACCCAGCAGTGATTAAAAACTAACAAAAGAAAGCTTTGTGTGAAAAAATGATAAAAATGTTGTTTGGGTACAGCGTTGCATGACCGCGCAATTATCTTTCAAAGAGTGACAGCGCTGAAAGCTGAAAATTGGCCTGGCAGGAAGGGGGTTTAAGTGCCCAGTAAGCAAGTGGTTAGGGTCATGGAGTGGCGTGGCCAGTCCCCAGACCCTAATTCTATAGAAACTTTATGGAGGGAGCTGAAACTTTGAGTTGCCAAGCAACAGCCAAGAAATCTTAAGGATTTAGAGATCTGTAAAGAGTGGACCAAAATCCCTCCTGAGATGTGTGCAAACCTGGTACCCAACTACAAGAAATGTCTTACCTCTGTGATTGCCGACAAGGGTTTCTGCAACAAGTACTAAGTCATGTTTTGCTTGGGGATCAAATACTTATTTTACTCACCGAATTGCAACTCAATTCTATAACATTTTGTATTGTGTGTTCTTTCTGCATTTTTGGTTGATATTCTGTCGCTATCATTTAAAATACATCTATGATAGAAATTATAGACCCTTCATTTCTTTGCAAGTGGGCAAACTTACAAAATCTGCAGGGAATCAAATATCTCTCCCCCCCCCCCCCCCCCCCCCCCATTGTATATACTGCTGATGAGAGAAAGTATTTAGCAGTTTATATTTACTAAAACTATTGTATTTCCATATACTGCGGGAGAGCAGATATAGTGAATGTAGGGTCCTAGGTATAGTAACACTTTAATTACAAATATCTAACACCGGATCATGTAAGTAATCCTGTATTCTATAATTTTTTTTCTAAAATGAAGATGGTCTACAAGTAATGAAACAAGTGAAATACAAAATCATCTTACCCACTTGTAAAACATTCAGAAATGTTTAACTTGACCAATAACCATAACCTTTCAATTACATAGCAAGTGTTGGATTGGAAGGGGAGTGATCCATTGTGTATGGGTCACTGGCAATGAAGGCTTGCCATGGGAGAAGTAATGGAACATGCTGCAAAGTCTTATTATTTTGTTGTAAATTGCCAACATTTTTCAATAATAACTAAAATGGACAAAACATTCCCACTAGACATGTGGAAATACAAGAGACATTTTAAGAAAACGCCTTATCAGATTATGATTTCCCTGTCAAGCCACTGCTGAAGGTGTCTGTGGTCTGCATCTTCATAGGCTGAACATAAATGGAGGGCATTACGATTCTGACAGCCTTCCCCTGTCTATATTGGCCTTTGTGTTTTGGGAGTTTGGTTTACAGTTACAGAGAATGGCAATCATGATCATCTGCTATAAACATTAACACGTTCAAAGGTTTGTGTTTTTTGGTTTGTGTTTTTTGGTTTGTGTTTTTTGGTTTGTGTTTTTTGGTTTGTGTTTTTTGGTTTGTGTTTTTTGGTTTGTGTTTTTTGGTTTGTGTTTTTTGGTTTGTGTTTTTTGGTTTGTGTTTTTTGGTTTGTGTTTTTTGGTTTGTGTTTTTTGGTTTGTGTTTTTTGGTTTGTGTTTTTTGGTTTGTGTTTTTTGGTTTGTGTTTTTTGGTTTGTGTTTTTTGGTTTGTGTTTTTTGTTTGTGGTTTTTTTTCAGCATTCACGGTTTAATATCTGGTGATCCTGCCTGCCTTTGTTGAGACTACAGGTGGCGTGTCGGCACATTATGCAAAGGCAAGGTCCAGTAATGTCACTATCAGGTACGTGATCATAGGCGTGTGCACAGGGTGTCTGGGCACACACTAATCATCTCATGCACATTAGCATGATCGCTCTGTGTGCCAGCGAGAAGATGGGCAAGACCTCCCTCTTGCCCTCTCTGCCATAAGTGCTTACTCCTCTTTCACTGTGTTGGCAGGGAGATCAATGTGCCAGGGCCACATATATGTAGACCCCCCCACACACACACACACACACACACACACACACACACACACACACACACACACACACACACACACACACACACACGTGTTTCTGATCTTTAGGGTGCACACTCTAATGCAATAGGCTGTGCACACCTATGTACATGATGTAGAGTATAGCTGTACAGCCAGTGTAGAAGTCATAGGTGCGTGCACCCCGAAGCTCAAACACACATGCATCTGCCTGTGTGTATCTATATGTATAAGAACTTCTTCTCTTATGGCAGAGCAGGTAAGAGGGAGGTCTTTCCCATCTCCCTGTTGACACACAGAGCAATAATGCTAATGTGCACTTGGTGATTAGGGTGTGCTCGGGCACACCCTGTGTGCACGCCTATGGTTGGAGCAAATACAAGTGGACAAGAAGTAGCTAAAAGAAGTTGTAGCATATGATGACAGTCCCATTTTGTACTCGATTTTGCTACTTTAGGTTTTATGGCTCAAACGGCCACTGCCTCAATCTATAACTGGCCTTTGCAGCAAGGAGCACAAGAAAGAGTGACACATGTCAAACAAAACCAAAGAAAATTCCCAGCTCAACTTACCGACCAGTCTGCAACCAACCGAACTATCCTGTCTAACAGTATGCATTAAAAACAGGGGTTTAGTATGCACACGTTTGCAAACACATGCATACGCCGCAGAGCCACTTCTGGGATGTGGCTCTGCAGATTATGAATGTATTTGCAAATGTGTGCATACTAAACCCCTGTTTTTAATGCATACAGTTAGGATTATTTGGTTGGTTGCAGACTGGTCGGTAAATTGAGCTGGGAATTTTCTTTGGGTTTTGTTTGACATGGTTTTTATTGTTATCTGAAATCTTAATATAAAGATCAATAAAGAGAGGTTGTAGCAGCACTGAGATGTAACAACGTTTTAAAAAGTGATTGTTTTGATACAGTGCTTCAGCAAACTAAAGTGGTTTCTGTATCTTTTGTAGGTTATTTGCAGTCAGCCTGAAGAGTATAACCGCCTGGGAGTTATATGTAATGGTACAAATGAAGGTCCCCTACTGCGAAGCCCCGGGCGTCACGACAGAAACCGGACACCTCGGTTGCCCACTTCCGCCGATGTGGAGGCCTGTTTATCCTTAACAAATTATGAGACTGGAGACATGGATCGATCTGCCAACTTCAGCTTCAGGAACACTTTAGAAGGTAGGGATGTATCTCTGCTTGTTCATAGGGACACACAAGATTGAATCCAGACCTTTCCATGGCTGGATGTGAACACAGTTGGCAGCATTTGCACCCCAATTTCTGGGTTTTCTGAAAAGAATGTTACTGTGCACAGGGCAAATCTCAACCTAAACAAGAGCATATTAAAGTGGTGGTAAACCCTCACATATACCCACAGAAGTGACTGGCCTCGGGTGATAGATGAAACCAATTCTCCTACTTAAGCTGTACTTGTTTATCTGCTGCTCTCTCTCCTCTGCAGTCTCCTAAAGCACACAATTTACACAGCATTACTGAGCTCCAGGGGGCAGGGTTTCGACATCACACACTGCACAGCATAGAGTAGGTGTAATCTGACTCCTGAGTGGAGGGAAAGGATACTCTTCCATCTACAGCAGTGGTTCTCAACCTGGGGGTCGGGACCTACTCGGGGGTTGAATGACGATTTGCCAGGGGTCACCAAATCCTGGGCTGTTCCTGAAGCCTGCACCGCTCTCCCAGCCTTTTCGTGGCCACCCAGAAGGGCTGACCGTGGAGCCTGTGACCGCCTAGCTGTGCTGTTCCTGGAGCCCGTGGCCGCCCACTCAGCCTCTTCGCTGCCGCCCATTCAGTTCACGGCTGGGGGGCAGAGACTAGAGGTCAGCTGACTGGTGAGGAATGTGAAGTGGGAGGGGCTGGAGGAGACCCTATCTCCTGATTTCAGCATAGTTGTCACTGCTACGAGACACCACAAAAGTCAGAGACACAGTGAGTAACACTACCTGCGATTATAGTTGCCATTAAAAGTCCCCACTACAGTTCTCAGATCAGCAGATGACCTTGATCAAAAGCACCTAAGTTGGCTGATCAGAACTCCCCCCAGCATTGGAAGGGAGAGGAAAAGAGAGAGGAACAAAGAAAAAGGGAGAGAAAGAATAAGAGAACAAGAAACATGGCTAGAGAGAGGGATGGGGGGGGGGGGGGAGAAATTAGGATAGAGAGAGAGATAAAAGGGAAAGAAAAGAGAACAAAGAGAGAGGGGTACACCCTAAAATGTACCATGAGGGGTTTTAATACTGTACAAGTGGAAGGGACTCGGGGGGGCGGTAAATGTCCGTGGGTTAGGGGCTCAAATTACTTGTCTTGCCTTGGGTGCTGACCACCCACACTACGAAAATAATTTTACTGTTAGGGGTCCCCACAACTTGTGAAATTTTATCGAAGGGTCACGGCACTAGTAAGGTTGAGAACCACTGATCTACAGTCTCATAGGGAAATGTGCACAGCTGAGGTTGTCAATCACTTTCTGTGTGCTGGAGGGGGGGGGGGGGGGGGGAACGACGACTCCTTGTCCATGTTTAACTGGTGTTGGCATAAATAAGGGGTAGGCAACCTCAGCACTTCAGTTGTGGTGAAACTACAAATCCCATCATGCCTCTGGGAGTGATGCCTGTGGCTGTCAGTCTTGAAATGTCTCGTGGGGTTGTAGTTTCACCACAGCTGGAGCATCAGGGTTGCCTACCCCTGGCAGAGATGGTTAGAAATGATTCATGCAGATAGCAGAAGAATGAGAGAGCAGACAGGAATCACACTGGGTGCTTTGGATTGAGGCTAGTATAGAGAAATATGCTTTCATTTTTCATTTCAACCACTTTAACCAGTTCCAGTTTAACCAGTGGTTTGGTTATCCTGACGGCTTGTCAGGATGTGACAATTGCGGGATCATTCAGCGCAATCTCTCACCGGCCGTGTCCATGGGACACGACCGAAGACCAATCAGAGTACGGCTCATCGCTAGTACCATGTGACTGGCGTGACCAATCATAGTAGGTCACATGACAGCTGTATACAATGGATGGCTTCCTTTCATGTCATTCATTGGATTAAAACGGTCGCTAGCTGTCATTGGTCAGTGTGATCATATAGTACTGACAGGGCCAATCGCAGCCCATCTGTACCATGTAATTAGCTCTGGCCAATCACAGCTAACCAAAACAAAATAGACTGACTCATTGTCATTGAGTAAAATGCTTGCTCATAGCAATCTAATGAACTGCTATAAACAAAATATGTTAAAAAAAACCTAGTAGTACCTTGTTACCATGGTAACATTATATTGCTCTGGTTAATGTGTGTTAAAAAAAGAAATTTAATAAAAATAAATTGAAAAAAAGATTTTTTTTTTTAATTTGTACTGTCACCAGTCAGTGTCCCTGATTCCGGCCACATCTATTATATAACGCCGTACTCCACTGGCGACACTATGTAAAAAAGTGTGTATATATTATATTATATTATATTATATTATTTATATTATATTATTTATATTAAAAAAAAAAAAAATTATATTTTTTCCATTTCTTCAATTTCCAAATAAATCTGACAAATTACAACTTCAAAAAACTTGCCATTCCTCTTACGAAATAACTTGGATTGTCTACTTTCCAAAAAGGGGTCATTTGGGGGTTATTTGTACTGTCCTTGTGTTTTCGGGCCTCGAGAAATAGGCTGTCAGTACATCAGGATTGATCAATCTTCAGATATATCCCACTGTTTGTGGACTCTCTACCTTTCCTACAGACTAAATAACATACACTGATTTTGGGTTATTACCAAACAAATATAGCAGAATATATTTTGACCTAAATTTATGAAGAAAGATTATTTGCAAAATTTTATAACTGAAATGAAGAAACCTTTTTTTTATATTTTATTTTTTTTTCAGTCTTTTTGTTTAGCAAAAAAAAAACCCAGTACTGATTAAATACCACCACAATAAAGCTCTATTTGTGTGAACAAAATTAAAAAACTGTAGTTTGAGTACAGTGTTGCATGACAGAGCAATTGTCATTCAAAGTACGACAGCAATGAAAGCTGAAAATTGGCCCGGGCAGGAAAGGGTTAAAAGTGCCCACTATTGAAGTGGTTAAAGTAAAATTCTCATTTGCAGAGTGACAGGCATCAATGCTAAAAGGGGAATCAAGGGTAGTCAGTGTTCTATAGGGAGCATTGGTGAACCAGTCATTTACCATTCAAAAAGGCAAATCTTTAAAGTGGGATTCTGGGCAAAAGCAAAAATCAGACACATGGTACAGCCTGTAACTAGCAGGTTTTGGTTTTCCCACCTTAATTACCGCCTGATCAGCCATAGCGGCGTGCGCACATGGTATGCCAGGTGTGCCTGGGCACACCCTAATCACCTTGTGCTGCACAGATCCCATCCCACCCCCCCACCCCCACACTGCTGCTTGGCTGCAGAGAAATGGGCTAGGGAATCTGTCTTGGACATGTGCATAATGAAAAAAAGTCATTAATCTAGTTTTGTTAAATTTGGTTGGTTCGTTCAATTCGTATTCAAAATGCGAATTCACTGATCTATAGTTTGTTTGAATTTTTTTTAATTCAAAATATTCAATTTGATAAATTTTGAATCTTCTTAATCAAATGATTAAAATGACTCTTTAAATCACTTTTTGGCTTAAGAGCCCTTGCACACTGGGGCGGTTTGCAGGCGCTATTGCGCTAATAATAGCGCCTGCAAACCGCCCCGAAAGTGCCGCTGCTTTCATTCCAGTGTGCAAGCCCCGAGGGCTTGCACACTGGAGCGATGCACAGGCAGGACGGTAAAAAAAATCCTGCCAGCAGCATCTTCGGAGCGGTGAAGGAGCGGTGTGTATACCGCTCCTTTACCGCTCCTGCCCATTGAAATCAATGGGACGGCGCGGCTATACCTCGGCAAAGCGCCTCTGCAGAGGCGCTTTGCGGTGGTATTTAACCCTTTCTCGGCCGCTAGCGGGGGGTAAAACCGCCCCGCTAGCGGCCGCATACCGACGGTAAAACGCCGCTAATAATAGCGGCATTTTACCGCCGACGCCGCCCCCCGCCCCAGTGTGCAAGGGCTCTAACTAAAACCACTTTATTTCGAAATGGTACTCTAAACACACATCCAGTCTGTGACTTCAGCAATCTGTGTACAGTTAGAATTCGACTGGAGTTCGATGTAAAATTCGTTTCGAATTTCCGAAACTTGGATGAATTTCGTTTTGTTGTTCAAAGTATTTGGTAAAAATTGTTTATATTGTAATTTGGGTATTCAGATATAAATCTCTATATAAGGAAAAATTTGTCCGAATATATATTTGAAACAAAATCACACATGTCTACTGTCTCCTGTCCCTTTCTGTCTCAAAAGTGAGACATCGGGTGTGTTTAGACACCTGATATTTCACCAAAGCCCCCCCCCCAATAGGGCTTGTAAAAAATATAGTATTGTAAAATATATAAACTGTAAGAAAGAATAAATATATTGTAAAAAAAAAGTAGTAATAAAAATCTGCCCTACTGACCACTCCTCTACTGTCACTGTCCACTGCCCACACGCATGTGTGTTTGAGATTTGGGGTGCATGCCCTAATGCAACAGAATCCGCAGACCCATGGGGTCAACTGATTATTTATTTCCATTAAGAGGGGCACATTGTTGCATGGTTACATAGCAGGTGAGGTTGAAAAAAGACACAAGTCCATCAAGTCCAACCTATGTGTGTGATTATGTGTCAGTATTACATTACATATCCCTGTATGTTGTGGTCGTTCAGGTGCTTATCTAATAGTTTCTTGAAACTATCAATACCCCCTGCTGAGACCACCGCCTGTGGAAGGGGATTCCACATCATTGCCGCTCGTTGTTCTTTCTGCAGTGAAATCGCTATAATGGTGTCACCCATAGTACAGGGGAGGTTAGAGACACGTGCTATCAGAGAGAAGTTGGATTAGAAGAAATAAGTTGGTAAAGAAAAAGGAGGTTGGGTGGTGGGACCTAGTCCTGGAGGGGAAATTGTAGGTGAACTTGCCACTAATGTATGAGTATGAACTGATATTAATGAACTATTTACCTGGAGTATGGACTTCTTACAGGTTTGAACCCTCCCCTGCTGTTTTGGATGGAATCTGGTGATTAGCTCCTGTTATGGAATGTTGTATGTTAACATGGTGTTTTGTTTTTTTTTTTTTTTTTTCTTTTTCTTGTTTTGACCAGGGTATGCTGTTCCAACCTCAGGAATCGCTAACAGATCACAGAGCAGTATGCACAATTCACTTCACGTCTTCTTGAATGGCTCCATGTCCATTGTTCAGGGATCTGCAAATGACCCCATTTTTGTTCTTCATCATGCATTCGTTGATAGGTAAGTCTTGAGCATTCTGCACAGCGATGTAAATCACAACTCCTTTCATGTAATGGTGCACAAGGTGACGTGAGCCTGTAAACGCCTTGGTTACATTGCCTCATAGCTACTATTGGTTATTTATTTCATTACAATGTTGCTTACGTTGGTGTACAGTGGGGAAAATAATTATTTGACCCCTCCCCTGCATATCTTGTAAGTTTGTCCACTCACCAAAGAAATGAAGGGTCTATAATTGTTCTAGGTGTATTTTAAATGAGACAGAATATCAACTAAAAATCCAGAAAAAACACATGATGCAAATGTTATAAATTGAGTTGCAGTTCAGTGAGTAAAATAAGTATTTGATTCCCCAAGCAAAACATGACTTGGAGAAACCCTTGTCGGCAAGCACAGAGGTCAGATGTTTCTTGGAGTTGGTGGCCAGGTTTGCACACATCTCAGGAGGGATCTTCTCTAAATCCTTAAAGCGATACCAAAGTCTTGTCGTTTTTTTTTTTTTTTTTTTTGTTTTTTTTTTTTTTGTTTTTTTGTTCAAAATAACAAACCTGTTATACTTACCTGCTCTGTGCAGTGGATTTGCAAAGAGCAGCCTGGATCCTCCTTCTTGGGTCCCTCTTCAGTGCTCCTCCCTCCTGTTGAATGCCCCCACAGCAAGCAGTTTGGGAACAGGCTGTGAAGGCTTCACTTCCTTGGTTCCCTTACCAGGAATGGTGGCGGCTGCACTCGACAGCTGATCTGAAGATCAGCTGGGGTGCTGACATTGCAGGTTCTTTGGACGGGTAAGTGTCCACATATATATAAAATAATGCAGCTGCTGACTTTTTTAATATATTTACATTTTTCGTGAGGGGGCTGGAGCTCCTCTTTAAAATGACAGGACTCATCTGTGTACCATTTGAGCACATACTGTAGCCAGTCTGTGGGAACCAGAATTATTGTTGGTTGGTAGGGGATCAAATACTTATGTTACTCACTGAACTCAATTTATAACATTTTGTATCGTGGTTTTTTTTTTTTTTTTTTCTGGATTTTTGGTTGATATTCTGTGTCTATCATTTAAAATACACCTATGATAAAAGTTTGAGCCTTCATTTCTTTGTAAGTGGACAAACTTACAAAATCTGCAGGAGATCAAATAATTTTCCCCACTGTAGCATATAGACAGGATGGGTTTCCATTCAGTGTGTAGCAAAGTCCCGGGCCCCTGAGGCCTAATGGTGACCTCCAGCGTTAAGGAGAGCTGACATCCTTCTGTGTAGAGTGGGTTACGAGGAATGGTGGGTGTAATGTAAGATGAAATGGTGGGCGCCAGATGCTTTATGAATGCAAAGAGGTTTATTGTCTCTTAAACAGCACTGTGGGAGAGAGGGTTAGGGTCAGGACACCCTTGGTTAGATGCAATGACAATTAGCAAACACAGACTTTTATAGGTAGACAGCTATACAGGTGAAGGCCTCCAGCCGGACACCACTTCTGTATAGGTAGGACCGCTGTCTCCTATGGCAACAATCTTGTAGTTACTAACGGCAATTGTATTCAACTATTTGAAACACGAACACTTCTCAGCTTACCCCACAATCACTCACTGTGGGTCTTTGCTTAACGAACTCCCAGTCTTTCACTAGACTTCGGATCCAATAGCCACTGCATCCTCTGAGCTTTTCCACTTCTAGCACTCAGTATCTTCCTCAAGCGCCACCCCCGCTTCCCTGCCGGGTCCCTGGCTTGGCACTCAGATACACTTCAAGCGTCACCCCTACTGACACATTACAGTAGGTCCCTGGCTTGGCACTCACTGATGCTCCACAAACATCACCTCTGCTGTCCCGCTGGGTCCCTGACTTGGCACTTGCTGAGGTTTTCCCACTTCTTCACCGTCCGCAGCTGGTGAGAAGTCTGCTCTGGTACTGTCCTCGGCTTATTCACAGTGGTCTCCAGTAATAAGGTGGATGGTCCCTTAGTGGCAACAGCTTCCCCTTTCTACCTCCGACCACAGTTGGTTCCTTGTCCGGCGAAACTGCTACTTCTGGTTGGACTACAAGCCTGCAGTCTCACCCCGGCGCTGCTCTCCTGCTTCTGGATAGGCCCTCAGACAGCCTAGCAGCCAGATGTCCCCGTGATAGGCTTCAGGCTTATGGGCTAGCAGCCCAGGGCAGCGTAACACACAGCCACCCAGACAGCCATCCAGGTGGCACAGAACCCTGATCACCTGACTCCACATATATTCCTTCATAGATTGGGGGAGGCTCTGGAGAAGTCCTGGAGGCAACCAAGGGAGGAGGTGATAGAGCTGAAGAGCAGGAGGCCTTGGGAGTAGTGACCCCCTGCCTCAATGGTCCTTTTCCGTGATGGAGTGACCTCCATTGAGCAATAGAAGGCTTCAAGAAGTGTCTGGAAACCTTATATAATATATACAGTATCTCACAAAAGTAAGTACACCCCTCACATTTTTGTAAATATTTTATTATATCTTTTCATGTGACAACACTGAAGAAATGACACTTTGCTACAAAGTAGTGAGTGTACAGCTTGTATAACAGTGTAAATTTGCTGTCCCCTCAAAATAACTCAACACACAGCCATTAATGTCTATACAGCTTGCAACAAAAGTGAGTACACCCTAAGTGAAAATGTCCAAATTGGGCTCAATTGGCCATTTTCCCTCCCCGATGTCATGTGACTCAATAGTGTTACAAGGTCTCAGGTGTGAATGGGGAGCAGGTGTGTTAAATTTAGTGTTATCACTCTCTCTCTCATACTGGTCACTGGAAGTTTAACATGACACCTCATGACAAAGAACTCTGAGGATCTGAAAAAATTTTTTTTTGCTCTACATAAACATGGCCTAGGCTATAAGAAGATTCCCAAGACCCTGAAACTAAGCTGCAGCACGGTGGCCAAGACCATACAGTGGTTTAACAGGACAGGTTCCACTCAGAACAGGCCTCGCCATGGTCAGCCAAAACAGCTGAGTGCACATGCTCAGCATCCTATCCAGAGGTTGTCATAGGGAAATAGATGTATGAGTGCTGCCAACATTGTTGAAGAGGTGGGGGGACAGCCTGTCAGTTCTCAGACCATACGCCGCACACTGCATCAAATTGGTCTGCATGGCTGTCGTCCCAGAAGGAAGCCTCTTCTAAAGATGATGCACAAAAAAGCCAGCAAACAGTTTGCTGAAGACAAGCAGACTAAGGACATGAATTACTGGAACCATATCCTGTGGTCTGATGAGACCAGGATAAATGTATTTGGTTCAGATGGTGTCAAGCGTGTGTGGCGGCAACCAGGTGAGGAGTACAAAGACAAGTGTGTTCTACCTACAGTCAAGCATGGTGGTGGAAGTGTTATCTGGGGCTGCATGAGTGCTTCCGGCACTGGGGAGCTACAGTTCATTGAGGGAACCATGAAGCAGAGCATGATCCCCTCCCTTCGGAGACTGGACCACAGGGCAGTATTCCAACATAATGACCCCAAACACACCTCCAAGATGACCACTGCCTTGCTAAAGAAGCTGAGGGTAAAGGTGATGGACTGACCAAGCATGTCTCCAGACCTAAACCCTATTGAGCATCCTCAAATGGAAGGTGGAGGAGCGCAAGGTCTCTAACATCCACCAGCTCTGTGATATCGTCATGGAGGAGTGGAAGAGGACTCCAGTGGCAATCTGAGAAAGCTCTGGTGAACGCCATGCCCAAGAGGGTTAAGATGGTGCTGGAAAATAATGGTGGCCACACAATATTGACACTTTGGGCCCAATTTGGACATTTTCACTTAGGGGTGTACTCACTTTTGTTGCCAGCGGTTTAGACATTAATGGCTGTGTGTTGAGTTATTTTGACAGCAAATTTACACTGTTATACAAGCTGTACACTCACTACTTTACATTGTAGCAAAGTATATATATATAGTAATGACACTTGCCACCTGTGGAGATTTCTCCAGCAGGGTCACAGATATTATTCAAAATTGGGGAAAGGTACTTGACGTTCCTCGTTTCACTGAACAAAATAGATGGGTGCATAGGAAGTGAGGGACTACCTTCCACAAGTGCAATAGCAAACATGGCACTTAGTACTAGCCTCTTGCAGGCCTCAGACTGGGAGGTGGAAGCACCAATCTGGTGTGCTGCAGTTCAAGGAGCCACGCTTATAGGTGGAGAGAGCAGAGTGACAATTGAGCTCACCAGGTGACCCCTGTTTGCGCACATCTGAAAGATCCTAGGGAGGTGAGTGGAGTAGCAACCTCAGCCTGGACTCCGACCAGGCCACGCCCCCCAACGGCGTGTGGATGGGGAAGAAGACCTGTAAAGCTGAACTTTGGGATAAGCTAAATAATGTTTAGATACACGAGTCATGTGTATTCTTCCTTGAATCTTGGTGTTGACAGATGTTGGAGTACACATGGTAAAATCCAAATAGATATTGGACCGCCATGAACTCCTCCATACACTCAAATTTTAATAAAATGAATTATACAGACCTTAATTATTACAGGTATTTACACTCATTGGCCACTTTATTAGGTACACCTGTTCAATTACTTGGTAACACAAATTGCTAATCAGCCAATCACATGGCGGCAACTCAATGCATTTAAGCTTCTAGACGTGGTGAAGATGACTTGCTGAAGTTCATACCATGCATCAGAATGGGGAAGAAAGGGCATTTATGAGACTTTAAACGTGGCATGGTTGTTGGTTCCAGACGGGCTGGTCTGAGTATTTCAAAAACTGCTGATCTACTGGGATTTTCATGCACAACCATCTCTCGGGTTTACAGAGAATGGCCTGAAAAAGAGAAACTATCCCGTGAGTGGCAGTTGTGTGGAGAAAAATGTCTTGAGGTCAGAGGAAAATGGGCAGACTGGTTTTGAGACGATAGAAAGGCAACAGTAACTCAAATAACCACTCGTTACAACCAAGGTATGCAGAATACCATATCTGAACGCACAACACATCAAACCCTGATGCAGATGGGCTACAGCAGCAGAAGACCACACCGGGTGCCACTCCTGTCAGCTAAAAAACAGGAAACTGTGAGGCTACAGTTTGCATAGGATCACCAAAATTGGACAATAGAAGATTGATCTGAGTCTCGATTTCAGCTGTGACATTCAGATGGTCGGGTCAGAATTTGTAAACCTGAAAGCATGGATCCATTCTGCCTTGGATTAACGGTTCAGGCTGGTGGTGGTGTAATGGTGTGAGGGATTATTTTTTTTGGCACGCTTTGGGTCCCTTAGTACTAATTGAGCATTGTTTAAATGCCACGGCCTACCTGAGTATTGTTGCTGACCATGTCCATCCCTTTATGACTACAGTGTCCCCATCTTCTGATGGCTCCTTCCAGCAGGATAATGCACCATGTCACAAAGATCCAATCATCTCACCACTGGACAATGAGGTCACTGTACTCCAATGGCCTCCACACTCACCAGATCTCATTCCAATAGAGCACCTTTGGGATGCAGTCGAACGGGAGATTCGCATCATGGATGTGCAGCCGAAAAATCTGCGGCAACTGTGTGATGCTATCATAGCAATATGGACCAAAATCTCTGAGGAATGTTTCCAACACCTTGCAAAAGAGGTTCCAACCCAGGATTACAAGGTGTACCTAAATAAAGTGGGCGGGCGGTGAGTGTATTTGATGTGTTCTTTACCTGTTGTTTTTTGCTTAAAAAAAAAAAAAAAAGAGAAAAAAATTCCCATGCATGTGTGTGGGTTTTTTTTTTTTTTTTTTTTTTTTTTTTTTTCCTTGGATTTAGTCTTTTGGACTAGAATTCTGCTTTATGGTTTTGCAGTAATGGTTGTTTAATGAGGGCCGTGATTCTCTGTCTGCCAGCTTTTGGCAGGAGCGTCATTTTGTGAAATTGAACCTGACAGTGAGATCTGAGAACTGCCATGATGTTTACAATTTGATGCCGTTCAGAAGTGTCTCCGCTGTGTTTACAATATGCATGTCCCCCCCGCTGCCTCTTGCATGATCGCATTCCTACCACGCGGCTCCCTCCAGACCTGCGAGGAGACGTTGTCAAAATTCCACATGAGATGGATTTGAGTTGCAATGGGAATGAATCCGGTCCCTGCGACGTTTCGTATTGCACACAATGATTTGTTGGTGAAGTTGGATTTACCGGCAGCAAGTCTGCAAAGAGGTTCTGCTGGGAGCAGTTCTTGGAGTACAAATTAAGACCAAAACAATTTAGGAAAAAAATGGATATTTTTCTTCGGAGGTTGGATTTATATAGATGTAAAAATGTGTTTTTTTTTTTTTTTCTAAATATCCAGCTCTACACCTTTTATTCATTGGTGATATTTTATCCAGGAGCCTGGCCAGCTGCTGTATGGAACAGGGTAGCTTTGGGCATTGGTCACTTGACTTGGCCAGGAACATTTTGTTTTAAAACTAATTTTTAGGAAGAAAGGCTCTTGATAACTTTAATGAACAATAAAAAATGAACAGTGGTGGGGGGCGGCCACCTAACAACCCCCCCCCCCGGTCGCTCAATCGTCAGCCCACCAGCTCCTCGCTTACCCCATCTAGGTTGCGGGCAGCGCTTCATCATCGTCGGCTTCACCTACTCGGCTTCCCCTGTGTCTTCTCCTCGGCGGCCAATACGATCACTTCTCGTCTCAGCCAATCAGGTCTCAGGACCCGCTTCCTGATTGGCCGGGATGAGAATCAGGAAGACAATAGCGAATAATCGATATTGTCACACAACTGGGTGGGCTCAGGGTGCAGTGCTCTGCACTCCGAGCCCACCCTTTTTTTAATATGTGAAAAATGTGTAGCGCTCAAATGACCATTAAAATGGAAATAACCTGAAAAGGTAATCAATGCATAAACGAGTATGTAAATACTCTGTACATACGATAAATGTGAAACAATCAATCCGTGAAGTATTATAACATCAAAAAAAATACTGGTTGTGCTAGTGAAACACAATGGAATGTAGAACATAGTCCCATATAGTCACCGCATATAAAATGGAAAGAATTCTTCTAGCCACGTATCAAGATAGGTAGGCTGGAATATGGTCCCGGTAAACCAGTGGGCATGCCTGTAGACACTTCCAAGGAATAAGGCAAGTAAAGATAAGGTACTCTTAACCAGCTGTGATGGACACACATACCGTATGGCAATGAGTCAAAAGGGCTTGTAGTCCTCCTAGGACTATCGCACTAGATACGCTGGTCAGTGGGCGACTCAAAACTGCAGGTGACGAGCGCTACACGTTATTTTTCACACGCACTTTGAACTTTCAGTGTTAGCTGTGTTCTAATTTTACAATTGCACATTGTTTGTTTTTTTGGTTTGGCGCAGTGTTTTCCCCCTTTTTTCTTCCCACTTCTTTTTTTTTAAGCCAATTAGAGCCTCAGATTCCAATCACGTGCTTCTAAACAAAAAAAAAAAAAACCCATTGGAATCCATGCGTCCATGTAGATTAGGGGGGGCAGCACCCCTTATGGATGGGCCACCACTGAAAATGAATAAAAAGTGAAAAGGTTTGTAATGTTTTGGGGGGGGGATTGGCAGTTGCTGCTACACCACTAGAGGGGAAGTGAGGAATTGATCCACAGATCATAGTCCCCTCTCCCACATTAGCTGCCAGAACAAAATATAGCAATGACCTCTGGTGGCCATCTTCGGTGAGCCTGTGTCTGACTGGACATGGGGGTTTCCTGAGATTTCGGGCAGCAACTTTGGCAAAGTAGATGTGTATTTGTGACTACTTGTGTAAGGCGCAGGATGTCTTTCTTCTGAATTTGGTGCTAATGCAATAGATGGAAGATCTCCCCAAGCCAATGTGTTCCCACCTCCCTGCCCAGAGCCGGAAGTGCCCCTCCTCACCACTTCCGCTTTCCCGGGGATCCAGTCAGGTGGAATCCAGTCGGTGTCTTCAGACAGAGGACAGGGTCCTCCCTGCTGCCTGTATACTAACTTTTGGATGGAGCTGCCCTGATCTGCCTGGTTTTCCTGGTCATCCTCTCCCTATATCGCTGATCTTATTAGGACGCCATTACGATTGTGTGCCTGGTCTATTTTACAAGCTGTTTCAAGCTTGCCGTTGGTAAGCATTCAATTAACCTGGTGGTGGATTTATTCATGTGGTGTCACTGGAAGGATCTATTAGCTTCATTGCCCTTTTTTGGACATTTTTTGAATTTTTCATTTGGACTTTATTTCACTGATGTGATATTCCATACGGTTTTATTTTCACATGTGTAGTGTTTAATATTTTTTCTTTTAATATTTATGTAGATCCCTCAGATCTATTTACATTTTACCTGTTTACAGCGCAGTTCCTATTCACCTACTATCTTATTTGATTGTGTATATCCCACAATTTTAGAACTGCTGCTATTTAATAATTTTAACTTTTTTTGTGTTAGCGCGGTAATTTTTCTTTTCAATAAATGGAAATGTGTGGCCTCAGCCAGTGCTGCCCTGGCCAAACCCTTTGACGCGTTTCACCCCGCCCACTGGGGCTTTGTCACTGACCTCTGTGACATTAGTCAGTGGGCTTGGCCAGAGCGGCACGGTCTGTCTGAGGCTACACACTTACATCTATTGTATTAGCACCGGTTTCAGAGTGTTGTCCTGAACCTTACATGCTAGCACTCTTGGAATGGTGAATCTGATGCCTGTTCCAATTTCCTGCACACCGGTAGGGAAATATTTCAGCCTCGACTTGGAGTGGCAATTCAAGCCCTTCCCGTTCATACTGACTGTTCGTTACACAAACAAGAAAATCAAGACTGTCTCGCCCGTCCCTTTAAGCCACAGCACACACACACCCCTATCCTGACTGCAATCCTTAAGTAGAATTGCAACCTAATCCTAACTTTTCTAAAAAAAAAAAATGCCTCCTCTTGCTACCTACAGTATGCTGACTAAACTCTAGATCAGTTGTTCTCAACCTTTCTAGTGCCGTGACCCCCTGATAAAATTTCCCAAGTTGCGGGGACCCCTTACAGTAAAATTATTTTCGTGGCGTGGATTGTCAGCACCCCACCCAAGACAAGTAATTTGCACCCCTAACCCACGGACATTTAGCGCTCCGAGTCCCTTCCACTCGTACAGTATTAAAATCCCTTATGGTACATTTTAGGATGTACCACTCTCTCTTCTCCTTTCTTTCCCTTTTTTATCTCTCTATCCTAATTTCTTGATTTTTTTTTTTTTTTTTTTTTCTTTTCCCCCATCCCTCCTATCTAGCCTTCTTTCTTGTTCGTTCTCTTATTCTTCCCCCCCCCCCCCCCCTTTTTCTTTGCCAACCCCCCCCTTTTCCTCTCCCTTCCATTTATTCTCTATTTTTCCTTCTCTTACTCCTTGGTGGGGGGAATGGGATAAGTGGCAGTGCTGGGGGGAGTTCTGATCAGCCAACTTAGGTGCTTCTGATCAAGGTCATCTGCTGATCTGAGAACTGTAGTGGGGACTTTTAATGGCAACTTTAATCACAGGTAGTGTTACTCACTGTGTCTCCGACATTGTGGTGTCTCGTAGCAGTGACGCCTATGCCGAAATCAGGAGATGGGGTCTCCAGCCCCTTCCACTTCATGTTCCTCACCAGTCAGCTGACTTCTAGTCTCTCTTCCCCCCCCCCAGGCTCCAGGGGCAGCCCTGCTGGGCGGCCGCAAAAAGGCTGGGAGAGCGATGCGGGCTTCGGAGCAGCCCAGGATTCGTGACCCCTGGCAAATCATCATTTGACCCCCGGGGGGGGGGTTCCGACCCTCAGGTTGGGAACCACTGCTCTATAAGAAAGATGTATATACTTATTTTCAGCCCACTCTGGTCCAGTCACATGTTCCCCTGTGTCAGTCAGTGGTGGCTGCAGGGAAGAGGTGATGGCGCTTGGCAACAGCTGGGAAATCTGGACATGCTGACCTCATCCATAAGCTATGCTTCGGCAATTTTCGCCACACCCTCCTCTCCGCTGCAGCAGCCATTGGCTGACACAGGGGAGAGCACCTGATCAAACCGGAGTAAGCTAATAGGTAAGTGTACAGTACATCTTTCACAAGTTAGCCAGCATACTGTAGGTGTTAGAAGGGGGGAGCGAATATATTTTTAAAACCAGTTATGTTTTTAGGCTGGAATTCTACTTTAACCTAACCCTTAAGGTAGGTATTAACGCTACAGGATAACATTTTGTTTGCTAAATCACTGTGTATCCCAAACAATTGCCATACCTTTGTTTAGCTTCCCAACACTGATGTAAACTTTTTCCTATCTTTTGTTGCACCTTGGCACTGCTGATCTCCTGCACTTTGTGGCAACTTCCTGTCCACATGTACCTCAATGTAAGACTGTATATGAATTTTCTGGGGGGTTTCCAGATGATGGCCACAATGGGCCATGTCTGTGTAATATGTATTGAAATGGTGGTCTTCATCGGAAACAGGACCCCAATCAAGCCAGAAGAAATAACTTATTATTTTTTCTTCATTTTCTGGAGATTATCCCATCCTGTCTCACAACAGTTATATAGATGCTGCTAATTCATACCTTCCTGGAACAGTGTCCTGTAGGCACACTTGTACCTAGCAAGGTCACTCCAGGGTTGAAGGAGGGTAGCCTCCAGGCCAGGGTTTATATGATCTGTTTCAGGCTGCCCTTATGATACTCTAGGTGAGCCTTTTTCAACCAGGGTGCCTTGAGGTTTCTTTAGGGGTGGCTTGGCAAAATGCCTACAAATTGCCCCAAAATTGTATAAAAGCCAGCAGGTGACTCAAGCCTGCCTTTTAATTACACAAAACCACTGGATTTTATTATTCACCATTTCAACCTTCCATCCACCGACATCCTAACATCCAGTGATGTCAGTAGTTGATAAGGGTGTTGATCACCTGCATAGCACCCTCATTTGACCCTCCCCTTGCCGTCAGCACTGGGGTAACATTAGCTGAGTGATGGGGAGAAACTGAGGGAGAGAGAAACAATGGAATACTAGTCCCAGTGTGCAAAAGGTGTATTTGCTTTAAAAGAATAAATCACCTCTGTTTAGTGTCCTATGTGTCGATGCTGCTGCATTATGTAAAACAATTAGAATGTTTTTTTACATTTCAGAATGGTGCGCCTTGAGACTGCCTGTAATTTTAAAGGGTGCCTTGACTGAAAAAAGGTTGAGAAACTCTGCTCTAGGTGAATGTGTTTTTTATTTTTTTTATTTTAGAAGGTGTTTTTATTTAAGCTTTTTCTTTAGCATACAAAACCGTTGCCATCTAAACCAGGATGATGGCATTAAAGTCTACTATACAGAGCCCACCAATGATAAGTAGTAAGATGATACAAGGTAAACCACCCATAAGGTAACATAGCCTTTAGCAGGAATAACCGTAATCGGCATTACCGTAGACATGGACAATGTAATTAAGTCAAGAACTAAAGAAAAGCAAAAACAATCGCATGCACAACCACATACACAACGCTCTCTCCAGACCCAGACAGAAGAATCCTATCTGACCAATTTAAAGGGAGAATTGTGAAGAAGCCAAATCTGCCATTTGAGAGGCCAAAATATCCAGCCAAGGTTGACATACTTTAGTACATTTTTTAGAACGGGCACGGTTACAGTTGGTTGGTAAGACCTAGCAGGAACTTGTGTTCTCTTATCCTGGTTAGTTTGTATTACCTTGTGTTGCCTGACCAATTTGTAACTAACACAGACAGTGTTAATCTAACCCGGTGTTCATTCGATTTAAGTGGGGTGTGTCAGCAGTAAAGCCAGTGGCCTAGATACCTAGAGAAGGAAACAAGTTTTAAAGGGCCTGATGTACCAACAGCTCCTAATGGGGTGTGCTACGTTAAGAAAAAAATGGAGGAATTGTATTTTAGGAATAAAAAAAATAGACCTGGCAATTGCTTGGGATACACAATGCTTTAGTGAACTTAACAGTATCAAGTAGAGGAATACTTACCAGTGCAAAGTGTCCCCCACCAAATCTTCATCGTTCAGCTTGGTCGCTATTGGCTTCTTTTGCACAACTGATGGACTCCTGGCAAAAGGTAAGGCCTTTGTTCCAATAGTCCTTGGCTAATTAAATCCTGAATGTGTAATGGGCCATTGATCCAAATACTGATATTGCTTTTGTAATGGTTACATCTGTATTTTTTTTTTTTTTGTATTTTTCTTAGCCTCTTTGAACAATGGCTTAGAAGACATCAGCCCTCACTAGATGTTTACCCGGAAGCCAATGCACCAGTTGGACATAATCGGGATTACAACATGGTTCCATTTATTCCATTGTTTACTAATGGAGAGTTCTTTGTCCAGTCAAGAGACCTGGGGTACGAATATGATTACCTGGCTGAATCAGGTACTACTTTTTTTATTTTTTAACCTTTTATAACAATGAGGGAATCTGTCCAAATTGGATTCACCGAGGGTTCAGCGAATCTGACTGAAGTCTATAGCAGGTGAATCTTGTTAGTAAAGTCTGGACATTTTAGGGTAAATAGGCAAACTACAGTGTTTAAGGGTGTTATGCGACTTTGAGGGCCATTAAAAATATGTAAACCCTTTCAATAACATGCTTGGGGGTGCCTTAAAGTGGTTGCAAAGGCTGAAGGTTTTTTTTTTTTTTTTTTTTTTACCTTAGCACCTTCTTAAATTGACAGGACTAATCTGTGTACCACATGAGCACATACTGTAGCCAGTCGGTGGGAGCCAGAATGTATTGTTGGTAGGGGATCAAATACTTATTTTAATCTCTAAACTGAATCTCAATTTATAACATTTGTATCGTGTTTTTTTTTCTTGATTTTTTTGGTTGATATTCTGTCTCTATAATTTAAAATACACCTGTGATAAAAATTATAGACCCTAAGTGGGCAAACTTACAAAATCTACAGGGGATCAAATAAGTTTGCTTTCAGTCATAAGAAAGTTGCGTGAAACTAGTAACCTTTTTTTTTTTTTTTTTTGCTTAAAAAAACTTTAATAGTGCTAGTTTTAGAATCAAATTAGAAATGTATGGACAACTTGTTTGGGGATACGGTAGGGAAAGGTTAGACACTCTGCAAAGCCTTTTATTACTGCCTGTGCCCCCACTTGGGAAGATGCAGCCTCGCAATTTTTGACCTTTGTCGGTGTTTGGAAATCCAGAATATTGTCAGCAACAAGGAGCGATGGCACATCTTTCAATGCAGACACATGCTTGGTGACCACCAGAGGGGGAATTCCTCACACTTCCGGTTGTGTCTTTAGGACAGGAAGGGAATGGAGATGTCTTTAACAGGGCAAAAAAAAATCAATGATGGGTTTTTAACTCTTCCAAAAAAAAAAATCATATATACTTATAAATTTTCTCACAGCTAACCTGCAGTTTTTTGCCAGTCAATCTGTGTCGGCAATCTCCTCTCCAGAGAGCTCTCTGCTTGTAATGATTCTTGGAGACGGCTGTGGGATTAGAACACGGCTATGAATAATTCTCCAGAATGATCAGAGACTTGTGATTACTTGGCCTGCGGAATGGCACTCATAACGGCACCAGATTGCCGGCAATCAGGGAAATGTACACAGTGAAGTGGCCTGCTGTGCTCAGGCATTGCCAGCGTTAAAAGCAAATGCCATGAACAGGTGAAGTGTCCCCTGTGTATGTACATATGGACATGCTAAATATTCATGAATTAAAGTATATCCAATGCAAAAAAAAAAAACTTCTGTTGATGCAGAAACAAGATTTCCCTCTATTCCTGTGGAAACTCTGAAATTTTGCATTTCCCCTCACTTTCCTTAAAGTGGTTGTAAAGGTTGAATATTTTTACCATCATGCATTCTATGCATGAAGGGAAAAAAAAACATCAGTATGCAGCTCCCCCCACAGCCCAACTTAACAGTTAACCGAGCCCGTGCAACAGAGTGGCTGCTCTCCTGGGTCTCTGCCGCCTCATTGGCTGAGACAGCAGCAGGTGCCATTGGCTCCCACTGCTGTTAATCACCACCAGTGAGGAAGGAGCAGGGGGTGGGGCCAAGCAGGGCTTGGGAACGAGTATGCACGAGTGACCCCATAGCAAGCGGCTTGCTATGGGCTAACTCAGAGAAGAGGAGCCAGAGAGGGACCCGAGAAGAGGAGGATCGGAG
Source organism: Aquarana catesbeiana (assembly GCF_042186555.1). NCBI lineage: Eukaryota > Metazoa > Chordata > Amphibia > Anura > Ranidae > Aquarana > Aquarana catesbeiana. The sequence goes on from NC_133325.1 coordinate 59,936,312, forward strand.
CTGCTCTGTGCAAAACCATTGCACAGAACAGGCAAGTATAACCTTTTTAACCAATTCATACCTGTGCTATAGCCGAAAGATGGCTACAGCATGGCTCTCTCCTGCTGGGAAGGCCTCCATGGACGTCCTCCCAGAACTACACCCCCTGGGGCATGCATTCTGTGTGCTCTGTGATTGTTGTGTCATTTGGACACAGCTGATCACAGATCAGGGTACAGGGTCAAAGATGGCAGCCCTTTACCATGTCCATTCACAGCTGATCACATGTAAACAAACTTGCCGGATATCGCCATTCCTTTCCTCAAGCGTTGTCAGTGTGAGGAGAGCTGGTAACCAGCAAGTGTGACGGGGACATTTACACAGATAGTCAGGGCACTGATCATAAGAGCCTGTGTCTTATTAGACATTGAGCTCTCCCATGATTTGGGTAGCCACCTTGGACCCAAAAAGGCTATACATCTATACATACCCTTTCTGAGTAGATTTGGTACACCTCCAGTGCAGGGAGTGTGCAGAAAGAGATGGGTTTGAAGCAGGAAAAGCAAAAATGGTGGTCCAGATTACCCCAGAATTTGGACAGTAAAGCAACAAGGTAGTGAAATTATGCTGAACCTACAGGCAGTAGTATGCTTGAGGAAAGCTCCTTTGACCAGGTACCCTTAAGGGGAAGAACCTTGTTGCATAGCCTCCCGAAAGTATTGATGCACCCTTAATTGCTAGCAGAGTCCCTCCTCTGGAAGGCCACTGCATAAGCCTTAAAGGAGTAATCCTTGAGCACACTGCTGCCTGTAAGTTCTTGTTATTGCCATACTGCCCAAAGTCCTATTTTGGTAAGCCAACTGCATTGTTGTATGGTTTACCATTCGTTCATAAACCAGAAAGTACCTAAAAGACGTCTTGCCTGGTCCCTTTTAAATTACCAAAACGTGGTTCCCCCAAGCACATGTTGCTGCTCCTTTAGTCTTGGGGACAAAGAGGTGACCAAGCTTTGTTGCTTAATTTTAGTAGAGAAAAGTGAGGTCACCTTGTGAAAGGGGTCCACCATGGCCCCCAAAACATTAGTCTGTTATGATTTACTACTTGAAATACGACCACATTTAAAATCTCTAGATGCTCATTGGATGAGTGCTGGCTTTCTCTTCCAATGGTCATTGATGGAGTCACCATTACCCGTGCACTCCCAACTAAGGAAACAAAGTGTCTGGTGCTGGATGGATTTGTGATAAGGTCAACAACCTGTGTGAGCTTCTGTAGCAGAGCTGTGTAAATCTCAGGGCTGTATGGACAGATATGCAAATCTTTTGACAGGTAAAACATCTGCTATGTATGCATTTCAACTGTGTATTTAGCTGTTTAAAATTCAGTGTTTAAAAATAAAATTGACCCAAAGCCATTTTCATTTTCCATTCAGGAAGCCCTATGTGGCCTCCATTTGAAGGTTGTAGAGTTTCGGTTAAAAACACCTGCGAGTACTGAGCAAAGTTTATGAAGCCAGGTAGTGAGATTGGAGCATTGCCTGAATTGAATTAAAACCTTTAGTCTTGTGTACCGGTAAATGGCACTTCCAACTTTTTAATGAAACTGCCATTGATGAAAGCACTCCAATGCACTTCCCTGTGGCTCACACCAGCTTTCTAGCTGCCGGGAAGCAATTGCTTGGCATGCTTAGCGTCACAGGGACAGGGTCCTCGGATGAAGGCCGGCTGCTATTCAGTATGCATTTTGCATTTTTTGTTCGACATGTACAGCTCAAGCAAAGAAACCGAAAAAAATGAACAGACGTGTATACCCAAGACAATGGTAATTACAGCCATTTTATTCATGGCTAGTTTTATTAGGACCATTAATTCTACAATGTTATGGGCTTCATAGCATATTCTCTTTTTACGTGTCCCTCATCTAAATTAGGGCCTTGCTGCTGAATATCATTGAAGAGGCTCATTGAGTATGCGAGGGATAGAAAGAGGTTCATTCTGTATGGCAAAAGGCGGAGGATGGGGAATGCCAGCTGATTTGATTGCTTATAGAGGAAAGCAAGGTCCACTGGACTTTGGCAGAGACATCCACGTTAATGTGGAACATCCACCCATGCCTGTCCTTATCCTATCAATGAATGTCAAATACAACAAAATCATTTTTCATCCAGCTTGGGAGATTTAACCCTTTTGCTTTTTTGTACATTTTAGAATGCGCATTTTAGGCCTGAATATTAGTTAAACCCCCAAAAAACATTTATACATTTTCTGACAGTGGCAGCCATGGAGAATAAAATGGCAGTTCCTATTTATTTCACACATTATTGGTGCACCTGTGTATCAAATCCATATTTTTCACAAAAAAATGCACGAATGTTAATTTTACTGTACATATTATTCAATTTTTTTTTTTTTTTTTTGCATTGAGTAAATAGATACCAAACATGTTAAGTCTTAAAGTGACTCTGAAGTCTACATTTTTTTTTTTACTTAATTTTCTGCATTAACCACTTCAATACCAGGCACTTAGACACCTTCCCGCCCAGCCCAATTTTCACCTTTCAGCGCTGTTGCAATTTGAATGACAATTGCGCGATCATGCTACACTGTACCCAAACAAATTTTTTATCATTTTGTTCCCACAAATAGAGCTTTCTTTTGGTGGTATTTGATCACCTCTGCAGTTTTTATTTTTTGCGCAACAAATAAAAAAAGACCGAAAATTTTGAAAAAAAACTAGTTTTTCTTTGTTTCTGTTAAATTTTTTTGTAAATAAGTACGCTTTCTCCTTCAATAATGGGCACTGATATGGCTGCACTGATGGGCACTGATACGGCGGCACTGATGGGCACCGATGAGGTGGCACCAATGAGTGGGCACTGATAGGTGGCACTGGTATGCGGCACTGATGGGCACTCATAGGTGGCACCGATGGGCACACATAGGCGGCACTGATGGGCACTCGTAGGTGGCATTGATTGGTATATATGTGTGGCACTGATGTGTGGCACTGATGGGCACTGACCGATGGGCAATGACAGGTGGCACCGATGGGCAATGACAGGTGGCACCGATGGGCAATGACAGGTGGCACCGACAGGTGGCACTGATAAAGCATTGCTGGGCAGATCTGGGCATTGCTGGGCAGATCATTGACATAATAGTGCCAATCAGTGCCCATTTGTGGGCACAGATTGGGCACATGTGGATGGCCATGGGGTACATACCTGGCCATCCACGTTGCCCCTTCCCTGGTGGTCCTAGTGGCATCCCTGGTAGTCCAGTGGGGTGATCTGAGGGGGGGCTGCACTGATAAACAATCAGCGCAGACCCCCCCCGCCAGGAGAGCCGCCGATCGGCTCTCCTCTACTTGCGTCTGTCAGACGCGAGTGAGGAAGAGCCGATCAACGGCTCTTCCTATTGACAGCGTGATCAGCCGTGATTGGACATGGCTGATCACGTGGTAAAGAGCCTCCGCCGGAGGCTTTTTACTAAGATCAGTGGAGCGGTGTGTCAGACTGACACACCGCTCCACCGATCGCCGCGATGCGTGCCCCCGGGGGCGCGCTGTGGCATGTTATCCTGCTGGACGTCATATGACGTCCAGTCAGGATAACAGAACCACTTCCCGGACGTCAATCCGCTATAGGGCGGGCGGGAAGTGGTTAAAGGAGTTGTAAAGTCTCAAGGTTTTTCACCTTAATGCATTCTATGCATTAGGATGAAAAAACTTCAGTGCTGCAGCTGCCCCCAGAGCCCCCCTTTTTCTTACCTGAGCCGATCCGTTCCAGCGCCATGTGCGAGCCCAGGGACTCCAGCCCCTGTCTCCGTCCTCATTGGATAGATTGATACCATCCGAAGGGCCTGGTATGGACCTATACCGTTTTTCCTTGATTTTTAAAAATTTTTTTTTTTTTCATCTATATTGCCGAGAGCCGGCAATACATTACAGCCGCGAGCAAGTTTAAATTACATTTTTTCCTTTTAGAAATTTGATTAATGCTGCGGCACTGTTCTACACATCGCACACATGCGCCACTTTACAGGCAGACTAAGGAGATGGGCCCCCCCCCCCCGGGCATGATATTTAACCGGTTCAATACAGGGCAATTTCACCCCCTTCCTTCCCAGGCCAATTTTTAGTTTTCAGCGCTGTCGCACTTTAAACGTCAATTGCGCGGTCGTGCGACGTTGTACCCAAAAAAAATTGACGTCCTTTCTTCACCACAAATAGAGCTTTTTTTTGGTGGTATTTGATCGCCTCTGCGGTTTTTATTTTTTGCGCTATAAACAAAAGAAGAGCGACAATTTTGAAAAAAACACTATTTTTTACTTTTTGCTATAATAAATATCCCAATTTTTTTTTTAAAAACACATTTTTTCCTCAGTTTTGGCCGATACGTTTTCTTCTACATATTTTTGTTTAAAAAAATCGCAATAAGCGTATATTGATTGGTTTGCGCAAAAGTTATAGCGTCTACAAAATATGGGATAGATTTATGGCATTTTTAAAAAAAAAAAATTTTTTATTTTTTTTAGCGGCGATCGCAATTTTTTTTGGTGACTGCGACATTATGGCGGACACATCGGACACTTTTGACACATTTTTGGGACCAATCACATTTATACAGCGATCAATGCTATAAAATTGCATTGATTACTGTGTAAATGTGACAGGCAGTGAAGGGGTTAACCACTAGGGGGCGGGGAGGGGTTAATGTGTTTCCTAGGGAGTGATTACTAACTGAAGGGGGAGGGGACGCACTAGGGGAGGAGACCGATCAGTGTTCCTCCGTTCTGGGAACACAGATCGCTCTCCTCAGAGCTGACAGGCTGTGGATCTGTGTGTTTACACACACAGATCCACATGCCGGCCCGGTTAACGGGCAATCGCGGGTGCCCGGCGGACATCGCGGCCGCCGGGCACACACACCGGGTCCCGAGGAACGCGGCGGGCGCGCGCCCCCTAGACGCCCGGGAATCCCAGGACGTCATATGACGTCCACCCAGGATGGGAGATCCCATCTGGGGACGTCATATGACTATGGGCGGGTAGGGAAGTGGTTAAGGGAATATTTCCTTTTTATTGTTTCACTTTAAGCATTATTAAAATCACTGCTCCTGAAAGTGTGATTGTTTTAGAAACTTTTTTTGCATCAAGGGCATATACTTTTTATGGAAATAACTTGCATATACGTCTTTAAAATTAGCACTTTTGATTTTTCATGTTCGTGTCCCATGCAAACTGAACCGGGGGGTGCTCAGCCCATCCCTACTGATCACTCACTGTGTTCATTCAGAAAAGGGGCTGGTAAATTACATGTTTACCCATCCCTTTCCCAGCTCTCAATCCTGAATAACCCCTACATCAGCAGGAGAGGGAGCTGGCAGCATTGGGGGGGGGCACACAGCAGGGGGCATCAGATGTGGGCAGGATAGAGAGGATGATTTTTGCAGAGGGGTGCAGTTACAGGAAGTATGCCCTGTGTGTCTCTCCCTGCAGCAGCTGAAAGGCTGGAAGTAGAGGGGGAGAAACCGGCTTTCAGCTGCTGCAGGGAGAGACACATAGGAGCACCACTGCTGCGCCAATCATTCTCTGTCCTGCCCATATCTGATTTCCCTTGGTGCCTGGGCCCTCTACAGGAGGACTGGTGGTATCCCCTTCTCAGCGGCCCTGCGTGGCTGTGTCAGGTCTCCTCTGCCAGACGAGCCTGTGCTGTGTAGCGGAGCTGTGCAAATCTCAGGAATGAATGGACAGAAATACAAATCCATTGTCGGGTCAAGCGGTACTCCTATATAGTTTGATCTAGCCATGTGCCTAGAGAGCAGATTTAAAGAGTACGTCACTGGAAAAGGTGGGGGTCAAACTGCTTCAGGGTTACAGTGTAGTTTTCTGTCCTGATGATCCATTGTCTTCACTCTTTCTAAATAGCTGACCCCGAAAATGTATGCAGATCAGGAGCTATGGCCAGGATGCCCACTAACTCCCTCTGGGTCAAGTATTGGAGCCAGGGGACCAGTATGACGGTCAGCAACAACTGTAGCATTTTAAAGGTGGGATTGGAAATGGCTGACTACATATATCCTCCCATAAAAGTTTCCCTTGGAGAGCCATCATTCCTTTTGCCTTTTTCATTATTTCCTATAATCCTTTCTTATAAAAAATGTAATGTTTCTGAGACTGGCCCCAGTGCTCTTAAATTATTTACAAGTAGACACTTTCCGGCTTGATTCAGTATCTTCAGTCTTGTGTTTGAGTACTTGCAAAAGCCGTATTTGTTGATGGTGTCATTACACCTTCACACATTTTCTTGCTAGAATTTAATCAATAGTGTTTGTGCTGATACAAATCTCACAATACATCATGTGTTATTGATACAGTAACTAGATAAACGATGGATGTAGTACATGGTGAGGATTGCCTGGATCTACAATTCCTGGGGGGACCATGTAACAACTGTCTGTTGGGCCACCGATTTCTTGAAAACAAGATTGTCAATGGAGATACTTGTATATGCAGGGCCGTTTTTTAAGGCAGGGCAAAAGGGGCAGCTGCCCTGGGCCCTGTTATTGTTGTGGGGCCCTAAGCGGCTGCCTCATACTTGCCAACTATCCCGGGTTAAATTCCCTCCTCCCTTGAGGTTTTAGTCCTGTGCTGTGTCCCAATATCTCAGTGTGAAGTGCTGCTACTAATGCTGTCCAGCTCTGCCCTATTGTTGTGTACAGATGACTCACCTGCAGACCCTGTGTTTACATGTAAATTACCGGCATTCATATGTAAATAGAGGCGGCATTCATATGTGAATAGCGGCGGCCGGCGGCATTGATATGTATATCATGCCCCCCTGAGGTCATATCCACAGTAATCTCTAGCAACCAATCAACAAGCAGAAATCATGCGTTGTGACCTCTAGCAACTAATCAGTGAGCCGTAATGTGTGCTGTAACCTCTAGCAACCAGTCAGTGAGCGGTAATGATATACTGTAACCTCTGGCAACCAATCACAATCGCTGCCTGATCTGATTCAGTAAACTGATTTTGAGTCTAGCTGCTATTTATTGTATGTCTCAGAGTAGGCGAAGAGCGAAACTGCATGGAGGGGGGGGCCCCCCCAAGAAAAGTTTTGCCCAGGGTCCAATCAATATTAAAGACGGCCCTGTGTATATGTGCATACAGTATGTTGTATATTGATGTATGAATACGTGAGTAGGGTTCTCTGAACAGACTAGATTTCAATCTTATTCCAGTCTGTGCATGCATTCATTATATGGTTTATCCAACTTTCTCCTTAAAGCCCAACACTCCCTCCACCCCCTTTTTTTTCCAGAGTGCATCTCTGCATGTATGAAATCCTGACAGGTCTCCCTAATCCCCATCATTCTTTCCTTTGTCTTTCTACCCATCTCCCTATTGCTTTTCTTCCATTCTTTCTTCTGACTACCTTACTACTCTGCTAAACTCCCATAGCCCATTGAGCCCTGGATCTGGCACAACGGAAATAGGTTGACATATAACAATGGTATTCCAAATTCCTATTTCTCTGATAGCAAAGAAATGTTTGTGCGGCATATACTTGATATTGTAACATTGTAATATTTCTTTGTACTTTCTTGTAATGAAAGAGCAAATGGGACAGTAATATTTATCCCCAATATCTCCCAGGATATATATGTAAAGACCTATTATTGGTTTGTTTGATTCTGAACTCAACATGTTAATTGAGTGAGCTGATCACTTTAGCCTCCAGGACTGGCTAGAAGACGAACAGTCTACTCCTACTATAAGTGTTGATGACTAGGCTGAGGAGGGGGGAGAACACTGTTTGTATTGTTAATTGTAATTAGCTCCTGCTATTGTGAAAATGTCCTGTGGTTGTACTTATGATAATGTATAATGTACTGTGTGAAGCTCGGTGACCACAAGTCTGGGCAAAAGGTCATGTTAGTAAACTAGCTCATGTTAATTAGGTTAATTAGGTTACAGGTGTATTGTTAGAGTAATATGAGCAGCAGGTATACACCTCCTCTTTTATTGTATAAAAGAGCCTGTATTCCTGTCAATAAAAGAGAGATTCCTGGTTGAACTTACATACAGCCTGCCTGGTGTTTGTTCTGAGCTACACAACTGGATTAGAACGGCACATAGCTGTAGTTCTAGTCCCAGAGCATCGGATGACTGAACCATCAGATGCTGTGATCTGCAATCTGATTCTATAGCCACAGAGGAGTGTCGGGACAGTGGAACCGAGCGAGCCATGGCTCGTTACACATCCCTTCCCCACTTCAATCCAAACAAATTGCAGTACATATGGTATATGAGCTACTTAAAGAGGAGGGTTGGGACTTTAGAAGAGATGTATGAAGAGGCTCAACAATGTAATATGTATGTGTTTATTGTCTAAAACACACAGCAGTAACATGCAGCATTGAGTACGTACAAATATAGTAAACACGTAAAAAGAATGTTGCAAACCATAAACTTGTAAATATCAACTTATAATGGCATTGTTAAAAAGGTGGTCCTCCAAGAGATGGAATCTTTAAAACCCAAGGTTTGGTCCTGAAAGTAAAAAACTATTATACTAGCCCATGTGCTCCAGCTTACATACCATCACATGCTGTCAATAAGTCATCTAGGAGATGAATATCTTCATCTCCATGTCACTGTTAACCATTTTTGGGTTTCATTTTCAGACTTTGTGATATGCCCATGTCTCCATGACTCCATCCCATCCACCTATCCATAAGCAAAGACTAAGCTGCTTATTTTTTGGGTTTGTGGTGGAAGTGAGGATGGGTTAAATACCTGAAAGTCTGTTATGACAGTGCTGCATTTTACAGTACTTTAAAAGATGGGCTTTTCTGTTGGTTTTCAACAAAACGTTCTTGGCTATACTGTTCCATTAATTAATCTAAAATGCTAGGGTTAAGAATTGGACAGTATGGCTTGTGTGGAGCAGACAGTTGCCTAGTACTTTATAAAGGTTAATAAAACTTCCTACACTAATCCTAATAAGACCACAGTTCCAAGATTTACAAGCCAATAACTTGGTGATGATGATTTTATACAAGTGAGTAAAGGCAACCAAATAATAACGTTTTATGAGAGGTGTACCAAAAGCAATGCAAAAGTGTTCATAACTTTGTCAACCTAGGCCATTTAGAGTTCAAATGTTGTTAGAGTAACTTATTATTTTTCATTGCAGGTTAATATTGGATTACAAGCAGAAGCAACGTTCAGTCATTGAGTCCTTGACAAAGGATGGGTAAAGGCTACAGAATGTTTACGGAGCTGACACATTGACGAGAGTCACCAATGACAAGACCATACTTTTGTCAATGGTGTCATCCATAAACAATCTGTAGCCTTCTGTAGATGTCAGGCAGCCTGTACCCCTTCATCAAGAACTCAATGATGGCACATTGCTTCTGCCTGGAATCCATTCTTTACCTGCAATGGGGAAGAAGAAGAGGTACTATAGAGGAAGATTAACTCAACCACCGAGTGAAATTTGAATGACCTGTGTAGGTTAAAAAAAAGTTATGCCCACTTTTGCATTAATTACATTACAGGCCTCATATATCTGTATGGAATAGACGTTTCGGTTGGTTGCATTCAGTTGTTTTTCCAATCAAAAGTTGGCTAAAATGGTTTGAAAATAGCATTGTTTTGCCAATATAGGAAACTGCTTTTTATTGAGGACTCTGTATAAGGAAATGGTTACCTCGCTATAGGTTATTGCTGCAACAGCTCACTGTTGCCATAATTATGTACGTGCCCCTCCAAAACTACATCACTGAAGCTGGTGCTTGTCTGGGGTAACTTATATTCCTTTGAAAATTATTAAAAATGTTTTTGTACTGGAGGCAGACATGGCAGGGTTTTTTTAACCTAACTGGTAAACCTGTCCAGATTATTTTTTTACTATTTCTATAATGGAAGAGCAGATCAGTGATTGGCCATATTGGGTTGAGGGTAACCACTTGTACAATGTCTAGGAATCCCTTTAGGTGCACAAACTCCCAGTTGATCATAATTACTATTTTTTACAGAACCATTTGCATATAGAACTATTTTACTATAAGAATAATCATGAACCTTTTACTCAAGTACCAAGTTCAATTTCTTCTTTCAATCAGGTTCTATTGAAGACTTTCTGTTGCCCTATTTGGAGCAAGCAAGACAAATCTGGCAGTGGCTTGTTGGAGCGGCAGTGGTCGGAGGGTTGGTCACCGCTGTGTTTGCAGCCATCATCAGCTTAACATGCCGAAGGAAACGGAAAACGAAAATCTCAGAGGAGACCCGGCCGCTTCTCATGGAGGCTGAAGATTACCATGCCACTTACCAATCCAATCTATGATAATGCATGAAAGCAAAGCAGAAGTTTTAACGTGTACCAGGGTTTTTGCTTATCCATGTGTCGGCTAATTTGAGGGCTATGAACAAACCTCTGGGAAATCACTCTACTCACGCACTGAAAGGGACATCCATGTTTGGGTTACTTAATGGCTGCCCTCAGGGTTCAAGAGTAACTAAAAAGGCTTTAATACCTTTTTTTTAATGGGTTTTCATTTATCTCCATGATAATGTGTATAATGTTACACATCCACAGATAACTATGGTTGTGTAATGCTCAACAGGCAAGAAGGGCAGGGGCCATCAGCCTGTAAGATTTTATTATTGCCTGAAAAAAACCTTATTGTGTTGCCTTTACTAACCACTGTCCCTTTAACAGCGCTATCTAAAAAAAATTATATTGTATAAAACAAAACCTTGTCCTAATGGACAGCTATAATGTCCATAGTGTCCTCATGGATCATCTGTGTTGCCTCTAGCTTCCTAGGAATCTCTTTGGAAGCTTGGATGTTGTGCATTCAGATGCTTTGATACGTTCAGTCAAACATTTTTACCGGATTTTAGGCCCCAGTATTTGTCCCACTGCTAACCCTTTCTGGTGCAGTTTCTACTTTCCCAATGAATAGATCTGACTAGGATTTTTGTAAGAATAAGTTTAAAGTAAATCTTCCAAGAAAGAAATTCAGGGGCTTCTAGTTACTTACCTACTATGCTGCTCCATTGGCTTCAATCCCTAATCATTCACTGCAGGTCATTCTGCAGTCCTTATCTGCATACTTGCTCCTGAAAATACCAAAGCCAGGGGTTTATTGTAATGGCTTAAGGCTAGGTTCAGACCTTTGCGTGTACAGAACGGTGCCTTCCCAACTCAGAGAAACAAGCTGCCATTTAGCGGACAGTGGTGCCATTCATTCTTAATCGTACCTCCATGTACCTGCAACTGGCATGGCACATTTTTAGAAAAGAATCGGGGAATTCACTTCTGTGTTGCTTCTGCATAGGGCGGCCCATTGAATGAAGGAAATGCGTGTAAGCTTGGTCACACCTGTGGGTGTGAACCAAGCCATCGGAGGAAAGAACTGTAATGGCAGCTTCTACGTTTCCTAAGTAACAGTATTGGCTTGATTTGCAATGTTGTGCTGCATTAGTGCATGCACCTTTATGGCATGCATTAACATGCAATACGTTAGGCAGCCCATTCAAATTCATTTACTGCCTTAACGCACCGAAAGCACAAAGATGCATGCACTATTTTTTTGTAAAGCAGTCATAGGCGTGCGCACAGAGTTGCCAGGTGTGCCTGGGCACACCCTAATCGCCTTGTGTGGTGCATATTCCCCCCTGTTTAGACCACTGATATTTCATCCCCCCCAAAAAAGTTATAAAAGAAAATAATTTTTTTTTTTTAAATAAAATAAACAAAATTACACTGTCCAGTGCCCTACTGACACCATCAGTACATATACACATGCATATGTATTTGAGCTTTGGGGTGCACACCCTAATGCAAGAGGCTGCGCACACCTATGAAGGCAGTGCACCTCAATGCACAGTGATCTGTTGGTGTATAAATAGGCATATCTAATTTTCTTTTCAAGCAAGTGTGTGAACGCAGCGTTAGGCTCCATGCCGTTAAAAAAAAATTATAAAAACGCCAGTAGCTTTGCAGTGAGTCTTTCAACGCTTCTGCATTAGCATTTATTCACGTTTTTAGCGTTTTTCCGCATTTTTTTTTTTCCAATGGTTTAAAAACTTTAAAAAACGCTGGTGAGCCACTATTTTTAGCGTTTATAGACGTTTATCAGCGTTTATGAGCGTTTGGCGTTTTTACCATTTTTTTTTTTTTTTTTTGTGGTAAGAAAAACGACTCCTGAACGTGATTTTATGGCGTTCAGAAAACAGCCCATAAACTCCACTACTGATAAATGTTCAAAAACTTCCATGTGTGCATGGACACATAGGATAACATAGAGGGGAGTTTATGGGCTTTAAAAAAAAAAAAAACGCTCAAAAACAGTTTGTGAGCTTCAGTGTGCATGGAGCCTAAGTGTTCATTCACCTGAAAATGCAGTGCGCTACATTAGGCAGCCTATTTAAAATGAATAAGCTGTCAATGCCCAAGAAAACAGGTCCTGCACATTTTTCAGTACAGGTCCACGCATTGGATAGAGCATATGTTTGTGTATAATGCACTATAATACAGGTGTGTTGTAGCACTCAGATGTAATGACCACAACTAACATTGCACTGCAGCTTGCTGCAATGCACATCTACATTTACTGAGGTGCCACATTATATTGTGTTATATTGTGAAGGACCCTTTGGAGAAAACCAAGTAATTTGTCCTGAAGCCAAAAGTTATCTAGCGTACTATCAGTGGATCTGACCAGTTGCTATAGGCAACACCACTTTTCCTGTGCTCCAGTATATGAAGTAGAATCCATAATATGCTCAGTGTGTCCCTAAAACATATTGTGCCATAGAATGTGTACATGTCCAGTAGCTAGTACTTTTGAAAGATATAGGTTTCATACATATAGCCGGTTATGATGAATTGTCTGAAATGGGACCAAAAATAAAATAATTTTTAAAAACTTGGGTAGAATGGAATCTATTTTTTGGTTTTTTTTTCGTGTATGGATGTATTGGTCACTTTGCATGTGTAATACAATTTGTGGATCATGAATTTTCATATATAGTAAATTTTTGTGAGCTAGAATCTATCTGTGGTCTACCACGGATCAAACTGTGAACCCTATGCCAAAAAAGTGTGCCCCTAAAATCCAAACCCTAATCCAAGCATGCAGCCTGGCAGGACAGGAAAGGGGAAGGCCAGCACAGCTGTACCATAGCAGGTCATGTGCCATTAACATCGTGGGGTGACCATGTTGATGAGGACAAAAGCTTCTTTTCCACAACCCTGGCCTGGTGGTGGTTTGAAGTGTGAAAGGAGAATTGTTTATCTTGAAACCCCTTTCAAGATAAGGGCACCCAGATATCCACTTCCCACCACCAGAATGTGAATGAGAACCCCTACTCATTCACAAAAAAAAAAGATGCTCTCCCATGTCCTTTTTAATATCCACTTGTCTACTGGCCACTTTCACCCCCTTCCTGCCCAGGCCAATTTTCACACTGACAATTGCGCGGTCATGCAACGCTGTACCCAAACAAAATTGTTGGCTTTCTTTTGGTGGCATTTAATTACCACTGTTATTTATTTATTTATTTTTTTTGCTAAACAAATAAGTTTTTTTTTTTTTCTTTTTCTGTTATAAAATTTTGTAAAGTACATTTTTGCCTTCACTGATGTGCGCTGTTGAATCTGCACTGGTAGGCATTGACAGGTGGCACTGATGGCGCAGTGTCAGTGCCCTGATTGTCAGTGCAGATATCCCCACTAAGGAATGCCACTTACCGACTCTCCTGTCCTCACATGCTGTCAGCATGAGGAGAGGAATGCCGATAGCCTACATCAAAGGCTCTTTACCATGATCAGTGATGCGCCGTGTCTGAAGGACATGGTGCACCACCAATGGCCGAGAATGATGTCCTCCCAGAACACGAGTGCACCAGGCCATCATTTCGCTATCCAGCAGGTGGGAAAAAGCTTACAAAAAAAAAATAAATAACTGGGGGGGGGGGAGCGCTAGGGAGGCATAGAGGAGGGCGCTGCAGCTGAGTACCTATCCTTCTGCATCTGCCTTCTCCACTTCTACCACCTCCTGGTGAACTGCCGTACCCCCCCCCCCCCCCCCAACTTCATGATTCTCAGCATGCAAAAGCACATCATATAATCTGGAAGACAGGCATCCACACACAGGTGTAACATTAACCTTCCCTGGCACTCGTTCTCCTGGTCTTTCCCTCCCCCGCTCTCCATCTAGATTCCCACAGCAGCAGAGAGGATGGAGAGCGGGGGAAGGAAAGACCAGGAGAATGAGCATCAGGGAAGGTTATGTTACACCTGTGTGTGGCTGCCTGTCTTCTGGATCGTATGATAAGCTTCTCCATGCAGAGGATTAGGTCTTTATTCAGCCCATCCACATACTGCACAGCTATTTAGGGAGAGGTCAGTGCTGGGGGGGGGGGGGGGGGGGTTCCAGAAGAGCACGGGGGAAGGGACAGACATCTGACTCAACAGCTATGGCCTGGGAGTTTCTCACTTTCCTGACTAATTGTGTACCGTTACGGGGTGAACTGATTCTTTGCCACGGGTAAAAGAATGTCTAGCTTCGCCACTGGATGTGTCTGTCCAAATTTTGTTAAATTATCAAGTTCACTGGCAAGCTGGGTCCAACTGTGGCACCTAATGGACTGTGCAGCCATGTTTATTCATACTATGAGGGAAGACCATGTAAATGGTGTTGCCTATTACAATGTCTGGCTCTTTGTTTCTGGGGTCTCAAAAGTGCTTTAAAGAACCTTTGTCACAGTGAGGGGGTAAACTGCTGCCTGTATGCGATGTAGGCAACTAGAGGTCCCAAACCTTCCGAACATGGTCGAATGCCTCCTGTCCTAACAGCCAAAGCTCTGAAATTTAAAGATTCGTGTTCTAGCTTGCCACTTGACACCTCCCCAACATTTTCCTTTTGGCTAATTCCTAATAGGTAGCAATATTGGCTAATGTGAATGCACAGGAGCCAGAAAGGGATAAACAAGTTTTGGCAATATCTGGACGTGCCAAAGTTATGACTGCCAAAAATGGCCCAGGATTCAGCCATGACAGGTTCTGACAAAAATGTAACCTTGATGTAATACATGGCCAAAAAAAATATAAAAATTAAGTGGGCTTCATAGACCCCTTACCTCAACCCTATATGAACACTTTCGGGATGAACTGAGATACCCATTGACAGCTAGGTCTTTTCCAACATCAATATCTGACCTCAAAAATGCTCTGTTTGTCTTAATGGACATACTGTAAGTTCCACAGCCATACTTGAAAATCTGCCATTGTTCTTCCCAGAACAATGAAGAGTATTGTAACCACAAAAGGGGCTACTCCATGTTTCCCATAGTTTTGGAATAGAATGTCCAACAAGCTCATGTGGGTGTGACGGTCACTAACCTTTGGCCATATAGTGTGCTTGCACCAGTTCCCCTCACCTCCCCCCTCCAAGAACAGTAAAGCGTATTCCCAGTTTGCTTAAGGTGCCCAATATACATGTGTAGAATCTCTAATGAAACCTGGATCATTAATCAATTTTCAGTCTTTTTTTTTTTTTTTTTTTTTTATCGGAGACATTTATATGAAAGCACATTGCTTTGTGACTGGGCTGCTTCCAGATGCTTCCTATCTGTACTAATTTGCTATGTTTTGCTGTCACAATTAATACACATGTTTTCATGGCAAACATAAAACCCTCAGTTTGTATTTCTCTACACAATTTATGTGCTTAGTTATACTTTAAATGCATGCTAAATTCAAATCTGTGCGCAGTCAAGCCGCAAAGCACTGTACA
The DNA here is from genome assembly GCF_042186555.1 of Aquarana catesbeiana. Lineage (NCBI taxonomy): Eukaryota > Metazoa > Chordata > Amphibia > Anura > Ranidae > Aquarana > Aquarana catesbeiana. The sequence goes on from NC_133325.1 coordinate 59,952,109, forward strand.
TCCGCAGCGAGTATTATTCGTAGAGTCTCTTTTCTCCATCGTTTTGGTGAGTAATGGGATATGATCCACGCACGCTGGAGTTTAAAGCCATATTGAGAGCTCAGCGCTCTTCTGTCTTAATCCTGGCACTGCGGAGAAATCCATTAGAGACAGAAAATGTCCCCACTGAAGGGAAATTGTTCTAGAGCTCGGCTTACATTAAAGAGGCGCTAAAAAAATAACGTTTTTATATATAAGCTTCATGACAAAGATGCTGCCATATTTTTATGGCATTTATCTAGTTAGTTTTGCTGCCTTTTTAAATAGTTGATCAAGTTGAGACTGCACTTTAAGGGCTGGCAATAAACTTTGCTAGCTAACAAGGAAGCTCCAGATGTTCTTGTGATTCTATTGCACATTGCAGCTCACAGAAGCTTCAGCAGAAAAAAAACATCTGCATGCAGAGAACCTACAAATTATATATATGTTTTTATTTTTATTAAATGGATTACCTAATATACAAACATGACTTCAGTCTATACATGCAAACCATTATCCATATTGGGCTAACTGTGTATCCCAAGTTGGGACAATCCATCCAAGACATTAGAACGTGGTTGACTTGCCTATCCGTTGGTGTTGATATACAGTTGTGTGAAAAAGTATTTGTCCCTTTTCTGATTGCATATTTGTCACACTTAAATGACTCAGATCATCAAACAAATTGTATTATTACACAAAGATAACCTGAGTAAATACAAAATGCAGTTTTTAAATTATGGTTTTATTTTATTTGTTTCTAATTTGTTTCTAATCTTTTCCTGAATTTTTTTAGATTATGGCATGATGTATGGCTTTTTGTGATCTGTTAGCATGCTTCACTTTTTCAGACAGCTTCTATTTATGTCATTTCTTGATTCAACAGGTCTGGCAGTAATCAGGCCTGGGTGTGGCAAGTGAAATTTAAATCTGCTTACCCAAAAATGGTGGTTAATCACAGTTCATTCATGATTCAGCATGGGAGGCGGCAATTACTTTTTCTCATAGGGCCAGGCAGGTTTGAACAGCTTTTTTCCCATAATAAATGAAATAATGAAACTGCATCTTGGACTTACTCTGGTTAGCTTTGTGTAATATTATTTGTTTGGTCTGATCCATTTAAGTGTGAGAAATATGCAAAAAAATAAAAACCAGGAAGGGGCAAATACTTTTTCACACAACCAGTGTTAATTTTGTCAACTAAAACATTTTAGTCGACTAAATGAATACTATTTTAGTCGACTAAAATATGACTAAAACAATTGAGATGACTAAAACTAAATTGAAATTTGACTTCAAAATTGACACTGGTCTGTAGTGTATGTTCGTACCTCAATACCTTTTTTAAATATGAGATTTTTCACTCCAGCAGTATATAATGAGTTTGGAAATTGTAGCAAAATGTTAACTAATGCATTACAATTTAATTGCACCCATTGGATTTTAGATGACTAAAATGAGTTTTAGTCGACTAAAACAATTGCAGAACACTAAAACGAAAATGCCATTTTAGTGCTAAGACTAAAACTGAATTGAAATTTGCTGCCAAAATTAACACTGCACACAACTGTACACTATATTACCAAATGTATTGAGACACCTACCTTTACATGCAGATGAACTTTAATGGCATCCCAGTCTTAGTCCGTAGGGTTCAATATTGAGTTGGCCCACCCTTTGCAGCTATAACAACTTCAACTCTTCTGGGAAGGCCATCCACAAGGTTTAGGAGTGTGTCTATGGGAATGTTTGACCATTCTTCCAGAAGTGCATTTGTGAGGTCAGGCACGACGTGGATGAGAAAGCCTGGCTCACAGTCTCCACTCTAATTCATCCCAGAGGTGTTCTATCAAGTTTAGATCGGGAATCTGTGCAGGCCAGTCAAGTTCCACCACCCAAACTCCCTCATCCATGTCTTTATGGACCTTGTTTGTGCACTGGTGTGCAGTCATGTTGGAACAGGAAAGGGCTATCCCCAAACCGTTCCCACAAATTTGGGAGCATGAAATTGTCCAAAATATTTTGGCATGCTGAGATCTTAAGAGCCCTTGCACACTGGGGCGGGGGGCGGCGTCGGCGGTAAAACGCCGCTATTATTAGCGGCGTTTTACCGTCGGTATGCGGCCGCTAGCGGGGCGGTTTTACACCCCGCTAGTGGCCGAGAAAGGGTTAAATACCACCGCAAAGCGCCTCTGCAGAGGCGCTTTGCCGGCGGTATAGCCGCACCGTCCCATTGATTTCAATGGGCAGGAGCGGTAAGGGAGCGGTATACACACCGCTCCTTCACCGCTCCGAAGATGCTGCTAGCAGGACTTTTTTTTACCGTCCTGCCAGCGCATCGCTCCAGTGTGCAAGCCCTCGGGGCTTTCACACTGGAATGAAAGCAGCGGCACTTTCGGGGCGGTTTGCAGGTGCTATTATTAGTGCAATAGCGCCTGCAAACCGCCACAGTGTGCAAGGGCTCTTAGAGTTTCCTTCACTGAAACTAAGGGGCCAAGCCCAACCCCTGAAGAACAACCCCACACTATAATCCCCCTTCCACCAAATGATTTGGACCAGTGCACCAAAGCAAGGTTCATAAAGACATGGATGAGCGAGTTTGGGGTGGAGGAACTTGACTGGTCTACAGAGAGTCCTGACCTCAACCCAACATTACACCTTTTGGGATGAATTAGAGCAGAGACAGCGAGCCAGGCCTTCTTGTCCACATCAATGCCTGACTTCACAAATGTGCTTTTGGAAGAATGGTCAAACATTCCCATAGACACACTCCTAAACCTTGTGGACAGCCTTCCCAGAAGAGTTGAAGCTGTTATAGCTGCAAAGGGTGGACCAACTCAATATTGAACCCTACGGACTAAGACTGGGATGCCATTAAAGTTCATGTGCATGTAAAGGCAGGTGTCCTAATACTTTTGGTATTAGTGTATGTAACATTGATATGCTAAGCAAAAGTGCAATTTTTTTTTTTTTTACCTGCCTTGTCTGACAAAAATTAGGGTCAAAGAAACTTCCCCTAAATGTAAGGGGTTATGATTCCTAACTCCTGCCAAGTAGAATGTCTTAATCCAGAAGGTTGGGAAGGGGATAGGGAAAAGAGGTAAAAGTAAGCAAGGGAGCATGAACAAGAAGAAAACAAGTACGAAGGTGAGAAATAGGAAAGGGGATATAAGTCATAAATGTTTAGCTCCATCTTTGTTGTAGAGAAGGGTTAAAAACCTATGGAACCAATCTGGTGTTGCTGGGAATTGGGTTGCTACTTGTCTGCTAAAAATGGTACTTCTTGCCAAAGTAATAAATGGGAAAAGAGTTCTGGTATCTTGATTACTTTATCAAACCCATCATCTTGCATTCTGTTAATTCACTTCTAATAGAGAAGGGAATGTGGGGGAGTTATGAAGGTTGGGGGCTATAGGTAGAGAAGATGATGGAATATGCATGGTAAAACCCACATAGAGATTGGACCTCAGTTTCCTCCATGAACTCCTCCCCACACACACGTTTTAATAGAATGAATTATACCTTACTTCATTATTACAGCTATTTATATAACCTACTATATCTGTGCCCTCAAGGAGTTTACAAACAAGGTCATTATCTCACATGCATACTGTACATACACATACAAGGTAGGAAGGAAAAGAGAGTGAACCCACACACGCAAAGGGGAACATGCAAATGTCATGCCTATTTCTCCAAGCCAGGGGTGCTAACCACAAAGTTCTAATTCCAGGTGTGTTCTGGATAGTCACATAACACGGGTGGTGAGGAGGATAGCTGGGCACAGGAGCTCCCTCATTTCTTCAGCCTATACTTGTCAAATGTACAAGGCGAACCACGTGTTTTTGCATTTTTAATTTAAGACTAAAGTTATTATTATACAGGATGTATATAGTGCCAACAGTTTATGCAACAATTTGCAACATAAGGGCAGACCGTACAAGTACAATACAGGGAGGGTCAAGAAATACAAATGGCAAAAAACTGTGGGGGATGGGCTGCTGGAGGAAATACATTTAGTCGTTGGGTGGGGGCAGGATAGGTTTCTCTGAAGAGATGAGTTTTCAAGGATTATCTAAAAGTGGACAGAGTAGGAGAAAGTTGGACAGATTGAGGTAGGGAGTTCCAGAGGATGAGAAAGGCTCTGGAGAATCACTGGAGGTGAGCATGGGAGGAGGTGACAAGGGAGCTAGAGAGCAGGAGGTCTTGGAAGGAACATAGAAATTAAATTGTGACATAAAAAAGTGAACTAAAATGAATGCTAAATCTTATTTGTTAAAAACAAAATATATATATGTTAAGTTTCCGAAGAAGACCCTTGTCTTTTTCCTCCTCAATTTTATTGACAGCAAGAATACACATTACGCTTTGGAACTGGTAATACATCACAGTTATGCATCACATTCAGGGCTGGCCCTACCATGGGACCCAGTGGGACCATGTTTCCATGCGGCATTTTAAGAGGGGCGGCAGCCGGCAACACGAGCGCCGCAAAGTTGTCAGGAGTAGTACCGAGTACCCATACTTTAGTAGCCGCCCGGCTGTACTCTACTGTCAGGAGGAAGTTGGATCAGTCAGCAGGAGCAGGGCTGATCCTGGTCGGCTGTGCGCTGCACTGGTTGCTAGAATCGCCTGGCGTCTAGCAACCAGTGACATCAGAGGACGCGGCCGCCCCAGCATTCAGAGCGCTCAGCCTCCGTGCCTAGTCAATTAGCTCTGCCCACCCACCTCTTCCATCTTCAGCGTGGCTCAGAGCCCGGGGGGAAGGGAGCACGTCTGAAGAGAGCTGCCTGTACCTGTGACTGAGTGTGAGCTGAGCAGCTGTCCACAGTCCACCTGCACAGCACCTGCCGCTGTCTAAGGTGTTGCAGCCTGTCGCTGTGTCCATGTTCTGGAGGCTCGGCATTGACCCTCACCCTGTCCATTCTGCCACCAGTGAGTTCCCCATAGCAGCATTGTCTGCAGGAGTCTGAACCTGGGTACTGTATGTACATTGTGGCACATTACAAGTTGTATGAGACACGAGAGGCTGAGCGGGACTTGCCTTGCCCAGCCCTGATTAACCACTTCAGCCCCGGAAGATTTGCCCCCTTAATGACCAGGCCATTTTTTCCGATATGGCACTGCGTCATTTTAACTGACAATTGCGCGGTCGTGCGACGCTGCACCCAAACAAAATTGATGTCCTTTTTTCCCCACAAATAGAGCTTTCTTTTGGTGGTATTTGATCACCTCTGTGGTTTTTATTTTTTGTGCTATAAACAAAAATAAGAGCGACAATTTTGTAAAAAACACAATATTTTGTACTTTTTGCTATAATAAATATCTCCATTTAAAAAAAAAAAAAAAAAAAAAAAAGCTAATTTTTTTTCAGTTTAGGCCGATATATATTCTTCTACATATTTTTGGTAAGCTTATATTGATTGGTTTTCGCAAAAGTTATAGCGTCTACATAATAGGGGATAAATTTATAGCATTTTTATTATTATTATTATTTTTTTTTTTTACTAGTAATGGCGGCGATCTGTGATTTTTATCGGGACTGCGACACATCGGACACTTTTGACACATTTTTGGGACCATTGGCATTTACACAGCGATCAGTGCTATAAAAATGTCACTGGCAGGGAAGGGGTTAACACTGGGGGGGCGATCAAGGGGTTAACTGTGTTCCCTGTGTGTGTTTCTAACTGTTGGGGGAGGGGACTAACCTAGAGGAAATAACAGATTGTGCTTCCTAGCTAATAGGAACTCACGATCTGTCACGCCTCACAGAACAGGGATTTGTGTGTTTACACAAACACAGGTCCCTGTTCTGCCTCTCGTGATCGCGATCCCTCGTGGCCAGTGGTCATCGTGACCTTCGGCGACGAACATCGGCACTCCCGCTGTACAGCGGGCGCATGCGCACACCTGCTATCCCGTTCCCGCAAGCCGACGTATAGCTACGACGGCTCGCGGGATCGTGCCGATCTGCCGCAGTAAAATGACAGTGGCTGGTCAGCAAGCGGTTAAGCTATTTATATAAATAAAGCTATATAAAACAAAATAATACTGGAGTTTGTGGTTTGGATTTGAAGGTAATGGTAATAAATAATAATAATACATTTTATTTATAGTGCCCTTTTCATCAAAAGATCTCAAAGTGCTACAGGTTAAAAACAAAAAAGAAAATTGAGCAGTTTATACAATGAAACAAACATCTACAAGGGACAAAAAGCTTTACTAAAAAGAAATGTCTTAAGACCTTTTTTAAAACAGTCAGTAGATTGAGGAGCCCTCAAAGTGTCAGGTAGGGCATTCCACAGGCGCGGGGCAGCTGCACAAAAGGCCCTGTCTGCCATTGTCCTGAGTCTAGTTCTGGGTATATAAAGAAGGTTAGAGTGAATGGAACGGAGGGGACGTGTTGTGTTTAATGGTTTGAGTTCTTTGAGGTAGAAGGGGGCATGCCCATGGGATACATTGGTGTGTGAGGAGAGAAACCTTGTACTCAATCCTGGTGGAGACAGGAAGCCAGTGAAGTGAGTGAAGAAAGGGGGTAGTATTCTCATGTTTCTGCACTCTCATCAGGATTCTTGCTGCAGAGTTTTGGATGTACTGAAGCCTCTGCAGACTCTTTCTAGGGATCCCAATGAGAAGTGCGTTACAGTAGTCCAGTCTGGAGGAGACAAAAGCATGAACCAGCTTTTCGGCATCTGAGAGGGAGAGAATGGGACGGAGTTTAGAGATATTACGGAGGTGGTAGAAAGAGGTCTTGCATAAGTGATTTATATGGGCTTCAAAAGTGAGTTGGGAGTCCATTTTTACATCAAGATTTGTTACTAATAATGAGAACGGAAATGTTAGAACCAGAAAAGGTGATCCTGGTTATGGATGATGATTTGGTCTGGTGAGGAGTGCCAATCAAGATGACTTCAGTTTTGGAACTGTTTAGTTGAAGTAAATTTTCCTCCATCCATACCTTTATCTCCTCCAGACAGATGGAGGGTACCGTCAAAGATGACTGTGACGGTGGAGTTTCAGCTGTTGCATTTACATATAGCTGTGTGTCATCAGCATAGCAGTGGAATGAAATTTTATGGTGGCTGATAATTTGGCGAAGGGGGGGGGGGTAAGGTAGAGGATGAAAAGGATGGGGCCAAGAACTGACCCCTGGGGGACACCGCAAGTAACTGTATGTGGATTTGATTTGAAGTGGCCAAGGGAGATGTATTCTGTCCGGTTTGTGAGATATGATTTGAACCAACTGAGAGCTGTGTCATTTAATCCAGTGGTGAGGTGGAGCCAGGTTAAAAGAATGCCATGTGCAACAGTATCAAATGCAGCAGAAAGGTCCAGGAGAATAAGGAGGGAGGGAGAGCCAGCATCGGATGATATGAGGAGGTCGTTATTAACTCTGACGAGGGCAGTCAGAGTTACATTAGAGATGGGCCTATAGTTGGATAGGACTTCCGGATCAAGAGTGGGTTTTTTTGAGCAATGGTCTGATAATGGCATTTTTTTAGAACAGGGGGAATGTGACCAGTTTGAAGGAAATGATTTACAGCAGCGGTGATCAGGGGACTTAGGACAGTGATATGAGTTTTTACCAGGGAAGTTGGGAGCAACCCGTTATGTAAGAAAAGAAAACCTGCCTAACTCATCAAACTGTATCATCATGAGGACACTGCTCTCGACAGCTGGCCCACAGCACTTAGTCTTTCATAGGTCATCAAGGTTCTCAGATAATTCTTTATCAGTGCCAATTTGCTTAATGACCTTTCTCCTGAACAACTAATGACTATTGTGCTCAAATATAGATAGACAGTGGTCTCCAACTTGTGGCCCGGTGGGTGGATGTGTCTCTTTGCTTGCCTTTTCTGGGCCCTTTGGACACTATTCCTCCCACTGACACCGACAATAAGGCGCAATCAACATTGGTGCACTAGTTATATTGTTACATAGTTTGAATAAAGGCAATAGTCCATCCAGTTCAACCTGTGTTGGTGTGTGTTTGTATAGGTAATCATTTCCCATATCCCTGCATATTGTGTTCGCTAAGATGGACGTCCAAGAGTCTTTTGAAATTATCAATACTTCCCATTGACACCACTGATTGTGGAAGAGAGTTTCACATCTTTATCACCCTGACAGTGAAAAACCCCCTACGGAGCTTAAGGTTAAACCACTTCTCCTCTAATCTCATTGTGTGGCCACGTGTCCTCTTACACTCCCTGAGACTGAATAGTTTCCCACTTACACTGGGATCACCATTGAGATATTTTTATATTGCAGTCATATCTCCTCTCAAGCATCTCTTCTCCAGGGAAAATACATTTAGAAAAACTGGGCAATTTCCCTCAACAAATACATTAGTAAAGTCTTGAGGGAAAATAAGTTTCATTTTTAGAAAAGGAAGTCTGGGGCCCCCTCTGACGGGGAAGCCCGGGGCAATTTCCCCTTTTACCCCCTTATAAATTCAGCACTGCCACAGTGAATGTACAGGGGTTTGGTGGCAAGTGGTTAACATAATAGAAATAACCCCTGAAATTGTATTACCATGTTAAAGATTATATGAGATTTAAGTGATTGAGTTTAGTTCTCCTTTAGCATAATGAAATTGAAGCATCAAACTTTGTCATAGAGCTTTTCAGGTAAAATGCAGTCAATATTAAACTACTTAAGGATGCTGTTATTTACAGAGTGTTCTAAAACAACATCAGGATACTTAATGTAAAAACATAATCATTTAGTTGTTGATAAAAGAAGTTATACAAGGATAATGAAAATAGAAAATATTCGTGGTAATACTTTTTACAAAGTACAGAAAAAAAAAAGCTTGTCTTCACGTAGATGGTGGGTTTATTAGACGGGTGGGTGATAGGTTTGAGTCCCTCACTGAGAGACACATCCACTTAACAGGGCAACAAGGCTGGTGTAATTACCAAGAAGCTTTTCTTCATGTAGATGATGGGTTTATTGGACGGGTGGGTGATAAGTGGATGTGTCCCTCAGTGAGGGTCACAAACCTAACAGGGCAACAAGGCTGGTGTAATTACCAAGAAGCAATGGAAGAATATTAACAAAGAGCAAGTAGCTCACTCGTGGGATGGGATCTCATATAAAATCTATCTTTATATATGAAAAGGTACTAAGCGCACCACAGGAACTTTGTTAAACTGATAGGTTCCTAATTGGTTTAGTCTTGGTAGTAGCAAAGAGTGGTTTTGGCAAAATTGATTTCACAGCACAATTACCGATTTCACAGAAGTTCTCAATTCGCTTATTAAGCCTCTGGAAATTAGGTGAAATTTCATGGAGAAAAAAACAACTTTTTTTTTCTTAATTTAAAGGGTGTGAGTTAGTTAAATATATTTAGTTTGTTGTTCTTTGTATGTAGCACCCCTTACCCCCTAGAGGAAGTTAAGGGGCTCGTACGTGGCTTGGTGGGCTGACGTTTCACCTCTGGGTTGGATTCTTAACTTTTTGTTGGGTATGAAGAATTGGGTGCCCGTCACTTTTGAAAGGGTTAACAGGTTTTATTAGCTCTAAAATACTCTTTAGAGAAAGGTAATAGACACAGCGTACCCAGAAAAGAACAGACTCCAACCCTACTTACAGCCACGCAGAAAAATGACCTCTAAGCTAGACTGGCACTTTGTGTCCTTTCAACTGTAAGAAGTTGGGGGACACACCCTCTGCATGAGCCACCAGAATTCCTGTAGTGTTCAAGCATTGACCTTCTTCAAGCACATGTGTCCACCCCAGACAGCAGACCTGGGAAGTCAGAGAACACACTTCCGCCCCAGGTAAATGAATGACAGATGACAGCGGCTCCTGTAAATTCATAAACTGAGCATAGTAACACACAGGTTACTCTGCTCAGTTTTCACAGGACACAGGAGCGATCTCACTCAGTGTGTCCAATTCAGAAAAGGCAGGGGCCGGTAAATGACCGGTCCCTTCTTCCGCTTACCATCCTGACAGATCCCCACAGCTGGCGGGAGAGGAGAGGAGGGAAGCTGGATGTGGAGAATGAGGGGGAGCGGAGGAGGAGGACAGGGAACCGGAGAAGAACGGAGGGGGAGGTGAAGGACACGGAGGGGAGCTGAAGAACGAGGGAGAAAAACAGGAGGGTAAGGACATGGAGGGGGGCTGGAGGAGGAGGATACAAGGAAAAGTTGGGGATAATCGGTGCAGCAGGAGGGACAGCTGTGATCACCGATCTCCCTGTATAGCTTTTTAGCCGACAGCCGCGGGAGGGAGAGAAGGAGAAGCGGATGTTGGCTATACAGGGAGATCAGTGTTCACAGCTGTCCCTCCTGCTGCACCGATCATCCCCGACTGTGAACCAGAGGACCATCCAGGAGCGGGCAGCACTTGCAGGTGTCCGGGAGCCACCCCTGAAATGCGGGAGGCTCCCACACCTCGCGGGAGACTTGGGATGTCTGGACTTGGTGTAAGGGGCTCCCAATTATGCTCAATGATAGCCAATGACAGTGGTCATATGATCAGCAGCTCCGTGCCCTGACATTCAGAACCCCTTAAGGGGCCAGCAGGAGGCAGCAAAGGTTTAAAAACAGAGGTAAGCAGCTACCATATAAATATTTAGTATGAAGACTGGATATAAATATTTAGTATGAAGACTGGAATTCAACTTTAAAGCTGGGGGTGAAATATACCCTTTTCCGGGCTCCCCCTCCCCACTGCTAAGGGTTCATTTCTCCTTTTGCCTAGGCCTAGGGGATGATGAATAAAGTGATATACTTACCTTATTCCTCTGTTGATCCCACGTCTTTGCAGTCGTTATAAATGGACACAATTGCAAATTGCTATTAGATTGGACGCAGATTAAAATAGAAAGCTATATGTAACGTAGAAATGGGACTATAAACTGTCATGGAAATGTGGGTCAGAAAGCAGAGAAGCCGTGCAATAATGAAGTGTAGGTCATCAGCCTGGTACAACTCAACATGTATTAAAACTGAAAAGACTGGTGACATCCCACGCCGGCTCACAGCTGAAAGAAGCTGACATGGAGGTTCAATATGATATGGGCAGCCATGGAAGTAAAGATGACAGCTAAAGCTGTGTTAGAAAGACACGCAATCCATGCAGTTGACTTTGCCATAAGATCACCAGTCAGAGATCTTTATATTAAGCGTAAAGCAGTACTACAGTCTAAAATGTATTAAATTGCCCATTAACCACTTCTTGAGCACCCCATGTACATATACTGCAGCAGGGTGGCTCAGCTGTGCAAAATCACGTACCTGTATGTGATTTCGTGTACGGGGCCTAGGGCGCGTGCAGCCAGCGACCCGCTCTTGCTGTGATTGGAAACAGAGGGAGCCAATCAGTGGGTCAGGCAGACCCAATATCCGCCGGCCACCCACAATCATTAGCAGGTGAGGCAAAAGGGCGGTCGGCCTATGTAAACAAGGCAGACTGCCGTTCTGATAGAGGGGAAGATGGAGATCTTGTTTTTCTGCTAATCCGGAACACGGACCTCTGTCTTCCCACAGTCAAAGCACCTCCCCACAGTTGGAAAGCAATCCCTAGGAGCACATTTAACCCTTTGATCGCCCCTGATGTTCCCTGCAAGTGTCATTAGTACAGTGACAGTGCAATTGTTTTTAGCACCGATCACTGTATTAATGTCACTGGTCCCCAAAAAGTGTCACTTAGGGGGTGATTTACTAAAGGCAAATCCACGGACAAATCTGACACTAAGGGGGTTATTTACTAAAGGCAAATCCACTTTGCACTACAAGTGCAAAGTGCACTTAAAATTGCACTGAAAGTGCACTTGGAAGTGCAGTCGCTGTAAATCTGAGGGGTAGATCTGAAATGAGGGGAAGCTCTGCTGATTTTATTATCCAATCATGTGCAAGCTAAAATGCTGTTTTTTATTTTCCTTGCATGTCCCCCTCAGATCTACAGTGACTGCACTTCCAAGTGCACTCTGAGTGCAATTTCAAGTGCACTTTGCACTTGTAGTTTGCACTTGTAGTGCACAGTGGATTTGCCTTTAGTAAATAACCACCTTAGTGTCAGATTTGTCCGTCGCAATGTTGCAATCCCACTAAAAATCGCTGATTGCCGCCATTACTGGTAAAAAAAATAATAAAAATTCAAAACAATTCAAAACATATCGCATAGTTTGTAGACGCTATAACTTTTGCGCAAACCAATCAATACACGCTTATTGGGATTTTTTTTTACCAAAAATATGTAGCAGAATTTATATTGGCTTAAATTGATGAAGAAACTAGATTTTTTTTTTTTTAATTTTATTGGGTATGTTTTATAGCAGAAAGTAAAAAATATTGTTTTCTTTTCAAAATTGTTGGTCTTTTTTTGTTTATAAAAAAATGAAAACCGCAGAGGTGATCAAATACCACCAAAAGAAAACTCTATTTTTGGGGAAAAAAATGACATAACTTTTATTTTGGTACAACGTCACACGACCGCGCAGTTGTCAGTTAAATTAATGCAGTGCCGTATCGCAAAAAATTGGCCTAGTCATGGGGGGGGGTTAAACCTTCCGGGGCTGAAGTGGTTAAAGATAAACTACTAAGGGATATAGAGAATGAGCATTGTCACTCTACAACAGGAAGTGCCTGCATGGACCTTCATGGCAAGATCACTGATATTATTTTACCAAAAACTGCATGTAGCACTACCCCGTAAAGGTTGCAGATGACAGGGTTCCCCACTGCTGCACAGCCAGACACAGTGAACAGTTCTTGAGCTTTGTTTTGTGTTTTTATTGAGGGGGTAATAACTTGGATGGGAATGGGAATTATGGGATGCCCAATTTGACAGCAACAAGACCAGGGACAACTTCCTCCCCATTTACAGCTCCTATTGATCCTTCTGCTTTTTCCTACAATTCCAGTCTCTTCTTCTGTGGTGCCTAACAGTCTGTTACAGTGCCTTGAAAAAGTATTCATACCCCTTGAAATGTTCAACATTTTGTCACGTTACAGCCAAAAATGTAACAGTATTTTATTGGGATCTTATGTGATAGACCAACACAAAGTGGCACATAATTGTGAAGTGGAAGGAAAATGATAAATGGTTTTCAAATTCTTTACAAATTTTACAAACATTTTTACAGTGATTTACAAATAAATATGTGAAAAGTGTGGGGGGTATATTTGTATTCAGCCCCCCTGAGACAATACTTTGTAGAAGCGCCTTTCACTGCAATTACAGCTGCAAGTCTTTTTGGGGATGTCTCTACCAGCTTTGCACATCTAGAGAGTGACATTTTTGCCCATTCTTCTTTGCAAAATAGCTCAAGCTCTGTCAGATAATATAGCGAGTGTCTGTGAACAGCAATTTTCAAGTCTTGCCTCAGATTCTCAATTTAATTTAGGTCTGGACTTTGACTGGGCCATTCTAACACATGAATATACTTCGATCTAAACCATTCCATTGTAGCTCTGGCTGTATATTTAGGGTCATTGTCCTGCTGGAAGGTGAACCTAAACCCCAGTCTCAAGTCTTTTGCAGACTCTAATAGGTTTTCTTCTAAGATTGCCCTGTATTGGGCTCTATTCATCGTCCCATCAACTCTGACCAGCTTCCCTACTGAAGAAAAGCATCCCCACAACATGATGCTACCACCACCATGTTTCACGGTGGGGATGATGTGTTCAGGGTGATGTGCAGTGTTAGTTTTCCGCCACACATAGCATTTTGCTTTCAGGCTAAAAAGTTCAATGTTGGTCTCATCTGACCAGAGCCCCTTCTTCCACATGTTTGCTGTGTCCCCCTCATGACTTCTCCCAAGCGGGACTTCTTAAGTCTTTCTTTCAACAATGGCTTTCTTCTTGCCACTCTTCTATAAAGTCTAGATTTGTGGAGTGATTTGTGGACAGATTCTCCCACCTGAGCTGTGGATCTCTGCAGCTCCTCCAGAGTTACCATGGGCCTCTTGGCTGCTTCTCTGATGAATGCTCTCCTTGCCCGGCCTGTCAGTTTAGGTGTACGGCCATGTCTTGGTAGGTTTGCAGTTGTGCCATACTCTTTCCATTTTCGTATGATGGATTGAACAGTGCTTCGTGAGATGTTCAAAGCTTGGGATATTTTTTTATAACCTAACCCTGCTTTATACTTCTCCACATCTTTATCCCTGACCTGTCTGGTGTGTTCCTTGGCCTTCATGATGCTGTTTGTTCACTAAGGTTCTCTAATAAACCTCTGAGGCTTCACAGAACAGCTGTATTTATACTGAGATTAAATTATACACAGGTGGACTCCATTTACTAATTAGGTGACTTCTGAAGGCAATTGGTTCCACTAGATTTTAGTTAGGGGTATCAGAGTAACGGGGGTTGAATACAAATACACGCCACACTTTTCAGATATTTATTTGTAAAATATTTTGAAAATCATTTATCATTTTTTTTCCACTTCACAATTATGTACCACTTAGTGTTGGTCTATCACATAAAATCCCAATAAATTGCATTTACGTTTTTGGTTGTAACATGACAAAATGTGGAAAATTTCAAGGGATATGAATACTTTTTCAAGGCACTGTAGTTCAGCAACAGCCCCTTACAGGCTAGGAACTCTCAGTCCCTTGGGAAGTAGCACAATACGATCTCTGTTAGATCAGCAACAGCCCATTACAAGCTAGGAACTTTCAGTCACTTGGAAATTAGCACAATGGGGTGTAAACTGTGTCCTGGAGTAGCCCCAACACTTATGTAGACACCGGGGCCAGCTCTACCACAGCAGGAAATGCTAGCCCACCTGGCTGCTCTTCCACCAGCCCACCTGGCAGCTTCTCTTCACCAGTCTACCCAAATAACCCTCTTCACCAGTCTACCTGACTGACTCTCTGAAGATCTCCCAGGGCAAGATAGGGAAGATTTAAGCACAAGCGCTATGTTCCAGCGCTATCGTCCTGACGAAGAGCACGGTCACGTGTGTGAAACGTGTTGACGTAGGCAGTGCCATCTCCACCTTGCGCTCCACTAACTTTGAGCCGCTTCTACTGTTTGGACGGACTGGATGAATTGATGGCACGTTCACTTATGGGTCTCCCTATCTGACGTATCCACGTCTGACCAAATGTCTAGCGTTAAGCTGCCACTCAAACAACTGAGCCGACGAAGCAACACGAGTATACACAGAGGAACCACCAAACAAGCTGATTACAGCATCCATGAAAGGAAGACGGTCTATTTGCCATCCTTATCCCAGTTAAATCCATGGAGTGGTGAGAGGCCTTCGGGCAACATCCTTTTATCCTGCCCTTATTATACTCTCTTGTCAGGCTCTCAGCATGTCATACCATTATCATGCTGATCTGTGAAGTATATCAAGGCACTCTGAGTATATCAATACTGATAGCCATTTTTTCATAAGATTGGACTGAGTTACCTATGTGTACTGAGAGAGATATATTCTGCTTTTCACTCCAGCATGAACATTGGCTAATCTATTCCTCAGATTATATGCTATACGCTGACATATGAAATTCTCTCAACCGGTCTAAGAATACCTATAGTAGTGCTTTTTCCATCACAAGTGACTTATATATCTGTTCACCTGCACATGTCCTGTATAGCAGTGGTCATCAACCCTGTCCTCAGGGCCCACTAACAGGCTAGGTTTTAAGTATTACCTTGGGGAGATGCAGACTAGAATACTGCAATCACTGAACAGCAAATGATATCACCTGTGATGTATTTCAGTTATCTTGCAAACTTGGCCTGAGTGTGTGTGTGGGGTGTTGAGTCTGGCGCCATATTGTGACAACATTGTCAATTTTTTGTTGTAATTCTAACTGGGTGCACTGGAGGGTAGGGGGTGGGGGGGTTTCACTAGTATGGTGACATTATACCCCTAGTGGAATAATCTTATGGCTGAATTTTTTCAATAAAGTTTTTTCTCATTTTTGATACACTGTGGTTGATCCCATTAAGGCTATTCTTTTGGAGACATATCTTTGTCATATCCTTATTGTTCATATAATGAATCTGTATAGTCTTTAAGGTATCTCATCCATTGGACGAATCAGTGATAATTAAATATTACAATTCTATGATGTTTAAAGTGGGTCCTAGGTTTGATTTTATTTATTTTTCTTTATTTTTTAACTATCTTCCAGGGAGACCTGCTACATGTGGCAGTCTCCCACCTTGTAAGTCCCTGCACCGTGCTGTAGTACTCACACTGTCCTCTCCTTGCTCCTGCTGCCTCTCAGGAAAGCCTCCTTCCAACTTCTCCTGTGGTAGGATCTTTCCAGGCCAGCCACCTGAGCCCCTGCCTGAGGTAGAGCCCCTCCCCATCAGGGGTCCCTCGAGGGCCACCGAGAGCCTTCTCAGCACTGCATCTCCATCTTCCACATGACTTCCCTGCTGGCCTGGCTCATTCATATATAAGGGTTGGCTTAGCCCCCTGCCAGGCCCACCGCCTGGGGATTGGCCAAGCTCCCTTAAACATGCAGGACAGCCCTTCTAGCCTCTGCCCTCCAGCTTCCAAAATGTTCTCTAACTTTCTACAATTGGGGGGAGGCACCAGAGAGCTGCCTATATGGGTCACCCACTCCTGAACCCTAGTAACCCTGACCCAAATTAAGACTCACAGGTAGGGATGAGCCGAACACCCCCCGGTTCGGTTCGCACCAGAACCCGCGAACGGACCGAAAGTTCGCACGAACGTTAGAACCCCATTGACGTCTATGGGACTCGAACGTTCGAAATCAAAAGTGCTCATTTTAAAGGCTAATTTGCATGGTATTGTCCTAAAAAGGGTTTGGGGACCCGGGTCCTACCCCAGGGGACATGTATCAATGCAAAAAAAACTTTTAAAAACGGCCGTTTTTTCGGGAGCAGTGATTTTAATGATGCTTAAAGTAAAAAAAAAAAAGTGAAATATTCCTTTAAATATCGTACCTGGGGGGTGTCTATAGTATGCCTGTAAAGTGACGCGTGTTTCCCATGTTTAGAACAGTCCCTGCACCAAATGTCATTTTTAAAGGAAAAAATCTCATTTAAAACTGCTTGCGGGTTTAATGTCATGTCGGGTCATGGCAATATGGATGAAAATCAGTGAGACAAACGGCATGGGTACCCCCCAGTCCATTACCAGTCCCTTTGGGTCTTGTATGGATATTAAGGGGAACCCCGCACCCAAATTAAAATAAGGAAAGGTGTGGGGCCACCAGGCCCTATATACTCTGAACAGCAGTATACAGGCGGTGCAAACAAGACAGGGACTGTAGGTTTGTTGTTAAGTAGAATCTGTTTGTAATTTTGAACATTTTTAACGTGTTTAGCTCCAGCCAAAAAATCTTTTCTAAGCTTTTTGGAAAACATAGGGAAGGGTTATCACCCCTGTGACATTTGTTTTGCTGTCTTTCCTCCTCTTCAGAAGATTTCACCTCACTTTTTTGTCCCAATGAAAAATGTTTTTTGAAAATTTGGGTTTTTTTGTGGAACAAGGATTGGAAAGCATCAGTGGAAAGGAGAACTTGTTTTCCCATATTAACTCTTACAGGAGAGAATTTCCCTTCCTAGGGGTAGATTTCATCTCACTTCCTGTTGTCTCCTTCCGTTTGCAAGTAGGAGTCGTTTGTAAGTTAGATGTTTGAAAGTAGGGTCCTGCCCTATATACTCAGCAGAAATTTGGGCCTTAGGTGTTGCTGTGGCCACAACACTGTAAGCCCTCACAGGGCCCTGCTGTGAAATATTAGATCAAGAATTGTAATTACATGCCCCTGTTGAACAGGAGCTGAAAAATTAGGCCTTAGGCACTGGTGCTGGTGCCACAACACTGCAACCCCTCACAGACACTCTAGTTGGAACGCAGGAACGAGCCCTGCTGCAAATTATTGCTTCAAAAATTGTAATTACACGCCCCTGTTAGACAGGGGCAGAAAAATTGGGCCTTAGGCACTGGTGCTGGTGCCACAACACTGCAACCCCTCACAGACACTCTAGTTGGAACGCAGGAACGAGCCCTGCTGCAAAGTATTGCATCAAAAATTGTAATTACACGCCCCTGTTAGACAGGGGCAGAAAAATTGGGCCTTAGGCACTGGTGCTGGTGCCACAACACTGCAACCCCTCACAGACACTCTAGTTGGAATGCAGGAACGAGCCCTGCTGCAAAGTATTACATCAAAAATTGTAATTACACGCCCCTGTTAAACAGGGGCTGAAAAATTGTGCCTTAGGCACTGGTGGTGGCGCCCAGAACCAAAAATGTTCTTACAAGCTATCAGCGTGATGATTGAGGAGGAAGAGGATAATTACTCAGGGATAGTCACTCAGCATCAGCATAGGCAGTCTTTGAAGGGATCTGAGATTTCAAAAAAAATTATTCGGTTACATCAGCATCAGGTGCTTGGTAGCTGGTGGTGATCCAAGACTCATTCATTTTTATGAAGGTCAGCCGATCGACCGAGTCGGTGGACAGACGCACCCTGTGATCGGTTACCACGCCTCCAGCAGCACTGAATGTGCGTTCCGAAAGAACGCTGGATGCAGGACAGGCCAGTAGCTCAATTGCATACTGTGCAAGCTCTGGCCAGTGATCCATCCTCAAGACCCAGTAACCCAGAGGATTTTCGGTGGGAAAGGTGTCCAAGTCTGATCTTGCCCCTAGGTATTCCTGCACCATGTAAAACAGACGCTGGCGATGGTTGCTGGAACCGATCATACCTTGGGGCTGCGGACCAAAAAATTGTCTGAACGCATCGGTCAGACGGCCACCTTCTCCACCGCTCCTTCTTTGACTGACCGAAGCCTCAGCAACACGTTGTCCAGAAACAGGAGTTTGTAACCTCCCAGTCTCTGGGAACGCGTTGCACAGACCTTTCTGCAAGGCCTCCCGAAGATGTTTCATCCTCTGCTCCCTCTGCGATGGCAAGATAAGGTCCGCAACCTTACCCTTGTAACGTGGATCAAGGAGGGTTGCCAGCCAGTATTGGTCCTTCTCCTTGATACCACGAATACGAGGATCCTTACGCAGGCTTTGCAGGATCAGGGAGGCCATGCAGCGTAGGTTTGCTGAGGCATTCGGTCCGGAGTCCTCTGGGTCACTAAGAACGACATGGTCCGCAGCCACCTCCTCCCAGCCACGTACAAGTCCATGTGTTTCTTGGGACTGATCCCTTAAAGACTGCTGCTGATGCTGAGTGCCAGGCTCCACCTCCATACTGACACAATCTTCCTCCTCCTCCTCTTCCTCCTCGTCCTCTTCCTGTGTGATCGGCGGGCACGCAGGAACACTGTCTGGATAAAGGGGGCCTTGAGAGCTAAGGAAGTCCTCCTCTTCCTGCCTCTGTTCTGCCTCAAGTGCCCTGTCCATTATTCCACGCAGCGTGTGCTCCAACAGGTGGACAAGGGGGACAGTGTCACTGATGCATGCACTGTCACTGCTCACCATCCTCGTGGCCTCCTCGAATGGTGACAGGACAGTGCATGCATCCCTGATCATGGCCCACTGGCGTGGGGAAAAAAAACCAAGCTCCCCTGACCCTGTCCTGGTGCCATAGTCGCACAGGTACTCATTGATGGCCCTCTGCTGCGTGTGCAGCCGCTGCAGCATGGCCAACGTTGAGTTCCACCTGGTGGGCATGTCACAGATTAGGCGGTTCTTGGGCAGGTTAAACTCCTTTTGGAGGTCCGTCAGCCGAGCACTGGCATTATATGACCGGCGGAAATGCACACAGACTTTCCTGGCCTGCCTCAGGACATCCTGTAAGCCCGGGTACCTGCCCAAGAACCGCTGCACCACCAAGTTAAGGACGTGAGCCAAACAGGGCACATGGGTCATTTGTCCCTGTCGGAGGGCAGAGAGGAGGTTGGTGCCATTGTCGCAAACCACCATTCCTGCCTTAAGTTGGCGTGGCGTCAACCACCTCTGAACCTGCCCCTGCAGAGCTGACAGAACCTCTGCCCCAGTGTGGCTCCTGTCCCCCAAGCACACCAGCTCAAGCACCGCATGGCATCTTTTGGCCTGCGTACTTGCGTAGCCCCTTGAACGCCTACGGAGCACCGCTGGTTCCGAGGAAGAGGCCATGGAGGAAGAAGAAGAGGAGGGGGTGGAGGAGAGAGGTGTGTCACAATCAGCATTTTGGAGGCGTGGTGGCGGAACAACCTCCAACACTACTGCACCTTGTCCTGCATCCTTCCCAGCTGCCAGCAGAGTCACCCAATGCGCCGTGAAACTTAGGTAACGTCCCTGTCCATGCCTGCTGGACCATGAGTCAGCGGTAATATGCACCTTACCGCTGACCGCCCTGTCCAGCGAGGCATGGACATTGCCTTCCACATGCCGGTAGAGAGCCGGAATCGCCTTCCGTGAGAAAAAGTGGCGTTTGGGTACCTGCCACTGAGGAACCGCACATTCCACAAACTCACGGAAGGGGGCAGAGTCTACCAACTGAAAAGGCAGCAGTTGAAGTGCTAGCAATTTTGCCAAGCTAGCATTCAACCGCTGGGCATGTGGATGGCTGGGAGCAAACTTCTTTCGGCGGTGCAGCAGCTGGGGCAGGGAAATTTGCCTGGTACAATCTGACGTCGGTGTACCAAAAGCAGATTGCCCACAAGTACTTGGCTGTGACACACCTAATTCTACACCTTCATTCCTCTCACTGCAGGTCTCAGAGAGGACTGAAGGTCTAGTGGGGTTGGAAATCTCAGCTGATGAGGAGCAAGGAGAGATCCTCTTTGTTCTTTGGTGTGGGTCTTTTAGATACGCTTGCCAACGAACTGCATGGCAGGTCAACATATGTCTGGTCAAGCATGTGGTACCCAAGCGGGAGATATTTTGGCCACGCGAGATACGCTTGAGACATATGTTGCAAATAGCAGCGGTGCGATCTGATGCACTCGTCTCAAAAAAGGCCCACACCAAAGAACTTTTTGAATAACGCGCAGAGACTGCAGCGCCCTGCACATGTGGAGCTTTGGGGTGTGATGCAGTCAATGTGCTGCCCTTAGGCTGGCCCCTGGAGGGCATCCTGCCTCGTTGGTGATGTGCTGCCGCCTCCTCCTCCTCCTCCTCCTCCTCCTCCTCCTCCTCCTCCTCCTCTCTCCTATCAGGCACCCACGTTGAGTCAGTGACCTCATCATCCCCTCCCTCCTCATCACTGGAGCAAACCTGGCAGTATGCTGCAGCAGGGGGAGCATGACTGCCAGATTGCTGTCCTTCTTGGGCACCCCCTCTGTCCGCGCTCATGTTACTGCCTTCATCGAGCTCAGTATCGTCATCAGAGCCTTCCAAACGCTGGGCATCCTCCTGGAGCATGTACCCAACACTGTGGTCAAACAGTTCGAGGGAATCCTCATGAGGACATGGTGGAGCTAGGGAAGGAGTCACTGATGACATTGAGCTGAGGGAAGAGGCCGCTGCTTTGCCAGACAAAGCACCCTGGGCATGGGTGAGAGAGGATGAGGAGGATGAGGACGGCTTGGTCATCCACTCGACCAAGTCTTCCGCATGTTGCGGCTCAACATGGCCAGCTGCCGAAAAAAAGGCCAAGCGTGTCCCATGGCCACGTGCTGATGAGGATGCACCGTCTCCACGACCAGCACTAGACACAGAGCCTGCTTGCCCTCTCTTATTGGCTTGTGACTGTCTGCCTCTCCTTCTTGGCCTTCCAGACATACTAATGGCCTGTAGCTGCACTAAGCTGGGATAGAACACCTGTAATTTTCTTCAAGTAGCTTTATATACTGTAACCAGACAAGCCTGCCTGTCAGTAGGAAGATAACAGGAACGGATCTAGCTGAACACTGTGAGCAGGACGCACTGTACTAAATGTAAATAGTCTAGCTGCCTGACCGTGGTACTAATAGGATCAAATAGAACACCTGTAATTTTCTTCAGGTAGCTTTATATACTGTAACCAGACAAGCCTGCCTGTCAGTAGGAAGATAACAGGAACGGATCTAGCTGAACACTGTGAGCAGGACGCACTGTACTAAATGTAAATAGTCTAGCTGCCTGACCGTGGTACTAATAGGATCAAATAGAACACCTGTAATTTTCTTCAGGTAGCTTTATATACTGTAACCAGACAAGCCTGCCTGTCAGTAGGAAGATAACAGGAACGGATCTAGCTGTACACTGTGAGCAGGACGCACTGTACTAAATGTAAATAGTCTAGCTGCCTGACCGTGGTACTAATAGGATCAAATAGAACACCTGTAATTTTCTTCAGGTAGCTTTATATACTGTAACCAGACAAGCCTGCCTGTCAGTAGGAAGATAACAGGAACGGATCTAGCTGAACACTGTGAGCAGGACACACTGTACTAAATGTAAATAGTCTAGCTGCCTGACCGTGGTACTAATAGGATCAAATAGAACACCTGTAATTTTCTTCAGGTAGCTTTATATACTGTAACCAGACAAGCCTGCCGGTCAGTAGGAATTTAACAGGAACGGATCTAGCTGAACACTGTGAGCAGGACGCACTGCACTAAATGTAAATAGCAGGAACGGATCTAGCTGAACACTGTGAGCAGGACGCACTGCACTAAATGTAAATAGTCTAGAAGATAACAGGAACGGATCTAGCTGAACACTGTGAGCAGGACGCACTGCATTAAATGTAAATAGTCTAGATAGAAGATAACAGGAACGGATCTAGCTAAACTGAATACAGTGTATATATATATATGCAACACCTGGGATGCATATATATACACAATACACTGTAAGTGCAGCTAACTGACTGACTGTTCTGCCTAATCTATCTAACTCAAATCAAATGACACTGTCTCTCTCTCTCTCTATCTCTCAGCACACCGGAACACACACTACACAGGGCCGCCGTGCAGGCGGCCTTATATAGTGTGGGGTGTGTACTAAATGCCCTGAGCCGTAATTGGCCAAAGCCACCCTGGCTTTGGCCAATTACAGCTCTCTCTACTGACAGCGCTGTGATTGGCCAAGCATGCGGGTCATAGTGCATGCTTGGCCAATCATCAGCCAGCAATGCACTGCGATGCCGCAGTGAATTATGGGCCGTGACGCGCCACACGAATTTAGCGCGAACGGCCCATAACGTTCGCAATTCGGCGAACGATCGAACAGCCGATGTTCGAGTCGAACATGGGTTCGACTCGAACACGAAGCTCATCCCTACTCACAGGGTTTAAACATGAGTCAGAATGTTTTACCTACTCTGACACTAGTAGTACACTAGAGGGTGCTACATGTGGATTAAAAAAGAAAAACTTACTTACAAATTTTTTTTGAATTAATATTAAAATGTTAACATTTACAGTGCCTTGAAAAAGTATTCATACCCCTTGAAGTTTTCCAAAATGTATCATGTTACAACCAACAACGTAAATGTATTTTATTGGAATTTTATGTGATAGACCAACACAAAGTGGCACATAGATGTGAAGTGGAAGGAAAATGAAAAATGGTTTACAATATTTTTGTTTTCAAAATATTTATTGTTTTTTTCAACAACAAAGTTGTACAAGAAATGAATCATGAAGGCAGATTAGTCATATCAGATACAGTTAGACCCCAATGGGGTAAAGCAATTCAATAAAGAACAATTGTTAGGGATTAGGTCCCGGCCTGTGATTATAACAGATAATCCTAGAGAATAAAACCATTGGCCTAAAAAGTGAAATCCCTAGACTATCCTAGGAGTAGGTGGAGGAGACCTGAGAGATTCCGCCAGCACCCCAAAAGGGAACACACTGTGACCGGCAAACTCTCTATCAGCTCCCCCCAGCCCCTCAGAAAACATAGCTGAAATGTAGATATTCCTAGTAGGGAGACATTATCTGAGTAAATTAACCCCTGAGGATATAAACCATCTGGGGTCATAAGTGTCACTAAAACCATCCAACTGTCTGCGACTCAAAACATAAGGTAGATAAAGAGAAAGGAAGGAGTGTGAAATTGAGAGGGGGGGAGAGGAAGGAGGGAGAGTAGAAAGAAGAGAGCCATCCCGTGGGAAGTAACCCCACACCCCTACAACAGCCAGCTGAGTTATGGCTGCATACCCGGAATCAAGGAAATACCAATGAAATTTGCCCAGGGCTCCCAAATAGCTTCAAATTGGTCTTTTGTGTTGTTAAGGATGCTAGCGAGCTTCTCCTGGGCCATAATCCAGGAGATTTTCCGGATCGCCGTCTTAAGGGACACTTTGGGTTTCTTCCAGGCCTTGGCAATGGTGAGCTTAGCGCCCAGAAAAATAAAGTGAATTAGTTTGCGGGCAGGTTTCGGAGCCCTGGGTAAATTGTCATTTAGGAGCGCCATAGCTGGGGTTTTCGGGATTTGGACCTTGGTAATTTTCCTGATCAAGAGGAAAATCCTATTCCAAAATGGCCTCAATCTTGGGCATTCCCAGAATATGTGGGACAGCGAGCCCCTAAGTAAACAACCCCTATAACACCTTGGGTCAGCCGAGGAGAACATTTTGGCTAATCTGTCAGGAGATAGATACCACCTAGTAATAACCTTAAGACTAGACTCTATCATGGATATATTCTTAATGCCCCTGTAGGCCCTAAAAAAGGCAATCCTCCATTTATCCCACTGTTTGGATAGGTCCGACTCCCATGCGAGCATATAAGGAGTCTTGGTAGATTGATTGGCGAGTGACTGATAGATGACGGTGATGCCTCCCCTCTGCTCTGAAGACCGCCCACACCAAAGTTCGTATGGCGTGAATGTGTGGGGGGCAGATTTTGCCTCCCCAATGTGGGCGAGGAAATGACGTATTTGATGAAATCTGAATCGCTCCGAGCTAGGCATCTCCAAGTGGCTCACACAAAAGGCCAGGATAATAGGGCCTAAATTCGTATAGAAGTGTCCGATCCGGTACATCCCCTTATCCAGCCACCATCGAAATGCTTTGATGTCTAGACCCGGAACAAAGTCCGGATTATTAAAAATGTGAGCAAGTGGGTGGCAATTGGAAATTAAGGCCCGATTATTTCGTAGTGAGTCCCATATTTTAAAGGATTGAGAGAGAGTTGGTGAAAGAATCGGGGGGCACTTTCTAGGAGGGACCCACAATAGGAAATCTAAAGTGTGGGATGGTACAGCCTGTCTCTCTATTTGGATCCAATCTGGCTTCTCTGTCTTCGCATACACTACCGATATCTGGGCAAGTCTGGCAGCTTGATAGTACCAGAAGAGCTGAGGGAGACCTAAACCCCCCTGTGATCTGGATAAGAATAAGGTGTTTTGCTGGAGTCTGTGTCCCTTACCCCCCCAGATAAATTTGATGACTTTTCTTTGGAATGCAGATAGGTGATCTTTTACAATATTTATTGGGAGGGCCCTGAAAAGGTAAAGGAGTCTAGGGAGCAATGTCATCTTGACTGCATGAATTCTTCCTAACCAGGAGATCACACCCTTTGCCCAGTTGCCTAGGTCTGTCTCTAGTTTGCGGTATGTGTGAGGGAAGTTGGCCGAATAAAGTAGCTCCGTTTTTGCAGTGAGCTTGATTCCTAAATAGTCAATAAAAGTATCGCTCCATTTAAACTCAAAGGCATTCTGGAGGGAAGAGGCCACATGTGATTTGAGAGAAATGTTCAAGGTGGACGATTTTGAGTAGTTTACCTTTAAACCCGAGATCCGTGAGAATTCCTTTAGGAGTCTACACAGATTTGGGAGGGAAGTGATTGGAGAGGTGATGAATAAGAGCATATCATCGGCAAATAGCCCGCATTTGTGGACTTGGTCGCCGCATTTCACTCCTAGTATATTGGGGTCCGATCTGACTGCAATTGCTAGGGTTTCGATCGCGATAGCAAAAATTAAAGGGGATAGAGGACATCCCTGTCTAGTGCCTCTCGCTATAGAGAGAGGTTTAGAGTAATGACCTTGTAAACGAATTACTGCTTTTGGAGTGGAGTATAAGGATTTAAGGGTCCCTAGAAAACTAGGTCTGAAACCCCATTTCTCCAGTAAGGAGAAGAGATAAGGCCATTCGAAGGAATCGAAGGCCTTATGGAGGTCCAACGAGAGGAGAAATCCTTCCTGTTTTGGCCCCCCTTCCCAATTTGATTGGAGAATGGAAACAATATCTATTGCTCTCCTAATTTGGTCCGGTCCTTGTCTCCCCGGTATAAAACCAACCTTGTTCTTGTGTATGTAAGGATTAATAAATGATGAGAGACGATTGGCAAGGATTTTGGTAAGAATTTTGAGGTCATTATTAATCAGGGAGATCGGCCTGTAATTTTCCACTTCCTCGTGATTTTTGTTGGGTTTGGGGATGACAGAGATAAATGCAGTATTCAGTTGTGAGTCCAGAGGGGGGTCTGTTTTAATGGAATTAAAAAATTTAGCCAAGTAAGGAGCTAAAATTTCTCCAAATTGTTTGTAGTAGGGGACCGAGAGACCATCTGGGCCTGGGGCTGATCCAGGCTTCAATCCTTTTATGACCTCCCTGACCTCCTCCACTGAAAAAGCTCCTTCCATTAGATCTCTGCAATCTTTGGAGATCGAGGGGATCTGCAAATTCTGCAGGAACGCAGTGGTTACAGGGCCTTTCTCCATTTGGGGGGTTTGTAGAGATTTTCATTAAAATTCATGAAAGGCGGACATTATTTTGTTCGGGTTAGCTGTTGGGGGTTGTCCTGCGATCCTTAGTTTAGGGAAGGAGGAGGATCGAAACCTCGGGGGAAGTTTGGAGGCTAACATTGAGCCGAATCTATCTTTCTGGCAGTAAAATTTGGCTCCACTCCACCTGATGTTTTTCTCTGCTTTGGCCGTTAAAGCAAGATTCAGCTCAAGTCTAGTCGCGTCTATCCTTTCTGAAATAGTCCTATCCGGGTGTTTTTTGTGTTCTGCTTTTAAGGAAAGGAATGTTTTTTCAAGGCGTTGAATATCAATCATGCGCTCCTTTTTATACTGAGTCGCGATCCTGATTAGAACGCCTCTAATGGTAGCCTTGTGGGCGGCCCAAAGGGTCTCTGGGGAGATATTATCGATGTCATTCAGGCTAAAGTATTCTTTAATGGAGTTTGCTATCTCCTTACTGTAGCAAGGGTCAGAAAGCAGGGACTCATTTAGACGCCAGTAGGAACCTCCTCGCCCCGAGAGGACATTTCTCAGGGTGAGGAGGACCAGTGAATGGTCTGACCAAGCTGTATGCAATATTGCAGCTTTTTTGGAGAGGGGTATAAGGGAAGATGGAATAAGTATGTGGTCAATCCTGGCATAAGATTGGTGGGGGGAGGAGAAGTGTGTGTAGTCCCTAATTTTGGGGTTTAGTTCCCTCCAGATGTCTATAAGTCCATGGGTGTGGAGAACCTTAGCTATTCTGGTGCTTAATTTCGTGGGGCGTGTGAGCTGGTCCTTGGGGTGCCTAGTTTTGTCCAAACCCTGGTCAAACGCCACGTTTGAATCTCCTCCCATAATGACCTTCCCTTCCAATAGGGGTTCTATTGTACTGAGGAGTCCCTGGAAAAAGGATGCTTGACCCTTATTCGGGGCGTAATATAAGATAATCGTGTATAAAACTCCTTCCAGGGTACCCTTCACCACAACGAATCTTCCCTCCGGATCTTTATAGTCAGAAATATAGGAGAATTTGCTGTTTTTGGAAAGTAGAATTGCCACCCCCTTAGTTTTGTTAGGGGCATTTGCTAAGAAGAAGGATGGGTAATAAGAGTGAAGGAACTTGGGGGTGTACCGGATGGGAAAGTGAGTCTCCTGAAGGAGCACTACATCAAGTCTTAAAGATTTGTAGTGGTCCAAAGCTAGTCTCCTTTTCCTAGGGGAATTCAGGCCCTGAACATTATGAGAGGCCACCTTGAGATCGTTTCCTAGCATATGTGTGTCAGTCATGTGAGCAGAGGGGAGAGAGACCCACGATCAAGCAGTCACTCACCAATTGAAGTCTTCTATAGCTTGCCTGGCAAGATAAGTAATGGGTGTCTTCTAAGTATATCTCAGAGAGGTGCGAGGCCCCTGCCCGCAGGACGGCTGGAAAAAAGAAAAGGGATGAGCGGGTACAAAAAGTAGAAAAGGACAAACAAACATACAGGAACGAAAATAGCGACATGGGTCTCCTAATAGGACCCTTGGGATATTGTGGAGAATTTTCCGCAATATTCCCAAATTTAACCTTCAGTCCACCTGGAAGGCCGACTGAAGTCCCAAATCCAAAGGACACTAAGGGTTCTTCGGAAATGAGAGGAGGCACAAGGGATCCACCCCGGACCCTATCTTTGTCAAGGTATAACATTAACACTTATACACTAATGTAAAAAAAACTATAGTAAGGTTCAAACAGCCCTTTACTCATGGCACTGCGTGCCAGGTTAACTAATTTGACACCGTTAAACACATTTGGTCATTAGTAGCTATACATACAGGTGATCCCACCCTATACTAAAGTGGGGCTAGATACCGAAGTCCCAGTAAGTCTAGATCAAGTTCAGCCCTCCTAAATAAAAAAAAAAGATAGAGAAAAAACTTTTCAATCAGAAAGGACTACTATCGTGAGAATCCGAACGACTGCTGGAGGGCATCTGAATCCGCTGAACAGTTCCGCTTTAGGGAGGGATGATGATATTCTAATCATAGGGGGTTGCTTCCCTCCCCACATGGAGGGGTTTTTCGTCGGGGGGAACTGTAGCTACAAGGTGCGTTGAGAAGAGTCATTCGGGTAGTGGGCTCAACAAGCCTTTGGTCCATAAGGGGGTATGGAGCTCCAGCTCCGACAACTGTTGGGACCACTGCCCCAAAAAAGAGTCCCTGAGGGGACAGAGAAAAGTTAAGAAACCAGCCGGGCCTTATGGAGGTCTTCCATCCTTGCTCTTCTTGGAAGTGCTCTTATTCCACAGGGGGGACACAGGGCTGCCCGGAGGAGGACGTTTGGTCGAGCCTGATGAGGATGCAGAAAAGTCCATTGGCGCTTCCTGCGAAATAAATTTAAGAGACAGTAGCAGTCTTTCACCTTCTGGGAGACTGAAAAAAGAGTGGGTTTTGCCCTGTGATGTGAATTTTACTGCAAAAGCAAAGGACCAGCGGTATTTGATGTCCCTTTGTGAGAGGACCGAGAGAAGGGGTTTTAGAGTTCTGCGTCTTTGAATGGTGGAAGGAGCTAAATCCGCAAATATCTGGATCTGATGTCCCCTGTGTTGCAGTTTGGGATTCTGACGAGATTGTAGCATGACCTCCTCCTTGATCGCAAAAAAATGTAGTTTCACAATTATGTCTCTGGGTGAACCGTCTTGT
Source organism: Aquarana catesbeiana (assembly GCF_042186555.1). NCBI lineage: Eukaryota > Metazoa > Chordata > Amphibia > Anura > Ranidae > Aquarana > Aquarana catesbeiana. The sequence continues at coordinate 59,981,314 of NC_133325.1, forward strand.
CTGGGGGGTCCGAGAGCTCTGTGTGCCCTGTCTAATTCGAGGCGTTGAGTGGGGATATTAGGTATGAGTTCAGAAATAATGTCCTGTACCGTGGAGGGGATATCTGTGAAGGTTTCTGGGAGGCTTCTAATTCTGAAATTATACCTCCTGGACCTGTTCTTGAGTTCATCAATCCTGGAAAGGGCCACTTCGAGTTGTTCTTGAATAGTCTGGAGGTGGGCTGCATTTTGGTTTGTTCTAGAGACCGTGTTCTCAACTTTTTCCTCTATTGCTTCTATTCTCAAGCCTATACTCGATAGGTCAGCTTTGATCGTATTGGTGATCTGTTGTGCTGTGCTGGCCAGACCTTTCTCCAGTAATGAGGAGAATTTAATAAACATGTCTTCTTGCATCTGTGTAAAGTCAGTGATTGAGAAGCCTGAGGACAGGTTTGCAGCCCCTGGGAGTTGGGCCTGTATTGACAGGGCCTGGGGAGACATCTCCAGGTGTGCAAGGCTTGAGGAGACTGTGGAGGCCTTAGCAGAGGCCTGGGGCTTCAGGGAGCCTTGATGGGGGTTCTGATGGAGGATTGGGGGCCCCTGTGCTGCCTGGGCATAAGTAAGTGTCGGGGGGGTTAATACCGGCCTGTGTTCAGGAGCCTTGGGATGCTGGGCTGCATGTGGCTGGGAGAGGTCCGTACTGGCGGCCATCTTGGGACTCCCGTCCGCTCCCGCCGTATCGCATAGCGGGCCGAGATCTCTCCTTACCGGGGGACCGGACATATCCGCTGGCTCCCCCGAGGGTCCCTGGCACGGATGGAGTAGCGGTGAGCAGCGTTGAGGGCTGTGGCGGCTGTAGTGCAGCTCTGCGGTCCGGGGTGGAGCGGAGGTCCTGGCTCAAGCAGCCATATTGGAACTCCCGCGCATGCGCACTCCGGTTTACAATATTTTTTACAAATAAATATGTCTAAAGTGTGGCGTGCATTTGTATTCAGCCCCCTTTACTATGATACCCCTAACTAAAATCTAGTGGAACCAATTGCCTTCAGAAGTCACCAAATTATAAATAGAATCCACCTGTGTGTAATTTAATCTCAGTATAAATATAGCTGTTCTGTGAAGCCCTCAGAGATTTGTTAAAGTATCTTAGTGAACAAACAGCTTCATGAAGGCCAAGAAACACCAGACAGGTCAGGGATAAAGTTGCGGAGAAGTTTAAAGCAGGGTTAGGTTATAAAAAAAAGATCCCAAGCTTTAAACATCTCATGGAGCACTGTTCAATCCATTATCCGAAAATTGAGATTGCAAACCTACCAAGACATGGCTGTCCACCTAAACTGACAGCCCGGGCAAGGAGAACATTAATCAGAGAAGCAGCCAAGAGGACCATGATAACTCTGGAGGAGCTGCAAAGATCCACAGCCCAGGTGGGAGAATCTGTTCACAGGACAACTATTAGTCGAGCACTCAACAAAACTGGACTTTATGGAACAGTGACAAACAGAAATCCATAGGAATTCCTGTTTACAGTTTGCGAGAAGCCATGTGGGGGAAACAGCAAACATGTGGAAGAAAGTGCTCTGGTCAAATGAGACCAAAGTTGAACTTTTCGGTATAAAAGAGAAACGCTATGTGTGGTGGAAAACGAACACTGCACATCACCCTGAACACACCATCCCCATGTTGTGGGGACGCTTTTCTTCAGCAGGGACAGGGAAGCTGCTCAGAGTTGATGGGAAGATGGATGGAGCCAAATGCAGGGCAATCCTAGACCGTGGATTTTTGTTCGAAGGTTGTTGGCTCCAACTTGTCTTGCATACACACGGTCACACAAATGTTGGCCAACAATTACGAACGTAGTGACGTACAAGACGTACAAGACGTACGACGAGCCGATAAAAAGGAAGTTCAATAGTCAGTGCAGCTCATTCTGCTTGATTCCGAGCATGCGTAAACTTTTGTGCATCGGACTTGTGTACAAACGATCAGAAATTCTGTTGGCAGAAAATTTGAGAACCTGCTAGTCAACATTTGTTGGCGGAAAGTCCGCCAACAAATGTTCGATGGAGCGTACACACGGTCGGACTTTCCGCCAACAAGCTCACATCCAACATTTTTTGTCGGACAATCTGATCATGTGTACGGGCCATTAGAGTCTGCAAAAGACTTGAGACTGGGGCGGAGGTTCACCTTTCAGCAGGACAACGACCCGAAACATACAGCCGAACTACAATAGAATGGCTTAGATCAAAGCATGTGTTATGCCCCGTACACACGGTCGGATTTTCCGATGGAAAATGTCCGATCGGAGCGTGTTGTCGGAAATTCCGACCGTGTGTGGGCTCCATCGAACATTTTCCATCGGATTTTCCGACACACAAAGTTGGACAGCAGGAGATAAAATTTTCCGACAACAAAATCCGATCGCGTCAATTCCGACCGTGTGTGGCCTGTTCCGACGCACAAAGTGCCACGCATGCTCAGAAGAAATTCCGAGATGGGACAGCTCGTTCTGGTAAACTTAGCGTTCGCAATGGATACAGCACTTTCGTCACGCTGCAATGTTCAAAATGGTTTAATACAGCGCACTCTCTTCTTCTTTATAATGTGACAAGAATTAAGTCGTTTTGCTGCTCATATTCACACACACTTCTCACAAACTTCTTTCGTTACTATTTATCGGGATTCCCTCAATATATTTTGATTTCTCACATCTGACAACATATTTTTGTATATTTTTTTATTTTTTTTTTGGCTTTAATGTAGATTCTTTTTTTGTGTTTCTATTTTATTTTTTTTTTGCGATTTTGATTTGTACTCCCGAAAATGTTTGTGTGTGTTTTTTGTGACAAGTTCCCACAACACCATTGATATGTTGTTCTATTTAATCTGTAGGAGATTGTTTGGTGTTGTTGTCCCTTGTTAATTTCACATTGTACTTTAGAAATGTACCTGAATACTCACCAACAAACTGTCCTTTTTGGATGAAAACACACACAGGAGAGTAGAATTTACCTAAAAAATTTTATTAAGGGCTCACAACTAAACAAAGAGGGAGGCAAAGCTGAAGAAACTGCAGAAGTGTGTGAAGCCTTGGACCCCCAGGGCAGACATCAACTATTTAAAAGCAAAATTGGTGGCCTGAGGAGTCCTTATCTAAGGGAGGGCAGTGTGGTCCAGAAGTCCCAGAGATCATGAACAGCAGCAGATGACATCTGTGTCCCCAGGCTGTGGTCATACGAGAGACTGCATCTTCTGTCAGACCAGACTGAACCCAGGGTCATCACTCTTTGGTCTTCTTTCCACGCCTCCTTCCACGCTGTGGCTGTGGTGGTGGAGTTGTGGCAGCAGGAGGAGGAGGATCGTCGATCTCAATGACATCCGTCTTGGGTGTTAGTTCCCCACTCAACCCCTTATGTAGGACTTTATAAATCAGGTCCTCAGAGAGCTTGCGTTGACCCTCCTGCATGCCCTGCAATTTGGTGGCAGCCATGCAGGCAAAGGCCTCTTCAGGACTGGGGAAGGCTCGTAGGGACGCAGAAGCCTCCTGGATCAGCCTGAGCGCTGAATCCTGCACGGGACTCGGAGTGGCCTTCCTGGCCCTTTTGTATGGAAGGCGGAGGGGAGGGACCTGAGACTCAGTCAGGCTGCGACTGGTCCCAGGCTTCTCTTGGCTGACACTTAGCCCCGCCTCCTCCTGGCTGCCACTAATCCCCACCTCCTCCTGGCTGCCACTAATCCCCGCCTCCTCCTGACTGCCACATTCCACAACCTCCTCCTGGCTGAGGTCTTCCTGTGTATGAAAAAGGGACATAGTTTTAGTATTGTTTTCATCAATCACACACAATTTTCACCTCCTGACTGCTGCAAATTGAATGTTAACAAATATAACAGACTATCCTTCTGAGCCCAGCATTTTTCATTTTTGTCACAATTTTGGGTGCCCACTACTGTGTATTGATATGTAAAACACTTTTTTCAATCATCAATTAGTGATCAATAATAACATCTAGTAAACATCATTTATTTATTGACCAGAAATCTGTAGAAGAATGCTATACCTGGCTCCAGCTGGGCTCCTCCACTTCTTCCTGGCTGGAAGGCCCAGGTTGGACATCGGAAGCCTCGGCTGGGGTGGAAGGAAGAGTGGAAGGAAGAGTAGAGAGGGATTCCCTGACTTCAATGTGGTCTGACAGAAATCGCAGTCTCTCATAGTACCACAGCCTGGGGACATAAACATCATCTGCTGCAGCTCCGGACCTCTGGGAATCTGTGACCTTCTTGCGTTCCCTCAGATAAGTGCTCCTCAGGCCACCAATTTTAGCTTTTAAATAAGGGATGGTTGCTGTGGGGACCACCGGCTTCACCAACTCCAGCAGTTTCTCCAGCGCTGCCTGCCTCTTTTGTTTGTGGTTATAGTGGGGGTGTCTCACTTGCCACAGACAGGGCAGCTCCCTGTACTTGTCTATGAACAGGGGCAGGAAATTGTGGTCGTTGAACCCATCCATTTTCTCTGCAAGACACAACACAAGACAAACCCTAATGTCAGGCAAAACTCCCCTAATCTTGTTACAATATAGGCTTCCATTTCGAAGCAGTATAGGCGCAAGTTTAGATCTTACCTTCGTTATCACGATCGGCGTCTCCGATGCTCCTTCCTCCGCTCACAGATCGTATGTAAGACGCACGTGTGTTACGCTTTATACACACTGCGCATGCGTATAATTCCGCCCGCCCCCGACGTTCTTTCTAGTCTATTCCCCGCCCCTTTTAGTTCGGCGCAGTGGGGGAAGAGCACATGGCGGATAGACAGCATGATCGTGATAATTGGAGAAACGAGGAGGAGGAGGAAAGGCCGGAGCCTGAAACGTCCCGATCCAGAAGGAGATTTAAGGACTCAAATATGTCCTTTGGGGAGATGTTGGAAATGGTGGACATCCTGAAGAAGGCCGACTATGATGGAAAGTATGGGCCTTACCCCAACCCCAATATCCGAAAGGCCAAGATCATGGCGAAAGTGGTCAGGAGTCTGCACCGGAAATTCGGGGTACGACGATCGAAAGATCAGCTCAGGAAGCGGTGGTTGGACCTGAAATTACGAGAACATGAGCAGTACATAAAGATCCGGAGAGTGCTGCAAAAAAGTAAGTAGTTGTGCTGTGTTCCTATTCTTTTTGTGTTTATTACGTTCGTGCTGCTCCATGTGCTTTTAGGAACTGTTGTACAGTTTAAAATGGCAACTTTCATGTTCATGGGCACATTATTCGTTCGGATCAAACATTTTTCGTTCCAAATATAAAATACCATTGTTTAGCCCATATGCATTTGGCCAACATTTTGACGCCCTATACTTGTCTTAAAAGAATTGGGTTGTGTAGATGGCTTTGTTACTAGAATGAAATGCAAACTAGATTCTGTGTAAGGAGAGGACACCGAGCAGCTGTTTTCACATCTGGACACTGGAGCACTAGTGTGGGACACAAGAACACCATTTTTATTAGGGGGGGCCACACAGGTGCTCCAGTGTATACTATAGGGGGGGTCTCCATCGGTGAAGCTTGTACTAAACAGGTAAAGTATTGCAGGTTGACAAAGGGCATTCAAAAAAATTACATCTTGGAACTCTGCTAAAATAGATAATTGTACACCACTTCCAAGCAATGTTTCATCTTTATAGTTCTGACATTAAATATCTGTGTGCTAATTATACCATTTTTGTTTGACATAGGGGAGAAAAGACTCGGAGGACACCCCTCATCTGAGGAGACCAGAGCCCCCCCCCTCTGGAAGAAGGGGAAATCCACCCAACACAATCTAAACAGGAGGAAGAAGACGTGGTGGAACTAGTCACCACAACAGGTGAGTGTCTGCAACCACAGGTTTAGATAAGAGATGGATGGCGGCATTTTTTTAAACCAAATTTATTTTGGGGTTCCTCTCTTTTTAGGTGATCGTGATGTTGTGGATGAAGATCCTTTCACATCCTGATCGGGGAGATCATGGGGTGTAATTTATAATTGGAAATCATCAAGCAAAACATCAATGATGTTATTCCAAAATATAAAAACATCATTGATGTTTTGGGGCGAGTTTAAAACCCCTCAAAATCACTTTCTTCTTTTGTGTGCTACAATGTGCTAAATGTTTTTGTGATTTTTCCCAAAGCCAAATTTGGAGGATGCACACAGTGTGTCAACATGTGCTATCTGCTGTAGTGATCGAGTATATTAATATTATATTGGGTGTATAGATAATTAATTAGTGGTTATTATAATGATGAGGTAAGTACTCTTCCGCAGCAACCCAATTCTTCCAGAGAGATGCACTTTATTGACTTCCAACACAGAACAAAGTCCAAAGTCCACAGATGACAAAGAAATCCGACAGAGGAGATATAATTCAGAACCCCATGTCTTAGGTCCGAGTGTGCATACACAGATAAGCCTCACTTCCCCCCATACAGACAAGCCTAACTTCCACACACAAGCCTCACTTACTAAACCTATAGACTGAATGCCGTGTTATATTCACTAAATATTGAATGGCTGAGCAATTTGATTGGCCTTTCAATTTAGGAGTCTTTCAAACAGACAACAACCCCCAGCCGTGAACAGCCGTGAACCACCCCAATTTGCACTCCCGCATATCAACATCAACAAGTCCCCTTTAGATATATGTAATTAGATTAGATTAACATACCACCTGAATACCCTTTGAAATGTTCAAATAGACTTGCATATGATTAACACATCAAAGAGTCTTCAGCTTTTCCCTTGCTATGTTAAGATTCAGTTGGACAATGCAACTGAATTTCTGGTCAGCACTCCAATACAATATTATACATAAATTGGCCAACATATTACAACATATACCCCCACTTGGGTCGGTTCTAACAACTAGAACTGACCCATAAATCAAACAACAAAAAATATCATTACGATTTAAGGTACTGGATGCTTTACAATGGCTCATATAAAATATGAAGTTGAAACTGGTTACATCTCTCTTCGCCAGCCTCTAAAATATCCCCATGAAACAGTTATTAGATAATATAACTTTTAGACCATGACTGGAAAAGGATTTGGTAAACATCAATGGCCCATATAGCTGTTAGGCCTTATTATATCACATCAAGATCTTTAATATTGCGCAAAGACGAGCTGATGTCACAGTCCATTCTTCGGTCGGACTTCATCACATCTCTCACCATCTCACTGAAAGTAAACTTGGTATGCTCTGGGAACTCCAATCCACAAGTCCAGGATTCTCTCATCTCCAGGCTCAAGCTTTTCATTTTTAAAGATGCTTTTACGCAAACACTCTACTTTCATCTTTATAGTAAGAAGAACTATCAATGTACCAGCACTCACTTTCAAGGTCAAAAAGTTTGGATATGGCAGTAAGAACTGTGCTTCAAACTATTTTCTTGCACTTGACATTCATGAGTCCATCTTGCAAGCATTTTACAATTCGCATCTGCTTCTTTCCATTTCCACAATTTGAACAAAGATGACCTGTTGTGTACCTGTCAAGTACCAGAATTTGTTGATTGCCAGCCACAATTTGCTTAATTTGCTGTAGGCCGACCCCTCATTGTCTTCAATAAAGCAGTTACTTGGATCATTCAGTCCATAATTACACTTGAATGGTATACCAACATATACATATACCCCCACACAATGGTTTAGATAGAGTCATCAGTGTTTATCAGATCTTCTATCCAGACAAAGCGGCAGTGGAAATTCTTGCCAGTATCTTCACCATGAAAGGTAGAAAGGTCTTTTCCATCCATATATGTCATAGCCTTTAGCATATTATAAACAACTGAATCAACAAAGTTTCAAATCATGACTGGAGTGTTGAATTTCACTCACCCCTCTTATAAATTTAGGAAAACCACCCAACATACTAAAATTTATGCTATGCCAAGCCATTGTGCAGCATCTCACCTTAGATGTCAAATATATTGATCAATAAGCATTATGTAATATGTACAGATGTTATGAAAATTATTTTAGGTTAAAATGCTTCTCTTTGGTTTTAAGATAAATGTTCAAGAAATAAAACATAAAGAAAATAAAAAATGAAAAGCAAAATATATCAGGAAAAGGGCGAAAAATTAAAAATTAGGGCGTTGAAGAAAAAAGAAAAAAAGGTCCATTGCTGGATGAATTCCGAGAGAGTCCATGAATGCTTTATAATTCCATGTATAGTGATATATTGTCTATTCAGCGTTTCTCCCCCACTAGCCAGCAATTTCAGACTGTGCTTCTGCTATTCACCGTCATTTAAATTTCAATATCTGAAAGACAAAAAAACTCTCCAACAAAACTAATTAGCAAGGTCCTTAAACATTGTTTGAAGTTAAAACAAAACACTATTTACACGTTTACAGTTTGGAGCTAATTCACCCCCACTGCTAGAGAAGTGTCATCTGCATTCAAAAACAGATCTGGAGAATATACATCTTGTACATTCATGACACCCTGTACCCCCTTCAACTGCTGTAATAATGTATCACGTTCCTCTCTCATCTTGTCATACTCAATTTTCAGCTGGTCATATTTATGTTTTAACTGAGAGAACGGTATCCAAGTCTTTGACCTTTTCTTATTATTATTTTGGTCAGCTCTGTTTTTCATATTAATATCACCTATGTTTGACCCGGAGTGTCCTCTCTGGGTGTTATCATAGGATATTATCTTCTGATCTTTATGTTCAGTATTTGTCCTAAACAATGTGGCTAAATCAATTTTGACAGCCTGCTCATTTGACTTTCTCCATAAATGGTCTGCTCTCAACAATATGTCTTTTAAATCATGAGGATTTGGGGTAACTAATAACATATTTTGTTTGATATCTTCATGCAAAGCATCTAGAAACATACTCATATGTATCGAGCCACCACGCTCAAATGCAAGATTATTACCGACCAATAATTCCATAATAGTTGCTATCCTGTGTGACAATTCATAGGGAGATTCATTTTGCATTTGTTGGATCTTTCCATGAATAGTAACATCAGAACGTACACCATACAAAACACATAATAATTCCAGTAATATGTCCCTTGTTCTCAGAGGCTGAATACAGATTTGTTTAATTCTCATCCAAAGACCACTTCCTACAGAATGTTGCAAAACTCTTTCTAAGTCAGATGGGTTGAGATTGTACATATCTCTGACCTGCTGCACGTCACAAAACCATTTTAAAAATCTGTTTAAATCATGGTATGGAACCATTCCTATTTCTTTAATCCGGGTCACGGCACCAGTGTAGTGATCGAGTATATTAATATTATATTGGGTGTATAGATAATTAATTAGTGGTTATTATAATGATGAGGTAAGTACTCTTCCGCAGCAACCCAATTCTTCCAGAGAGATGCACTTTATTGACTTCCAACACAGAACAAAGTCCAAAGTCCACAGATGACAAAGAAATCCGACAGAGGAGATATAATTCAGAACCCCATGTCTTAGGTCCGAGTGTGCATACACAGATAAGCCTCACTTCCCCCCATACAGACAAGCCTAACTTCCACACACAAGCCTCACTTACTAAACCTATAGACTGAATGCCGTGTTATATTCACTAAATATTGAATGGCTGAGCAATTTGATTGGCCTTTCAATTTAGGAGTCTTTCAAACAGACAACAACCCCCAGCCGTGAACAGCCGTGAACCACCCCAATTTGCACTCCCGCATATCAACATCAACAAGTCCCCTTTAGATATATGTAATTAGATTAGATTAACATACCACCTGAATACCCTTTGAAATGTTCAAATAGACTTGCATATGATTAACACATCAAAGAGTCTTCAGCTTTTCCCTTGCTATGTTAAGATTCAGTTGGACAATGCAACTGAATTTCTGTTTTTTTCTGAATTGTTTCTGAATTGGCCAACATATTACAACATCTGCCATCACGGGAGATCAATGGACGCATTTTGGGGGTGCAACCCCTTCCTCAATAATAAAGTAGAGTTGAGGAAGGGCTTGCTCCCCCAAAACACATCCCTTGATTCCCCGTGATGGCAGGTAGCACATGTTGACATTGGGCAATTTGTGTGCATCTTCCAAATTTGGCTTTTTCTGGGGTGACTTCCCACCATCTGAATGCAATATCAAACACAGTTTCTAAATACTCATGTCTGATATTGCCTTCAAGTTCTACCAAATGTGAACTTTGTAAGTTCAAGATTTGTGTCTTTCTTGTTGGTTTTACACAGGCCTGTTTTCTATAAAATGGACATTTTGATTTGGGATAATGCCACCACAAAAATTGTTATACAACAAACATGTTGGTTTGTCAGCAAAACCTTTGGTAAATGCACATGCGATTGTGCAGGTATTAAAAAGATTGTTAATCAAGAATGTGTGGATTATTGTCTCAACGCTACAACACTTTTGGGTGATGTAATTGTTGTTTTATGAGAAAATGGTGGTTATTTCCTAAGGGCAAATCCACTTTGCACTACAAGTGCAGTTTCAGTGCAGTTGCAAGTGCACTTGTAGTGAAATGTGTTTTTGCATTTAGTAAATAACAGCCAACAGTGCTTTGTATAAGGTTACACAATCAAGACATTTTCTGGACTCCACACATTTCTGTCAGGGTCAGCTCAAACAAACACAAGCAGTAAATGTCCACAAAGATTTTTTTTTTTTTTTTTATTTGAAAAAGGCTTCACATATTGTCTGGCATATTGATAGCCCCCCTACCCGCAAAGAACTCCAGGTAGCGTAACCGGACATCACGGGCACTCAGGGAGGGCAAGCCAGGACGGCCACTTTCTAGCGCCGTCAGTGTGGTTTGATGTAGGATTCCAGCCTCAGGCCCAACTGAGCCAGCATAGTTGGCCGAATGTTTCCGTAAAAAGTTATGGAGAACACAGCACGCAAGTATTATATGGTTCAGTTTATACTCCGCCATATGGATAGGTGTCAGAAATAGGCGGAACCGGCTGGCCAGGATTCCAAATGTGTTCTCCACCACTCTTCTGGCTCTGGCCAGCCGGTAATTAAAAACCTTCTGTTCCGGGGTGAGGGTCCTCATTGGGAATGGCCGCATCAGGTGGTCCCCCAGCGCAAATGCTTCATCAGCAACGAACACAAATGGGAGTCCTTCCACATTGTCCTCTGGAGCTGGCAAGTCCAAGCTGCCATTCTGGAGACGCCTGTAGAACTCCGTCTGGGCGATGACTCCACCATCGGACATCCGGCCATTCTTCCCCACGTCCACATACAAGAAGTCGTAATTAGCCGACACCACCGCCAACATCACTATACTATTAAACCCCTTGTAATTATAATAGTACGACCCCTAGTTGGGTGGTGGGACAATGTGGATGTGTTTCCCATCAATTGCCCCTCCGCAGTTAGGAAAGTCCCACCGCTGGGCAAAGTGGGAGGCCACAGTCTGCCATTCCTGTGGCGTGGAAGGAAACCGTTGAGGAAAAAACAATAAACATTACTATTTTTACTCTGAAACATGGCAAGCAGATTAGACACAAACATTATGGGGCAACCTCCAGATAGCATTTATTAAGGGGAATTTAACAAGGCCAAAGTATAAGGTACACCTATCATATTCCCCCTCCCCCCCTCTCATGGGCCATCTCTAACATTATAGGGGGTGTGTGTAAATCTTGGACAGGTAACCCTCTTCACTTCATTGAGAGATGAATGCCTAAATAATGGGTATTACTTTGAACAGCCCCTCCTTAGTTACACTATTGGCAGCCCACTGGACAGGTAAGAAGTGTCTGAATACAAAGATATAAATACACACTGTACACATTTGAGGACATTTGGACATTCTGCTATTACCTATCAAGATAATAATAGGATACAAAAACTTGAAACAGTAACATTGGAAAGTATACAGGCAGGCCATTGCACTATATGCTTTGGGGAATTCATCCATAAATCTGACCAGTAAAGAGGTGGGTATAGTGTGTATGGGTTTGGCAAAGTCAGCAGATAGATGATTGAGGATAGAGAATTGGGATCAGTTGACTTAGCAGTTGGGGGAGGGAGGGTTACTAAAAATTATTTTGGGACACCACAAACAAAAGCCTCTGCCACTCTGCCTGAATTTAAATCAAAAATAACATTTCCAAACATTTTAGGGGGTGTTTGGGGTAAAGCACTACTATAGAGCTGATAAAATACATTGTTAAGTGACTACATGAGGTGAATATAGGGGCAGGAGACACCATGCTGGGGAGGTTATTGAAGGGCAAATATGTATGAAGGACCTTAAATAATAATTACATAAAAATCCAGCATGCATGAGGACAAAGGGGACATTCACAGCATATTACAAGAATGGTAATTAGGGAATGAGGAAATAAATACAATATATTATCAAACATTAAAGACAATAAAATGTGATATAAAAGGATAAAAATCTTACCTTCATATACTCCTTCTGCAGGACCTGTATGATGGCAGAACAGGTCTCTGGGATAATGATCCCCAGAGCCTGGGGGGAGATGCCTGTCGAGAACTTGAGGTCCTGCAGACTTCTCCCTGTGGCCAAATACCGCAGGGTAGCGCCCAACCTCTGCTCCGGAGTGATGGCTTGCCTCATGCAGGTATCCTGCCTGCTGATATAGGGGGTCAGTGAAGCCAGCAGACGGTGAAATACGGGGTCCGTCATCCTGAGAAAGTTCCTGAAATCATCAGGATTATTGTCACGGATCTCATGGAGCAAAGGCATATGACAGAACTGGTCACGCTGAAGCAACCAATTCTTGGTCCATGAACTCCTCCCCACCCTGTTCATGGACTGGACGTGTCAAGGTCAGGACCCCAACACCAAGCCCCCGCACAGCACGAACTCTACGAGGAGTACGCATACGAAACATGGCTAGAAAAACGGTCGGCTGCTCAGAACGAAGTAACAGCACGCACTGAAGAACAGCAAGGCCTGTGAAGAGCGACCTGAAAAACAGCAACGAGCAGGCAAGATCACACAGAAAACTCTGATACGAACTGACTGCACGCACTGAAGAGCAGATACAAACCCACAAGCACAAACTGAATGGCAGAAAACGATCTGAAAGCCACGAGTCTGAAAAAGCGCGGATCGTCTCTCACCAAACTTTTACTAACACAAGATTAGCAAAAGGAGCCCAAAGGGTGCCGCGCTTGGTTCTGAACCGGCCTTTTCTAGTCTCGTCATACGTGGTGTACGTGACCGCGTGGTTGGCGATCGGAAATTCCGACAACCTTGTGCGACCGTGTGTAGGCAAAACAAGTTTGAGCCAACATCCGTCGGAAAAAATCCTAGGATTTTGTTGTCGGAATGTCCGAACAAAGTCCGACCGTGTGTACGCCCTATTAGAATGGCCCAGTCAAAGTCCAGACCTAAATCCAATTGAGAATCTGTGGCAAGACTTGAAAATTGCTGTTCACAGATGCTCTTTATCCAATCTGACAGAGATTGAGATATTTTGCAAAGAAGAATGGGCAAAAATGTCCCTCTCTAGATGTGCAAAGCTGGTAGAGACATCCCCAAAAAGACTTGCAGCTGTAATTGCAGTGAAAGGTGGTTCTACAAAGTATTGACTCAGGGGGGCTGAATACAAATACACACCACACTTTTCACATATTTATTTGTAAAAAAATTTGAAAACCATTTATCATTTTCCTCCCACTTCATAATTATGTGCAGCTTTGTGTTGGTCTATCACATAAAATCCCAATAAAATACATTTACAGAAGTGATTCACTCTTGGGGGGGGGGGGTTAGGGGAGGTTAATTAATTAGCTAAGCTATTTGTAATATGCAGCATGAAGGGGTTAATGTACTGCCACTGGTCACTTATCCATTAGTATCTAGTGTCAGTTAAATAACCCCTTTAACCAGGTGAAACCCCTCTGGAGCGTGTCACCCGGTGCGGGCTGCACCCCCCGCACCCCCATAGCGATGCCACTGCTGCATATTACAAATAGCTTAGTTAATTAATTAACCTCCCCTAACCTGCAGCACGCCACCTATGTCAGTTCACATGGGGATTATTACAAAAACTACCATCAGTGCTGGGGGTTATTATTATTCTTAAACTGGCACCATTGCTGGGATTTTTTTTGCAGAAACTGGCACTATTGCTGGGGGCTTATTATTCTAGCTACTAAAACCAATGCTGTGGGTTGTTATTGTGTAAACTGGCAGTGATGTTGGCGGCTATTATTACCCAGCTCACAACTACCCCCGCACGGTCACCAGAGACCCAGCACAGCCTCCAAAGACCCCGTACAGCCACCAGAGATCCTGCACGGCCACCAGAGACCCTGCACAGCCTCCAGAGACCCCGTATGGCCACCAGAGACCCAGCACAGCCTCCAGAGACCCCGCACGGCCACCGGAGACCCCTCTTAGCCACCAGAGACCCTGCTTAGCCACCAGAGAGATCACATGGCCCCCAGAAACCTGCACAGCCACCAGAGACACCGCTTGGCCACCAGAGACCCCGCACAGCCACCACAGACATCACGTGGCCACCAGAGACATCACATGGCCTCCATAGACCCGCACAGCCACCAGAGACACCGCACAGCCTCCAAACACTGCACAGTCTCCAGAGACACCCCATGGCCACCACATTGCCACCAGAGACACCACATGGCCATCAGAGACCCCACATGGCCTCCAGAGACCCGCAAAGCCACCAAAAACACCGCACAGCCACCAGCGACCCTGCATAGCCACTTGAGAGTCCACACTTGAGAGTCTGCACAGTCAACTAGAGACCCCACACAAATGGGGGGGTGCCCGATTTTAATCTTGCCTAGGGCAGCACAAAACCAAAATACACCACTGACTACAAAAAAAACGATAAAGACAATCGTGGGCAGTAAAGCTCTTCCAGTCACGTTAGGGAACAAGTCCATTCATGAAGAACTCTGCAATGCATAGGCCTTGCTGCCCTCTTCAGATAGGGGGGATCCTTAGACCATATAACTGAATCAAAGGAAAAAAAAGAGAGGTGGCACACCAGCCTAATGCATTACCATAAAAATGTTTTATTGGAAAAAAAATCCAATATAATCACAAAAGTAAAAAAAAAAGAAACTTCAGGCATAAAATTCAATCTAGTGCAAATGATCGGAGAATACCTATATGAAGGGGCGTAGCTTTTGTGTTTTGAGGGCAGTGCATCAGAGCTCAGCTACTGCTGTTTGCAAGGAAAGCTTGGATTATAAAAAGTATTTCAGGACTGCAATCTGCTGAGTGTGTATAAACCAAATATTAAAGCAACATGGTAATTCATTTTGTATCATATAGATGCACTTATCATTTAAACCCCAGCCAACATTTCCTCTCCTGTAAGTAGACAGGGTACTTTTAGTAAAAAAGGCTAAATATTTTTTGCTGACAAGCTCTGCCTAGTCTAACAGATCATAAATATTAATTTAACCTTTAAAAATAGCAGACCTGTCTATGCTGTGTGGCATTGGATTGGGGTAATAAAATAAAATAAAGCCTGAATTTATTACAAGAATGTATTTTGCGACCAAGTTAGCAGCTCTGACCTTTAACAACACAGACAGGTGACTAGACAGCAGCGGCATCGTACATGGAAACTAGTGGAGGATGAGGCAGGGAGGAAAAATAATACATTTTATGGACAGTAATTTATTATGAATTTCACTATGTGGCCAAAAGCATGTAAAAGCCCTCCAATGTACTGAGTTCTGGTGTTTCCAGTGTAGGGTAGAGTATTGAATATTGTGGTCTTCCAACCTTGTCACAACAGTTTGGAGAACAAGGCCTAGTCCATAAAGATATGATGAGTTGATGATGATGACTTTTCATGAGTTTGGTGGGGAGTAAGTCAGATGACCTGCACAGAGCCCCAACCTCAACCATATTGAACAGCTTTGAGATGGAGATGAATTGGGGGCCAAATCATCTTGTCTAACACCAATACCTAACCTCGCAAAATACTCTTTTGAAGTGATGAGCGAAACGTCTAAGGGTTCCAGGAATCTGCTCAAAATTCAGTGAACCCAAACTTAAAGGCAAATCCAATTAACAACTATAAGGGGCTAATCTTGTTCTTGCTGTTTTTTGTACATTTTTTTGGCCCATCTTATTACTATACAGGATTTATGTAGCGCCAACAGTTTACATAGCGCTTTACAACTTGGGGGTAGACAGTACAAATACAATACACTTTAATACAGTAGGAATCAGAGGGCCCTGTTTCTTAGAGCTTACAATTTAAGAGGGAAGGTCAAGAGATACAAGAGGTAATAACTGTGGGCGATGTGCTGATTGAGAAGATAAATGTACGGTTGTTATGTGGGGGCCAGATAGGCTTCTCTGAAGAGATGAGTTTTCAGGGATCGTCTGAAAGTGGATAAAGTAGGAGAAAATATGACAGATTGGGGTAGAGCATTCCAGAGAATGGGAGAGGCTCTGGAGAAGTCCTGAAGGCGAGCATGGGATGAGGTGACAAGGGAGTTTGAGAACAGGAGGTCTTGGGAGGAGCGAAGAGAACGATTAGGTTGGTATTTTGAGACTAGGTTAGTGATGTAGTTGGGGCCCAGGTTGTGGATGGCTTTGTAAGTTCTAATTAGTAACTTGAATTTAATTTGGTGGCTGAGTGGCAGCCAATGGAGGAATTGGCAGAGAGGTATAGCAGACGCTGAGCGGTTTGTGAGGTGGATGAGCCTGGTAGCAGCGCGCATAATGCACTGAAGTGGGGATAGCCTATTTAGAGGTAAGCCAATGAGGAGGGAGTTGCAGTAGTCGAGGCGGGAGATGACCAGGGAGTGGATTAGAAGCTTTGTGGTGACATTGGTTAGGAAGGGGCGTATCTTGGAGATGTTGCGGAGGTTGAAGCAGCAAATTTTGGATAGCGATAGGATGTGGGGCCGAAGACAAAAGGAGAGTACAGTCACAGAGACCATCTGTCTATTTTCTTATTCAGTTGTATTTTTGAAGGTTTTAGGAAATGAGAAAAAGCAGGGAAACAACCCTGTATCACAATGTTTCACTTTGTGAAAGCTGGAGCATAGATACAGTAATGTCTGTGGATGTGTATACCTCTATATGGAGAAGATATCCCTGGGAAAGAACCCTTAGGATTCCACCTTCAGTCCATCTTCGGGGTTCCCCCTCCATTGCCAGTGGGCAATCTAAGCCTGTTTGACCCATACAGCATACGCTTTGTGGGTCCCAACTTTCTGGTAAGCCTCCATTCACTCGGGTGGTGGTTTCTGCACAATCATATGTCTACACATATTGGATCTCCTTGAAGGCTTCCATAACTGTTTTTTGTGTTCATCAATGCTGCCAAAAGTCTACCTGACCCATATAATATTTACTCATTGTGGGTCCAATATTTCCAGCACGCCTTCATTCAGCTTTGGGACAGTATTGTCACTAATATATTTGTTGGTTCACATGGTGACTCTAAATGGTTTATATCATGATGGACTTTGATGTATTCAATATGGACAGTCACTAGCATATAGAGTTATTTTGTGACATTTTTTATTATTTTCAATTCTGTAAGAAAGACAGTTCAATTGGAGAAACCATCTTACAAAGCTATAAATGGCAAATAGCAACGTTTTTGAGATGTGATACTGCGGCACAATTAAGGATAAGCAAAGAAAAAGGAAAGGAAAAAGGGAAGAAAGGAGAAGAATGAGAGATAAGGGGAGACAAGAAGGGGTATGGAAGGAAGGAGGATGGGGCAGTGGAGAGGTAGAGAAGGGGGAAATAGGAGTTGGGGAAAGGGGATAACCTCCCCGCATAGGTCTTGGAGGATGACAAAATATTAAGGCCTCATGCACACAGACGTTTTTACAGCCTTTTTTTTTAGCGTTTTTTGCAGCTTAAAACGCCTGTCTATGTTAGTCTATGGCTTCATGCCCACCTAGGCGTTTTTGAGCTGCAAATGGCATAGGCGTTTTTAAGCTGTAAAAAAAAACCCAGGACCAGTGGGTTCTGAGAGACGTTTTTCAGCTGTAAAAAGGCTCTAACGCTGATAAACGCTCAAAAAAGCTCAAAAACTTCGCTCACCAACATTTTTTAAAGTTTTTGATCCATTGAATTTTTCCATTGAAATTGAATATTTTAACATCCCGTGTGCATGAGGCCTTTGAGTTTAAGGTAGCTGGGTTTGGTAGGGTATAGAGAATCCAGGGTGTCCATGTTGTCCAGAATCTTTCATAATTCCTTTTGGACATGGGTGCTGGTGCTGAGCACTATCATAGGGGACAATGCAAAAAAAAAAATGTTAAAAAAATAACATTCAGCATGTATTGGGTCTTTTCGTTTGGCCTTGAGGACAATATTAAATACACAAATTCTTCAACTATAATATGCTTGGGACATGCCCTAAAGTTGTACATGGTGTTACGGAACCTGATGATTTTCCTATGCGCATAATTAGCTATGCAATTGATTTATTTTCTCTTACAATTAGCTTGGCTTGCATACAGTAGTAGCATCCCATTCCGATTCATTTCAGTTTGAAAAAAAAGTATTTTTCCAGGTACCTTTAGCAGTAATAAGCCTTTTGATTGCCAGATATAAATTGGCCAGTAGTTCACCATGGCTTGTGCTCACTGATGCAAAATGATCCTGGTGCTGGCTAATGTCTATCAAGCTCTCATTAAGAATTACAAGACCTCCAGATGGTACAGGAGTGTAAATTTGGTCAGAAGCAGAACATTTTTAATCAGGAATAATTTCTTGATATGTACTAGAGAAAAATAGTACAGGTGGGTGTTTTACCACAATAATGAAGAGACACAGCAGTCTATATTTGGCCAGCAGCTGGACAATTTTAAATAGCAAGGCTAGGCCTCAGTTTACTAGAAATAAAGAGCACAGCCTTATTTTTTACTTTCAGAACTAGGATACTGCAAAGGATACAGCAGTGTAAAATTAACCAGCAGGAAGATCATTTTAATCAGGGATAGTATGGCTAACTGGTGTATGCCTAAATTTCATTTTTATTATGGGGATAAAAGGTGCAGTGAATGTGAGTGATATAATGTGAGGTGGTTTAGGTGCACACTGTTTTTGCACTTAGTTATTTTGCTTTCAACCCACATGTGCTGCAAACAAAGGGCCTTTTAAAGCAGAGTTCCACCCATTTACAAGTCAGCAGCTATAAAAAGTGTAGCTGCTAACTTTTAATAGACAGACACTCACCTGTCCCACGGTCCAGCGATGCGGGCGCACAAAGCCTCACTTCTCTCCCTCTCCTCTCCGCGGCACCAGCATTGTTATTGTGGGCCCCCCGCCTGTTGCTTCACGTTGTGAATGGCCAGGAAATCTTCTGGGACCTGTGACGTGTCCCAGAAGATTGCAGAGAGGGAGGGGGAGAGGTGAACTTCCTTCCGGCGCCGCGGCCTCAGGGGAGGAAGTGGGAGCTGGGTGCCCCCCCAACAAAATGACATGCCAAATGTGGCATGTCAGGGGGTCACCAGTACTTAAAGCAGGAGTTCCATTTTTGGGTGGAACTCCGCTTTAACTCCTTGTTGCCGACATAACACAAATATGCGCCCCCACTGGATTGGGCTTTTTTCCTTGGGGCCGCATATTTGCGTATCTCCCTTTGCACACTGCACGGTGCGCTCCCAGCACACAGACCAGGGTCTCACGAGAGCCCTGGGCCCCATTCTTAGGATCGGAACCCAGATTGTCTGATTCCGGGTCCCCTGATCGCTGTGTTAGCCTCTGATTGGCTATCACAGTGATCAGTCACTGTGAAGCCCGCCCCTGTGTTTTCTGTCTCTGTGAATGGATGAGATACATTGTATCTTTCTCTGTCTTTGCAGAGAGAGAGAGAAAATAATAATAATAACAATAATAAAAATAAAGAAACCTAGATCAAGGTTTGATTTAGGTCAGTGCCAGGGTTATTGTTTTGTGTCAAGGGGTCAGGGTCAAGGGTCAAGGTCAAAGATCAGGGTCATTATTTTATTGACAGGATTTTTTTTTAAATTAGTGTCAGTGTGTTTGAGGTAGGATAAAAAAAAAGCAAAATGCGCACTATTGTTTCTAGGCTGTACTTTGGGTACAAACAACAACTAACATACAAATATGTGGCATCACTGCGATTGTCAGAAGCAGGAGAATTTATTTTGGGTTGTTATTTGGTGGAAGGTTATGGTAGTAGCAAGCAAAATACAGCTACATTTAAAAAAAAAGATTTTTTTTAACTATTTCAGGCCAGTTTTCCTTTGATAATAAAAAAAATCAGGAGATATCCATTACCATTTACCACCAAATGAAAGCCCAATTTGTCTTGAAAAAATGCTGTATAATACACCTGGATGAACAAAGTAGTTGTGATGATATGTACAGCTTGACTAACACATGTCCAAGTTGAAAAATTGGGCTTAGGCATTAAGATTTGTTTTACTCTTAGGTGCAAAGGGGGGTTACAGAATAGATGTAGGCACTCCAAATCTTTTTACGTCCATCCTTCCCCCTTACTTCCTTTTAAAATCTCCCATTCCTTTTTTAATGGGTTGTCCTGGATTCAGATATTCACCTGCCCAGTGGAACCAGCATTGTTCTGCTGCAATCCACTGCTCGAGTACAACAGCCCGGGTCTTACGCTGCTATCTTCTTTGATGTCATTAGAAACCCGGCAGCCTCTTTTAAAGGTAATATCCAAAGTTTTACCGCAATAAATTGTAAATTGTAATCTTATGGCTTTTTAACTGTTTAGTGTCCAGTGGTAGTAGATCTATTCACTAATTTGCTGGACCTTCATGTACCTCAGTCCCAATTACAACCAAAATCTGTCTGGTTTGTATTGCCACTACTATCAAGGGATGAGTAAAAAGACCTTAAAGAGGTTGTAAAGGTTTGTTTTTTATTTTTTTAAAATAACAAACATGTTATACTTACCTGCTCTGTGCAAGGGTTTTGCACAGAGCGGCCCCCGATCCTCCTCTTCTGGGGTCCCCCAGCAGCGCTTCTGGCTCCTCCTCTTCTCGAGTGCCCCCACGGAGAGCCGCATTCCATGGGGGCACTTGTGCGGGCGCACTCCTGAGTCCTGCTGCTGTGTCCATTGACACAGACAGCAGGACTCGGCCCCGCCCCAACTCCTAGTCTCCAATGTTTTTGTTTTTTTTTTTTCCCAATAAAGCTTTATTTTGTTAAATCCATACAGAAAAGTAGTACAGAAAAGTAAGGTATTAGATAAAATGATAACAGCGTTATACAGAGGGAACAGTCCAGAGAGTACAACGTTATATTTTAACAAGTATTCAAATATCAAACTGTGGAGTTGTTGAAAAACACATTACATCTGGGGTGTGGATATATGGGATTACAGATGAGTGTGGACAGAAAGTATAAAGAACATATATCAAAGCAAGTACAACATTTTTAAACATGTTGACTTTTGGGAGCGAAAAAGAATAAAAAGGAGAGAGGAGTAAAAACCGTATTATAATAAAATGCCAATGATAGCATTCGATATGAGTCTAAGGTTTTCGTTGGATTGTGTTTGGGATAACCGTTAATTACTATGTCTGTGTGAGAATGTGAAATTAATCCTGGCGCATGGTGCCCAGAAGTCTGATAATGTTTGTAGATAGAGATATAATCATAGCATATAACAATAGATACCTAACATAGTAAAGTGTCGATTAAATGTGGATCAAAGTATAGTGAAAAGTACAAGAAAAAGGTAGGGGAAAGTTCTTTCCCGTCCCTGGCTCAGCCATGGGTCTAACGGGAAATATCTTTTCAGAAGAACCATGTCCCAGGAAGGAAAGCGTAGTAGAACTTTTAAAATGATATCTGTAGGATTAATGATATAGTTGCATCCTGAATTTTTGTTTCATGAAAGGCTATAGGGAAGGATATAGACAGTTGGGATGTATGATGTGTCTTATGATGTGCTGGGGGAGGACTCCTGACTGATTAATTGGGTATATTCAGATGTTGTGCGGAAATGTAGCCAACAGGCCCAAATTTTCCTGTATTTAGTATAGGAGTCTTGTGCTTGATGTACAAGTTCCTCCATTTCAGATATTTTGTTTACTCTTTTGAACCAGTCTGCGATTGTGGGTGGGTTGGGAGATCTCCAGAGAACTGGGATACAGAGTTTGGCAGCATTGATTAGATGTAGTGCTAGGGATTTGTGATAAGTTTTCATCGGTAGGGAGGAGTGGTGTAGGAGGGCTTGGGCTGGAGAGAAATCTAGCTGAAGTGAAGTGATTTGGGAGGTGAGGTGAAAAACTTTAGTCCAGAAGATAGAAATCGCAGGGCAGTCCCACCATATGTGAAGGAGTGATCCGTTTTTGTCATTACATCTCCAACAATTGGATGGGATCTCTGGATTAATGGTGTGTAACTTGAGAGGCGTTTTGTACCATCTGGAGAAAAGCTTATATCCGTTTTCTTGAGTTGTTACATTAATTGAGCCTTTGTGGATATTAGAGTATATCTTTTCCCATTCCTTATCAGAGAGATGGATGGAAAGATCTTTTTCCCACTTTGCACTAGCTATATTTGTTTTAGGAGTATGCTTGAGAAAGAGGTTCAAGTACATGGTGGAAATCAGGTGTCGTTTTGGTTCAGTGGTGGAGCAAAGGGATTCAAAGTGTGATTGGTTTCTTGAGTACGCAGCACTGGTTTGGGGATCAAGGAGAAAATGTCTGAGTTGCATATATGACCAGAAAGAGATCTGGTGGTTCCTTTCTTGGGAGTTCAATGAGGAAAGCGGTTTAATATTCCCCTTAGCGAAGAAATCTCCCGCTGTCATCTTTGTCTGGGATCCTATTCCATGAAGGAAAGAATCATCAATGCCTGGTGGAAAGTCTGGGTTATGTTTGATTGGCGTGAGAGGGCCTGGAGAGGAGGAAATGTGCAAATGTTTACATGTCGTATTAAAGGACTTCAGTGTTGTACCGATAAGGGGATGTTGTTTGCAATGTGGAGAGATGTGACGAGGATGAATCCAGGGTAGATTATGGAGCGGAATTTGTGAGAAGGCTTGTTCAATTGCAATCCACGCTTTCGTTTTAGGGTTAACATTCCAGTCCACTATTCGGGAAAGTTGACAGGCCCAATAGTATTTTCGAAGATCCGGTAGGCCTAACCCACCTTTCATTTTGGGTATGGTCATTCTGTTGAAACTCCTTCTAGGTCGCTTACCGTTCCAGATGAATTTCATACAGGATGTGTGGTATGAATTGAAAAAAGTTTGTGGTAGTGACACTGGGATTGTTTGAAGCAAGTATAGAAATTTTGGCAGTATGGTCATTTTTATAATAGAAATTCTGCCAAACCATGAGAACATACCCGTTGACCAAGTGTTGAGGTCTTTTTGAATATTTTGGATAATGGGAGTATAGTTTTTGCTGTATAAGTCCGATAGCGAGGTTGGAATATAGATCCCAAGGTATTTAATGGCGCTCGGTTTCCATTTGAAAGGGAAATTATTTTGACATTGTATCACTATATCTGGTGGCAGAGTGATATTTAAGGCCTCTGATTTAGCGAAGTTAATTTTAAGGTAGGTGAGATTTTCAAACAGAGTAAGATCTTTGAGGAGATTGGGCAGCGTAATGTGTGGCTCTTTTAGGAATAGTAGGATGTCATCCGCAAATGCCGCTAATTTATAGGTAGATTTTGCAATGGTTATTCCTTTAACGTCTGGATTATTTTTTAGATGTGTTAGACATGGTTCCAGTGCCAAGACAAAAATAAGCGGAGAGAGTGGGCATCCTTGTCTTGTACCATTAGATATGGAGAAGGCATTCGACAGGTGTCCATTTATCCGGACTTTGGCTGTCCCGCCCCAACTCCTGTGTCACTGGATTTGATTGACAGCAGCAGGAGCCAATGGCTGCTGCTGCTATCAATCTATCCAATGAGGACCCGAGACAGCGGCTGGAGCTGCTGTGCTCATCCCGTCGGAACGATCAGGTTGAGTTAAGTAAAAGGGGGTATATTTGTATACCCATACTGAGTACAAATAGCCTTATCCCAAAAAAGATTAAGACATGTCCTTCTGAGGAAGCCATTTTCAGTGGTGATGTTTGTTAAACAATGGGTAATCCTTACTACCTTTGTCCCTTCCTGCATTGTCCCCAAATGGGAGGTGGTAGGCCATGCCTACTTAGTTCTCTAATTGCTGTGGTTCCAGCCGCTAACCTTCCTGCTTACTTGATATCTACATGCCCAGATGATTAATGGGTCCATTGGTTCCCTGTTATGGGAAGTGGTGGATTTGACTGCTTTGAATTGTGCTTTACTCCACTTTCATGCAACAACTGATTGTCTTCCTTTCACTTCGAAGGACTTTGCATGGCTTCTTATGTGAATACCTGCTGTATTCTAGAAGCCTTTCTATATAACTACTTATAGAATGTGGATATGTACCAATGGAGATAACCAAGAATGCTTGAGTGATTATCCATGCTTTTCTGTGAATGTTCATCACAATGCTGTTCCCTTCATAGATTTACTACGTGTGATGCCTTGTGACTATTTCACTATAGGATATGTTACAAAGAGAATAATAAAACGTCATCAACATCTTACTTGGAATGTTAATAAGCTAGCGGTATTGCTTCAACCTGGCAGGTTGTGACAGCCTATGTTTAAGATCTGGCTTTGGATGGATGAATATATTCAGAGGCCATTTACCTCTCATTAGCTGCACGCTTGCTACTAGCTTTCTAGCCATATGGGCATATATTTATCATCTAGCCACTGACCATTATTGATTAATCATGTGATCTCTGCAGAGATATATGGTTAAGCGGATGGTAACCCATATAATGTGTTATCCAACTTTTGTCATTGTCTAATGGATCTTAAGATTTACATCTATGATGGACTACTGTGGCTGTAGGCATGTGTGTTGATGCAGAATATACATACCAAGTAGACTCTTGACATGATATATTGTTCGTTTTCTATGGACATTTAACTTTGAAGTGTTATGGTGATAAATGTTTGATATATTTATTCAATATTTCCTCACCACCACCTTCTGATTGACACATAATGATTATTTATTTAAGCTACTTATAGGATCAATATTGTTCTTTCAAGTGAATACACCTGTAGAAAATATAGTTTGTAACAATTCTGTGGTTTTGCTGAGATTTTACACCATGACATTTATACAATATATGTTTTCTCTTTTCTATATTGAGTTATGTTTATTTTTCTTTTTTATATGAGGCCCCACTATAGCTTTTAATCCATTTTGGGGATAAGGGTATTCGTATACTCAGTTTAGGTACTATTTGGGATAAATGTAATACTATTTCAATTTTAATTTGAAGTTTTTAATATTTATATTGTATACACTAACTTTCTTTTAACATCTTTCTTACTAATCTCTTGGTAGTAATAATTTTAGATTTTTTATTTTGAATATGGGCACTGTTTTTTCACCTTAATACAGGTTTTTATTGTCATTGTGTTTCTTGTTACTTATTGGATATCTTACTGACAGAGACAGAAACAGCAACAATTTATTTATTTAGTAGCGTGGGGAGAGGTTGGAACATTTGTACTGTTTTTTCAAAACCAGCTGCTGAAGCATGCTTTTGGAATAAAGGAGTCAATTTGTTCCAGAGTTGATGTAACCCTCTATTAGTCTAAGAAAGTCCAACAAGAGCGAAACTAAAACGATGACTTGTCTTGTGTTATTTTTGGAATTCTGAGATGTTATAGATATACTTGGACTGTGGTGTGGGATTCTCGCTCTCCATACAGCTTCTGCTGTTTATCTGAGATGACTTTGAGATCAGTTCATGTTAGAGAGAAGTCAAACCAGAGCCATTGTGCGTTACAGTATTGACTTATCTTCACACTTCTCACGTATGTCTCACGGCACTTTATATGTGTGTTTTCCTTTCTCTTTACTGGATGGTAGGGTATAGGTCTACAGGTCTGCTCTAAAGTGTAGGGGAGGATGTGTGGCCATCAGGTTTCCACCTTTCCTGCCTTGGAGGGGTTTCTCTTCAGGAGACCCCCCATCCATTACTCTTTGCTTGGCTTCAGCTGATCATGAGACATGGGGTTGGCCTTTTAGCTAGGTGGTTCTGAGTATCCCTTGCCCCCATCAGGAGTCTTGTGCTCCAGTGGGCCAGAGAAGGGCCCTTCCTCTTCGGGAGGAAATCATGACACACCTCAATGCAAATTTTTTCTGTGTTTATTCAAATGCACATTTTTTTGACTCACCTTGGTGGGCTTTTTTTTTTGCGCACCACACTGCAGGCTCGAAATTCCCCCCACAAAACTGAGGAACTAAATCAGTTCTGGATTTAGTACCACCTACCTACATCTTCCATGTCTTTTTTGCAGTCTATGTCTTCCTGTCCTGGTAGTGCCTGCTGCCTCTCATTTCTCGCCCTGGATCTGCTTCTGCACAGACTTTGGAGGAAAATTTCTCTGAGTTTGGTGGAGCAACCATAAGAAAAAGTGACTGTTTACACATAACAACTTTATTTGGACTTTTTTATAAATTTAACCCGTGCCTAGAATATGAACAATAAAGTAAGAGAATCACCGCTCTGACTGTGAAGCCTCTGGTGAGATAATAGAAGACCCACACACCTACTCCAGGTGCTCATGCTTGGGATGTCCTCCTTCCATCCAACTAAGATATTTGAGAATAAAAAACAAATTACCAGCATCTCTGGAAATTCTTCTGTAATCTTTTACTATAACATGGTCATTAAAATGTGACAGCTGATGCGTTTCGGCACTTAGCCTTGTTCTTTTCACCTCTGTAACATTTGGCATTGTGGAAAAAGTCATCCTTAAATTTCACAACAGAGGCACCAAAGTCTCAGGTGTTTTCAGTAGGGAACAGATTCTTGGCAGTGTGTCAGTCCTAGGACTTTTTTTTCTCAGGGAAAAGGTGCAGGAACTCGCCTCACCCTCCCCAGGTCATACATGTCTCCACCCCTTACCCACCTCCTAGAACAGCCCCTTGTCTCCACCCCTACCCACCTCCTAGCACCGCCCCTCTTTAGAAAACACTGAGCCAAGTATTCTTTTAAATGGGCGTATTTTGATGCCCGCAAGTTGCAGGTACACTGAGCTGCCAGCATCCTGTAGCAATCAATGCCAGGCTGAAATACGCAGAGCTCCCAGTACCAATTCTACTTGACTTATTGGGCTGGTCAAATGGCAGTTTGCCCAGCTGTTCACTGTGGTTCCTACTGCTGACCCCAAGTCAATGCAGGACACAATAGTGATCAACAGCAGCTGGCAGAACCAGTAACAACTAAAGCTAATGCTAAAGCTAAATGCTCCCCAAAGATCACAACATTAGGAAAGCACTATTTACACAATTAGCAGGTCCCTAGTAATAAAAATATCAAAAAACAAACATAATTATAAGATCACAGAATATGTTACTGATATGTGGCATGTCCTTATATGCATTTGATATGTAGGTTGATGCCATATTGTGTATGAAAAATACATTGATGACATCATTTTCAGCATCCACACATTCCCTTGTTTACCTGCTGTATGAAGAGTACAATAAAATTGTTAGTCCTGGTTCCTTCCATGACTTTGTAAGCAAGAAAGTTCTTTGAATTGACTGGCGTCTGCTATTCCCGTACAATACTTGTATGTGCATTGAGGAGATTTAGGAGCGTTTCTCAAGGATTCCCTGGTGCTGGTTTTGATTTTTTGATTGACATCACAATCCAGCTTAAGCTGTGAAGCATACATGGTTTTGTTCTGTTGTTGTATTTCTGTAAATTATTTGACATTTGTTATCTGTGTACTGTATAGTTATAGCTTACGTTTATAAAGCCTATATTCTATATAGGACTTTGTACAGCAAATAACATAAAAAAAAAAAAAAAAAAAAGAATGAACACATTGAAATTTGCAAGAAATAACTAAAAACATACTGCGAGGTCTGTACCGAAAGTAACGCGAAAGCATTATTTTATTAATTTGCATGGTTCGTTCAAATTTCACATTATGGTAGAGTAACATTTCCTCTAGTGTAACGCTTCTTCTTCTTTTTAATTGCAGGTAAAGAATGGATTCCAAGCAAAAGCAACGTGCAATCATTGAGTTCTTCATCATGAACTTGATGATGGCATGTTGCTTCTGCTTGGAATCCATAATTTACCTGCAATGAAAAAGAAGGATTACCATAGAGCAGTGTTTATCAATTCCAGTCCTCAAGGCGCCCCAACAGGTCATGTTTTCAGGATTTCCCTCAAATGAAATGACTGTGGTAATTACTAAGGCAGTGAAACTGATCAAATCACCTGTGCAAAATAATGGAAAGCCAGAAAACATGACCTGTTGAGGCTCCTTGAGGACTGGAGTTGAGAAACACTGCTATAGAGGAAGAGTTATGCCCCGTACACACGGTTGGATTTTCCGATGGAAAATGTCCGATCGGAGCGTGTTGTCGGAAATTCCGACCGTGTGTGGGCTCCATCGGACATTTTCCATCGGATTTTCCGACACACAAAGTTGGAGAGCAGGAGATAAAATTTTCCGACAACAAAATCCGTTGTCGGAAATTCCGATCGTGTGTACACAAATCCGACGGACAAAGTGCCAGGCATGCTCAGAATAAATAAAGAGATGAAAGCTATTGGCCACTGCCCCGTTTATAGTCCCGACGTACATGTTTTACGTCACCGCGTTTAAAACGATCGGATTTTCCGACAACTTTGTGTGACCGTGTGTATGCAAGACAAGTTTGAGCCAACATCCGTCGGAAAAAATCCTAGGATTTTGTTGTCGGAATGTCCGAACAAAGTCCGACCGTGTGTACGGGGCATAACTCTACCAACATGTCTTACTTGATGTGATTGTAGCCGTATTAGTGCAATTGTGACAGAGAAAATTGAGTACTGTCCGTGATACTTTTTTTATTTTCACTAACATACAATTTTTCAGGACAAGCTTTCGGGGTATGTCCCCTTCTTCAAGGTCCAAGCACTACAGCCGAGATTCGAACCGTCTGTGGCCAGCTTAACACTTTTTAACCAAGCTGTAGTGCTTGGACCTTGAAGAAGGGGACATACCCCGAAAGCTTGTCCTGAAAAATTGTATGTTAGTGAAAATAAAAAAAGTATCACGGGCAGTACTCAATTTTCTCTACCAACATCTGAAATTTTAATGACCTATGTAAGTAAAAATAATAGAGCAAGAATTACAAAAAGCTTGTTTTTATTGGTGCCAGGGACCCCAGTAAGGAGAATTCTAACCAAAATGTACCCCTGTGACACCTGGATGAGAAATAAAGTGAATAACTGTGCTTGGAAGACAATAACAAAAATGAAAACCTGACTTAAACCGGTGTTAAAACCAAAAACAAAAATGTAATATATTGCAGCTTACCAGTCCTTACATGTGGTGGCTGCATTGTTTTTTTTTTTACCTTTTTTTTACTTTATTTTCACCTGGTAATCCAATCAGTAAGTCTGTTATTTTTCAACTACCTATAAAAGACCAATCTGTCCAGCAAAAGAGGCAGTTAGAGTGTTGAGACAAACTATTTATCACTGACAGGGTTGCTTACAATGATCACCTTTAATTAATTCATGTAAAATCTCTATCCCAAAAAGAGAAAAAACTTACTGTAAGTGGTTAAAAAGTGTTAAGCTGGCCACAGACGGTTCGAATCTTGGCTGGTTCAGCAGGAACCAAAGGAGATTTAAACCATGTGTGGGCAGGCTGAATGTACCCAAGTTGATTGATCAATCAACTTGGGCACAACTAGCTTGTCGGATTTTACATGCGACTATTGCTGATGGCTTTTGTAGCCGCTAACAAAAAATACTTTCCCCGACCCCCCTCTGCGGGGAGAACACAATGGCTTCGCAGGAGGGATTCCCCCAACACTGACTGTGATGATGGGGAAATTGAGTAATTTTCTTTCCTTTCCTTTGTTAATGACCGGCTTTAGCTGGAGTTCGGCTTTCATTTGTTGGTCAAGTCCATGCTTGTGCATCTAACACTACCCCCAGACTGGCAACGCTGATGTCTGAAGGTGTCTCCATTGCTCCTCCATCCAGAGTGGACAAACCCTTATGCCCCGTACACAAGATCGGACTTTCTGACAACAAAACCGTGGAATTTTGTTCGAAGGTTGTTGGCTCAAACTTTTCTTGCATACACACGGTCACACAAATGTTGGCCAACAATTACGAACGTAGTGACGTACTACGTGGTTTTTCATCTCTTTAGCGCCACCCTTTGGGCTCCTTCTGCTAATATTGTGTTAGTAGAAGTTTGGTGAGTGTTGATTCGCACTTTTCTTTTTGCGTTTTTCATTTAGCGCTATTATTATTATTATTCTTGATATCACTTGAAAAAAAAAAAGCCTATGAAAAATCATTTGCAAGAACTCCATCAGTATCACCAGCAAAGCAGCTTCATTATTATGCCATTAAAGAAGAAGAGAATGTGCGCTGAATTTGGAGATTTCATCATTTTCCGCGTCATGAATGTTAATGCTCCAGTACGAACGATAGTTTACAAGACCGACCGCTTCTGCTTCTGAGCATGCGTGTTTGTACTTTGGACTTTTGTGCACGGACTTGTGTACACACGATCGGACAATCCGACAACAAACATTTGTTGGCTGAAAATTTGAGAACCTGCTAGCCAACATTTGTTGTCAGGAAGTCCGACAACAATTGACCGACGGAGCATACACACGGTCGGACTTACCGCCAACAAGCTCACATCCAACTTTTCGCATTGGCAAATCTGATCGTGTGTACGCGGCATTAGACAGGTGTGTTAATGGTCAGACCACCGATGCAAATAGCAGATAAAGGAAAAAGTAAAAAAAAAAAACATATGCAGCCACCACATTTAAGGACTGTTAAGCTTCAATATGTAACGTTTTCTTTTTTGGATTTAACACTGTTTAATTTCTAATGCCGCGTACACACGGTCGGACTTTTCGGCTACAAAAGTCCGACAGCCCGTCAGACAGACTTCCAACGGACATTTGGCAGACTTTTGGCGGACTTGAGGCAGACTTTCTAACGAACGGACTTGCCTACATACGATCACACAAAAGTCCGACGGATTCGTACGTGATGACGTACACCGGACTAAAATAAGGAAGTTGATAGCCAGTAGCCAATAGCTGCCCTAGCATGGGTTTTTGTCCGTCGGACTAGCATACAGACGAGCGGATTTCTGGGTCCGGCGTAGTTACGACGTAAAGATTTGAAGCATGTTTCAAATCTAAAGTCCGTCAGAATCGCGGCTGGAAAAGTCCGCTGAAAGTCCGGGGAAGCCCACACACGATCGGATTGTCAGCCAGCTTTAGTCCGTCGGCGTCCGTCGGACTTTTGTAGACTAAAAGCCCGACCGTGTGTACGAGGCATAACTCTTCTCCATCTCTCCTAAAAAAAAAGAAGTTGTTTTTTTTTGTTGCTTCCTGTATACCCATTAAGGAGATTTCACATCACTTCCTGTCTATGTGCTACCCTGTCAGTGTAACAGGAAGTGATGGGAAATCGCCACAATCAGGGCACACAGCAATTAAAACCTTTCTACACTCAAAATGAAAACATTTTTTTCTGCTATTGAGCTTATAAGTCATATAACGACAAACCCTATTTGCAATGCAGTGAAATTGGTGTGTATTTAGGAGTGCCCTTTTTTTCTTTGACATACACAGACTGTGTAATGTATGCAAAAACCACATAAGAATATGTTCCTAGCACACCTCCAATCTTTCACAATTAAATTGTCTTTATTGACTTTGTTCACCATGCCCTACAGAAAGTGAAATGTTTCTTAACTATCAGAGGTCCCTTCATCAGGCATCGTTATGTCACCCTGCCTGATGAAGGGACCCATGGCAGTTCTGAAACATTGCACTTTCTGTATGACACCCTGAACAAACATCAATAAAGACAATTTAATTGCAGAACATTGAAGCATGCTGACAGTGTATTCTTATCTGATTGCTTTGGTGTCATCCACCAGTTGTTTCAGCACCCCGAAAACAAGAGTTAGGCTGGGTTCACACTTGCTATGGCCACGGCTCATAGCAGGGGGTTCGGTGCACCCCTGTTCACCATTTCAGGTTCAAATCTAGTCCGAATTTTTTCCTGAATTTGCACCTGAAATGGAGCCAAAGACGCACAAAACCCTTCTGCAATTCGGACTGCGACCGCCCCGAAGCTGTGTGAACCAGCTCCATTGAGAGCCAGTCACACTCTCCTGTCAGTGTGAACCCAGCCTAAATATGGGTTTGGTGTGCAATGTTTGGGTGGGTCTGCTTATCTTCATGATAAGCAGACCCACCCAAATGCAACAATGGTTATTATTACAGTAACTTGGGGAAGGAGATGTTTTACTCTTCGATGCTGGAATTTCTACAGCTTATATTGTGCTTTAAATACTTGTAGTCCAGCCAGTTGGAGTGGGTTAAATGGGCTGGGCTGCACTAGTAAATAATCTTTATGATAAAGATGTGGGGTCCCTGAGCCTCTTTAGAGTTCTGTTTCACAGATTCATTATTTGGCCAAAAGTTTTGTGTACACCTGATCATCACAACTACGCTGTAGCCAAAAAGTTTGAGTTCAGGTTTTTCTAGTAAATTATATTGTTAATGCTACACCATATAAAGACATTTAGGACAATTGTGTTCTTCCAACCTTGTGGTTGGAGGAAGGCCCTTTTCTGTTCCAGCATGACTTTGCACCAAGCCAGGACCCTAAAGACATGGTTTGACAAGTGGAGGAACTCAAGTGGCCCTCACAGTTTCTTTACCTTAGTCCTATTGAACAGAACACCTTTGGAATGATTTGTAAGGCAAGTCTTCTTGCCTCTGACCTCACAAATGCTCTTTTGGCTGAATGGACACAAATTCCCAACAGACACACTCCAAAATTTGTTGGAAAGCCTTTCCAGAAACGTGGAGGCTGTTATAGCTGCAAAGGATGGTGGTAGTGGGGAGGGGGGTCTAGGGAACCCTATATTTATGCCAATGGTTTTGGAATGGGATGTCCAAAAAGCTCATACAGGTGTTATAGGCAAGTGTCTACAAAAGTTTGACCATATGTTGGATGAAAAAGGTGCCCACCTGGTCTAAAGTGTGGTTGATTTGGCTAAGAGAACAAGTAGAGGACAGAGAACCCATCACTGGCATTTTGTTTTGGCAATCTTGAGCAAAGAGTGTCACACAAGTCTTTGGGACTATGGGGGATTTCTGAAAAAAAGTGACCTCCTTAAAATGAAAAAGAATGTGGCTTATGTCCTTTTACGCATTTGTGGGTACCTGAAACAAACTCAACCTGAATTTCTTCACAATTAATACACAAGAAGACAAGAACCTGAAAAGAAAGAGGGATTTTGATCAGCCACTACATGCTGAGGGCAGTTTGAATTGGAGCTAAGCGGACCGTGTGAGCAACCATCCATTTGGCTAGTAGCCTGGGGTTTATAATATTACACTGATTTATTTTTTCTGAAGTTATTTAAAGCTTATATCAACATCATGATGATAGAATGATTCGCTCATCAGTAAGTGGATTTAAACATGCTTGGGACAAACATAAATCTATATTCAGGCTAACCAGAGTAAAATAAATATATAAGTACATCATTTAAATAAATAAAATAAATTAAATATGAAAAAAGGTACAGACGCTATGAACCATGACGAAGTCTTGAACCATTTCTAAACCTTTGAATGACTTTAATCAACCAGTCTCAAGGTGTCAGAAATTGCTTGCACATTAGCCTTATCTGCTTCTACAATATCCTTCACATACCCAAGCTTGGACCACGTGCTGCCAAAAGGTTATTAAGCTTTGGGGGTATTTTCAAACTCTATTTTTGCATATTGATGCTTCTTATGAAGCTTTGTTTATATGACAGAGAATGTTCAGACAGCAGACAGTTTGGTGACCTGATTTTTCTCTGCTTTGGTTAACCAATACAGACTGGTCCCTCCCCTACATCCAGCCTTTGACTGGACAATCAAGGAGCAGACAGATGAGCTTATTCTTTTTTCATTCTACTCTATGGGCATGATCCTTATCAACACATGTGTTCACCATCTCCTAGTCTCTCCCAGATTTCTACTGTACAGAAGAACATGAGGCTGATACTCAGTTAGTTATATTCAGCCACTTACACTTGCTACATTTTTAAGTTTTGTAACCAAGTATTTTTTTGCCTTCACTGATGTGTGCTGATGAGGCGGCAATGATGGGCACTGATAGGCTGAACTGGTGGGCATTGATGAGGTGGTACTTATCTGCACTGATTAGGTGGCACTGATGAGGAGGCACTAATATGCCGCACTTATGGGCACTGATACGTGGCACTTATATGTGGCACTGATGAGCACTGATAGGCGGCACTGATGGGCACTGTTAGGTGGTACTAATGGGCCCTAATAGGTGGCACTGGTGGGCACTGATAGGTGGCACGGATAGACAGTACTGATGGGCACTGATGGGCATTGATGGGTGGCACTGATTGGCAACACTGATGGGCATTACTGATGGGCATTGGTTGACAGCAGTGATGGGCATTAATGGGCAGCACTGATAGGCGGCACTGATTGCCAGCACTGACTGGCATCGCTAATGTGCACTGATTGGTGGCACTTGTGGGCAGTGGTGGGCACTGATTGCTGCCACTGGTGGGCACTGATAGCTAGCATTGGTGGGCACTGATTTGTGACACTATATTGCTATATTGTAATCAGGGCACTGATGATCGGTGCCCGGATTACATTCCTAAATGTCCCCCTGCGTGGAGATGGCACTGATCGTCTCTCCTCGCCACACACTCTGTCATTGTGAGGTGAGTAGAGCCGATTACCGGCATCTCCGTGTTTACATGTGACCGGCTGTGATTGGACACAGCCGATCACATGGTTAAAGAGCCGCAGATGCGGCTCTTTACAGAGATCGGTGTCGCACCGTGTCCTAGCAACACGGCGTGGCCGCGATCGCCACGCTATGCGCCCCCGCAGCCTTTCTGGGACCCCATCATATCACATTGTCCCAGAACAAGAGCCGCACCGCCCCGCTGTCATGTGACGGTGGGCGGGCAGCAAGCAGTTAAATTAGGTATTAGTGTAGTTATATTCCCTGTGCCATTTGCTTGCCTTACCTTTTATTAATGGGCTCCCATGCTGTGGCTGCTGCTTGCAGTATCATGGCGGATCGATTCTCCTATGTCCATGTATTCATTCACCTAGCTTGTCCCTATTCACCAAAGGGACAGATAATGTCTTGCTCTGGGTCACACAGCCTCCAGCGTATGCCTCGCCCTTTCCTGTGTGTTGTATCACAAATGCGGGAGTGTTATTGTGATTAAAGCACAACTCCTTCAGCATGGTGCTCTCTCTGCGAATGTTCTGCCTGTTATGTCTGTGTAAGATCTTATTACTGCATCTGCACCCGTGCTAGACTGAGAGACCCAAGGATTGTGGGATATGTAGTTTCTTCATAGGAGAAGTTAGTTCTCACGCTACAGACGGAGATTGGTGCAATAACCCATGCAGTGCCATGCCTCATGCCTTCTAAATAAAGAATGTGAAGACTCTACTATTATGCCGTGTACACACGATCGGACTTTCTGGCATACTTGGACCGGCACACTTTCTGACGGACTTTGTCCGCCAGGTGCGCCGGACTTTAAAACGGACGGACTTGCCCACACACGACCGGACTTTCCGGCGGGCTAAGTCCGCCCGTCTTTCCGACAGACTTTCGCCGGAGTTACGGCGGACTTTTAGAATGAACGGACTTGCCCACACATGGACAAGTCCGTTCATTTTGAACGTGACTCGGGTACGACGGGGCTAGAAAAGGAAGTCAATCCGAAAAAACGGCGTGGGGTCCCCCCTGAATACCATACCAGACCCCGATCCGAGCACGCAGCCTGGCCGGTCAGGAAAGGGGGTGGGGACGAGCGAGCGCCCCCCCTCCTGAACCTTACCAGGCCGCATGCCCTTAACATGGGGGGTGGGTGCTTTGGGGGAGGGGGCGCCCTGCGGGGCTCCCCCACCCCAAAGCACCTTGTCCCCATGTTGATGAGGACAAGGGCCTCTTCCCGACAACCCTGGCCGTTGGTTGTCGGGGTCTGCGGGCGGGGGGCTTATCCGGGAGCCCCCTATAATAAGATAACTGATTTTTTCCTATTGCAGCGAGCGTGAAATGCAATACCCTGCCCTTGCGTCGTATCTGGTTCGTTGGACCAGCATACAGGTTAGCCGGCTTTCCGTCGGACCAGCACACAGACAAGCGGACTTTCCGCCAGAAACTGAGTCCAACGGAAAGATTTAAAACGTGTTTCAAATCTAGGTCCGGCGGGCTTTTGGGAAAAGTCCGCCGGAGCCTACACACGGTCGGATTGTTCGGCGGACTCTGGTCCGCCGGACCAAGTATGCCGGAAAGTCCGACCGTGTGTACGCGGCATTACTCTACTACTACTTTAGGCCGTGCGTACATGACAATACATGACACCATAAAACCACATGATCAATGCCCAAATACATGGAAGTAGGTGATACTACCTCCCAGTGTTATAATGCGTCTTTATCACTGGTGCTCTGGCAGAGGCAGCTGACTCCCCACCCATATGATCTGTATAAGCAAAGAAAAAGCCGGCACTCTGGTGTATATTCTGCATTCTTGTGTTTACTAATGGGTAACAAATGGCAGCCACAAATGTCAATGCGTTTAGGCCAAACTTGCCTTATTCATCATGAAAAAAGCCAATTAACTTTACTATCTCTCTGTCTCACTGACCTGCCTCCTGATTGGTGGGGAGGAAGATTAGTGTGAAAATAGCAAAAAATGAATTCGCTACCGTCACACAACAGGGTGGGATCATGATGCAGTGCTCTGCGCCCTGAGCCTATTTTGAAGCCTATTAGAGCCTCTGGCTCTAGTCACGTGCTTCAAAATACACACCCCCTGCCTATCCCCGTCATAGTAATTCATGTGTCCGGCATCCTGAAAGGGGCCAGGCACATGGATAGGTAGGGTGGCGGAGGTGTTGGGGGTGGCGCCCGTGCGCCCACAATGCACGGGCCACCACTGTTGCAGAGTATACACCGGGGTGCCAGTTTTTTCTTTGCTTATACATGAACAATGCACATCTTATGCGGGTGGAAAACACAAGGTGCAGGTCGGAAGGTTTTGTAATGCCTTTAAATTATCTTTAATACATAGGCAACTTCATTTATTGATGTCTTTCTTCATATCTGCTTAAAATTCAGCTTGAAGAGAAAATCGAAGAAACGCCAGGCGAAAGGTCCACTTTAAGACTTTATTGATTAAAATGTATTTAGTGAGCTGCGTAAAAGTTGTCTTTTCAGCCACGAAGAGCTGTTTGCAGGCATGATTACCACTATCTCTCTGTCAATGGCTTATGGTTTTAGAAAACATTAAATTAAATCTTTGATACACAAAGGATTAAACTGTGGGTTTATCTCAAGGTGCTAAAGTTTATCAGCCAACAACTTAGATAAATGTCAGCATAAGCTGCTTATAGTTTATAGAGCTAAATAAAACAGCAGCATTGCCTTAAATACAAGGTTTTGTGGCCAAGGTGGAAAACTTTGGCTAGGGTTTTAGTTTAGTCTTGTAGTGATCATGCCAATAATACACTTGCTGTCTTATGCCCCGTACACACGGTCGGAAAATGCGTGATAGGACCTTGTTGTCGGAAATTCCGACCATGTGTTGGCTCCATCACACATTTTCTGCCGGAATTTCCGACACACAAAGTTTGAGAGCTTGCTATAAAATTTTCCGACAACAAAATCCGTTGTCGGAAATTCTGATCATGTGTACACAAATCCGACGCACAAAGTGCCACGCATGCTCAGAATAAATTAAGAGAGGAAAGCTATTGGCTACTGCCCCGTTTATAGTCCTGACGTACGTGTTGTACGTCACCGCGTTCAGAATGATCGGATTTTCCGACAACTTTGTGTGACCGTGTGTATGCAAGACAAGTTTGAGCCAACATCCGTCGGAAAAAATCCATGGATTTTGTTGTCGGAATGTCCGATCAATGTCCGACCGTGTGTACGGGGCATTAGAGTAACAATGCTCACTCACTGTACTGTAGAAAAAGTATTGTCACCCTAGGACAGGAAGTGTGTTAGGACTACAAAACACATCCTCATCTCCTCTTTTCTATTAGTGCCCACCCTGCAGTTTACAGAGGTATGTTAGGATTTAAAGCGGTAGTTAATTCAAGTTAATGAAAAAAAAAAAATGTTCCCTGTTCCTTTGCAGCACCACATACTAGCACATTATGACAGACTTACCTGTAAAGCGGATCCCTCCAGTGGCGCGCTGTCACCGCTGACAGGGCTTCCAACTTTACCAGTTCTTCCTTCCAGGTTTGTAGACCTTTAATGGCCAGGCTGTGGTGACATCATTCCCGTGCATGCAGTGGCGTTGCAAGGTGGGGGCGGGGGGTGCGGGCCGCACCCGGGTGACACTCGCCAGACGGGTGACACCAATGTATAGCAGAACCACTGACACCGCCCGCTGCCCTGTGCCTCTCACTCACTCTGTGTCCCCCGTGGAGCGGACTGAAGCTGCCTCCTCCTCTGTTTACATCCAGTGAGGAAGAGGAGCCCGAGTGACACACCTCTGTGTGTATACATCCGCGGCCACACTGTTCTGAGGTCTGTACACTCTAAGTAGATTAGTAGATGGACATGTGCATGGGGGGCGCTATGGGAGGGAAAAGGGGTGCTTGTACTGATGGGGGGCCTGCACTAAGGGGAATTCTATACTGATGGGGGTCTGCACTAAGGGGGGGGATTCTATACTGATGTTGGGTCTGCGCTAAGAGGGGGTGTCTATATTGATGGGGGTCTGCACTAAGGGGGTATTGTATACTGATGGGGGGTCTGCACTAAGGGGAGGTTATATACTGATGGGGGGTCTGCACTAGGAAGGGGATTCTATACTGAAGGGGGGGTCTGCACTAAGGGGGGATTCTATACTGATGGGGGTCTGCACTAAGGGGGGATGCTATACTGATGGGGGTCTACACTAAGGGGGATTCTATACTTATAGGGGATCTGCACTAAGGGGGGATTCTATACTAATGGGGGGTCTGCACTAAGGGGGTGATTCTATACTGATGGGGGGTCTGCACTAAAGGGGGGTGTCTATACTGATGGGGGGTCTGCACTAAGGGGGGGGTGTCTAAACTGTGGGGGTCTGCACTAAGGGGGGGATTCTATACTGATATATACTGACTATACCCTGATGAGGGGGTCTGCACTGAGGTTGGAGGTCTATACTGATGGGGGGGGGTGTCTGTACTGATGGGGGGGTGTCTGTACTGATG
Source organism: Aquarana catesbeiana (assembly GCF_042186555.1). Lineage (NCBI taxonomy): Eukaryota > Metazoa > Chordata > Amphibia > Anura > Ranidae > Aquarana > Aquarana catesbeiana. Next base: position 60,020,624 of record NC_133325.1, read on the forward strand.
GGGGGGTCTGCACTGAGGGTGGAGGTCTGTTCTTAGTGAGGGTAATCTATACTGAGGGAGGGGGATCGATACTGCAGGATCTGTAGTTAGCGGAGGGGGGTCTGTACTGAGAGGGGACTATATTTGGTGGAGGGCGGAGGGAGGGGGTGACACCAATTTTTTCAGCACCAGGTGACACCAACCCTAGTGACGCCACTGTGTGCATGCACATAGGAGTCACAATTGCGGCACAGGGCTCTGAATGGATGTACTGGTGACAATTGATGCACTGGTGACTTCAGCGGTGGCTACAAATGTAAATAGCTCCTAAATGGTGCACGTTTAGGAGATGTTCACTATACCTACTTTACAGGTAAGCCTCATATGGGCTTAACTGTAGGTACAAGTAAAAAAACGGACACCACTTTAAGCAAATACAACTGAGACACTAAATGAGATACACATAAAAAGTAAAAACATACAGTAGTAAAACTAGGAAGGGGAGGGGTTGGTAGTTGGTTGGGGGTCCCCTAAGGATTCCCTGGCTGTGACATGATGCTCATGCATTTAGCAGTCAAATTGTAGTGAGGCTAACAGGTCCAGGTATTAGTGTATTTTGTTGGCCTGCTTTGGGCTGAACATCCATATTCTCAAACCACTCTCTTAAGCCTCGTACACACGATCGGATTTTCCGCAGACAAAACCTCAGACTTTTGTCCGATGGCGTGTGCCTGGATTTGTCTTCCATACAAATGGCAAGGAATTGTTGGCCAACAAACAGGAACGTACTGACGTACTACGTGGTTTTTCAGCTCTTTCGCGCCACCCTTTGGGCTCCTTCTGCTAATTTCGTGTTAGTAGAAGTTTGGTGAGTGTTGATTCGCGCTTTTCATTTCACACTTTTCATTTAGCGCTTTTCAGTTTGCGCTTTTCATTTTGTGCTTTTCAGTTAGTTTCTGAACGGCCGTTCGTCAACCAGCCATGTTGTGGAATCGGAGGAGATAACGTGTTATTTATTATTGGCCTTGGAGTTATTGCTTTGACCCAAGTCCAGTCCAGGAACAGAAGGAGGAGGAGTTCTTGGACCAAAAATTGTTTGCTTTATTAATCGTGACCAATTATGTCATATGCCTTTGCTGCAGGAGCTCCAGGAGAATAATCCAGATGTTTTTCAGAATTATCCCCTAATGACGGACCCCTGCTTTCACCAACTCTTGGCATTGTTGACCCCCTATATTAGGAAGCAGGACACATGCATGAGGCTTTTATTTTATTTTTGGTTGAATAATAATGATTTGATTTGTTATATTTTCTATATTTTTGGATGCATAGAATGGACTTTTTGGTTAAGTTCTATTGGCAGATAGCATGTCTAATTTTATTTGTTTTCTATTTTTAATGCACAATAAAAAAATTGTGGAGAATAATACTTGGCTATGTGTTTTAATTCAAATGACAGTTTGGGAGTAGGCAGTTACTGTACATTTTAAAAAATACAATGTAAAATTAACAAGGGACACCAACATAGTTGTATCTTTGATCTTAAAAACTACGGGATCATGGTGTTGTGGTAACTTGCCCCCAAAAAAAGCATAATAATATTATTCTTGATATCACTAGAAAAAAAAAGCCTTTAAATATGTGTTTGCAGTAACTCCATCAGTATCACCAGCAAAGCAGCTTCATTATCATCCCATTAAAAAAGAAGAGAATTGTGCGCTGCATTTCGAGATTTAATAATTTGCCACGTCACGAATGTTAATCTCCATTACGAACGCTAGTTTACAAGACGGACTTCTGGCTCGTCCTTGTTCCGACAATACGTGTTTGTACTTTGGACTTTTGTCCGATGGACTTGTGTACACACGCTCGGAAAATCCGACAACAGACATTTGTCTGCGGAAAATTTTAAAGCCTGCCATCCAACATTTATCCGCGGAGAATCCGACAACAATTGTCCGATGGAGCATACAATCAGTCGGATTTTTCGCCAACAGCCTGTCATCACACATTTCCCATCGGAAAATCCGATGGTGTGTAACGCGGCTTTAGTGAGGCTGTTTAAGTTGTTCTCCAGGGTGTGACTGTGTTAAGCATATGCATGGCCAAGGATTCAACGATTTTTTCCTAGGTAAAGATGTATGGTGTATAAGGTATTGGGAAGGAGAGAAATCAAGAGTAGAAGTAGTTACCACCATGATGATGTAGTGTCCATTTGACCAGAATGGCTGAAGCATAGGACGTTGTGACCATATATGCAGTAATGTCCTGTCCTCTGTTGTGCAATGCCAACAGGGTTCAATAACGTAGGATAGAATTTGTGTAGAAGGGATGGTGTTCTATACCATCGTGTATACAGCTTGTAACCATTTTCTTCAACGTTAATGTAGCGCTACCCCTGCAGGAGCTGCTTGGTAGATTGGGTTCTTTATTTTTCTACCTCGACTCTGAGAACAACCTCAGCCCCACTGACACACCAGGCTAAGTAAATGGATATTGCACTGCTACTGAGAGCACAACTATAGATATCCTGCACACAACTAAGGTTCAGCATCAAAAAGCAAACATCAGACTGGTGAGTGGTAAATGCAGTAAAAAGCACTATGCATATAAATGAGTAAGTAAAGGATTAAGCGAATCACAGTTCAATAGACAATATGTTCTCTAGGCTATAGAAGCATAGAATGGAATTCTATGCAGCTAAATTGGAGTAAACCTGGCAGTCCCCAAATTTAGAAATAGGAAATGGCATTGGGAAAAAGTAACTGCAATGATAATCAATACTGCAATAACTTCTCTGGAAACAGTAGGCTCTTACCAATTTAGAGTGCACTCCCTAAAGAGGTACGCTTACTGAGTGTGGACAATACATGGACAAAGTTCTTTTGAAGCAGCTATCTAAGTGAGCAGTCTTTAGCCTTAGTTCTTCAGTTGGCCCAGTCTTTATGGTGGTGTACATGAGTACACTACAGGTAAAGTTCCTATGTACTCAGTCAATGCTAGCAGCAACAGGCTAAAGGCAGTGTCCTCTCACTAGTCCCAGTGATACAACAAAAGGGATCTCACTGTTCAGATGTCAGCTCACTTCTGAATCTGCTTGGACTTCGGTCTTCAGTGTATGGCAACCGACATGTGGCTGGTTGATGTGCACACAGGAGCAGCAATGTGCTCACCTCAGTCTCCTCATAGCAAAGAGAAAGTTCTTCATTATTCAACATACAATGTACAATAATTCAATATACCATGTACCCCATACTTAGTCACATAGGGTGGGGGCCGGGATCTTGGGGCCCCCCTTGGTAAAGGGGGGTTCCAGATTCTGATAAGCCCCCCGCCCACAGACCCCAACAACCAACGGCCAGGGTTGTCAGGAAGAGGTCCTTGTCCTCATCAACATGGGGACAAGGTGCTTTGGGGTGGGGGGCGCAGGGCCACCCCTGCCCCAAAGTACCCACCCCCATGTTGATGGCATATGGCCTGATACTGTTTAGGAAGGGGGGGTGCTCGCTCGTCCCCTCCCTTTTCCTGAACTGCCGGGCTGCGTGCTCGGATAAGGGTTTGGTATGGATTTTGGGGGAACCTCATGCTGTTTTTTTCGGCATGGGGGTTCCCCTTAAAATCCGTACCAGACCGAAGGGCCTGGTATGCCCCTGGAGGGGGAACCCATGCTGTTTTTTTTTTTTATATTTTGCTGGAGCTCCCCCTAAAGATTCATACCAGACACACTGCCTGGTATTGTCGGGGATCAAAGTCAGATCCCTGTTCATTGAATTCAGACGGATGTCGGACTTCAAGTCACAGGGCAAAGTCAGATGCACAGTGGTACGACTGTCGCGTTGTATCAGTGTGAACCCAGCCTAAGAGATGGTTGATTCAAAAACGTGCCTAATCTAGAGATAAGCCCACATGGGGATCATTTCAGTTTTTGATTGGGTAACAAAATACTTTTAATGGGATAGCTAACAGCCCAAAAAGTCAGATATTTCATCACCTTCAAAGAAATGTAACAATGACAAGCAGGCCTAAAATGATGGGATTTCTTTAAACTTTTACAATGATGCAATGCAGTGTTATACGATCATGGATGATATAATGATGGGCGTTATGGGTGAGCGAGTTTGGGATGGAGGAACTTGTCTGCACAGAGTCCTGATCTCAACCCGAAAAGAAAACCTTTGGGATGAATTAGAGTGGAGACTGCAAGCCAGGCCTTCACTCCAACATCAGTGCCTGACCTTACAAATGCGCTTCTGGAAGAATGGTCAAACATTCCCATAGACACACTCCTAAACCTTGTGGACAGCCTTCCCAGAAGAGTTGAAGCTGTTATTGCTGCAAAGGGTGGGCCAACTCAATATTGAACCCTATGGACTAAGACTGGGATGCCATTAAAGTTCATGTGTGTGTAAAGGTAATATAGTGTATATAGCTATTTTCTCTCTATCCAGACCTGTAATCACAGCGTCTGGCAGAAGGAAGTCCAGCACTGAGTTTCCTTGTGGCTCTAAGATTTTAGTGACTGAAGACAGAAAACTGAAAAAGAAGTCAGTACTGGAAGAAGGCACAATTATGATATGTAGCAGTCATTCTCAACCAGGGTTCCTCCAGAGGTTGCTAGGGGTTCCTTGAGCTGTGGCTGATGAACCACCTATTTGATGATGCCTACAGAGTTCAAGGTTCAGGACCACTTAGCAAAGCCAGCAGCATGACACCAAATATCTTTTTAGCTGTCTTTAAGGGTGGCATTCTAAATACCACTTTATGGGGGGACATTCTTCCTATTGACCACTAGTATAAGGAGCATTGTTCCTATTGAGCCCTGATGATTTGGTTTTAGTAAGGGTTCCTCGAGACATGAACATTATTTTTGGGGTTCCTCTAGGGTTAAAAGGTTGAGAAAGCCTGATATATAGTATGTTGTACTGATTTTGTTAGAATAAATTGTGATGTTGTGGTGATTTATTTAGTTTATTATATAGGTAAATTATAATTGTCTTACAGCTGAAAGGAAATTGGCCTTACTATGAAAAGGTCAGTTGTGGTTGCCTCCCAAGCCAAATGTTCCCAGTCTTCCTCTGGCCATACAATGAAGATGGAAAGCTTTATACACATATACAATATATCTTCCCACCAGGAGAATCTGGGCTAGGCAGTTGACCAGTCTCTCCTGGCTATATCCTATCCCCATTAAGTGTCCCTTTAAATTCCGATTTGATGTTTTATTCCAGCTTTTCCAAGCTCTAGTGGTTTATAAACATAAGCTATTCTATGTGAGATGTGGGTTTTAAAACTCAGCAATCAATGAGTTGTTTCAACTGAATTAATTCTCCCAAGATTGCAGAGTATTTATAACATAAGTAATGAGCATGGGAATGATATATAGCAGAATGGGGATTTGTAGGGATTGGAAAATATCTACTTTACCGATGATGCAATAAGAGAAAACATATACTTAAAAAAAACAAAGGAAGATTCATAACTAGGCTGAAAAAAGTCAATGACATACAACTGAATTTCAGAGGCTGTTGATTACTGGTAATTAGCTGGAAGTTGCCGGATCGATAAAGAATTGCCTAGAGACCAAGACGGAGAATGTAATCTGCAAGCGGCGATATACGGACACTGCAATAAGTGAAGTCAGCTCATGAATTTCTTAAAACCAAATGTCAGGGATTTAATGTTTACAGTGGGTAAGGACATTTTATTAGTGAGTCTTATGCGTAGTTCAATACTTACGAAAACACTGGAATAAGAAACTTGCGTAGCATCCTCCACTTGTTTGGCTGCTAGGTTAAATTTAGTTCTTGGCTTTACTGTAGTGAGTGAATGATTGGTTTGGGGTGTTCAGGGTTTCCTGAGCTGACAGTATTTTCCTTCCAAGTGCCTCTGAAAGAAGTTTCCAGAGTATAGGGCAGATTCAAATGATTAGTTTGAATGTTTATCACGCCCCAGCCAATCCCTGGTAGGAGGAATCCAGAAGGTGGATGGAGATGTGATAAATGTTAAGGAAGCTTTGCCAAAGTGTTCCTTTCCCTCCATGGAGGGTTACCGTTCTTGGGGGCTGCTACCCCTGGAGACAGCTTTAGTGAGATAGGAAATTGCAGTATGAAAATTATTTTTGGGGTTTCTCTAGGATTAAAAGGTTGAGAAAGCCTAATATATTTTCGGCACAGTGGTGTAGTGGATAGCACTTTCACCTAGCAGTAAGAAGGGTCACTGTTCGAATCCCAACCACGACACTACCTGCCTGGCGTTTGCATGTTCTCCCTGTGCCTGCGTGGGTTTCCTCCGAATACTCTGGTTTCCTCCCAAACTCCAAAGACATGCTGGAAGGTTAATTGGATCCTGTCTAAATTGTCCCTACTAGTATGTATGCATGTGAGTTAGGGACATTAGATTGTAAGCTCCTTGAGGGTAAGGACTGATGTGAATGTACAATGAATATGTAAAGCGCTGCGTAAATTGATGGTGCTATATAAGTACCTGAAATATATAGTATGTTGTACTGATTTGTTAAATGGTTAGAATAAATTGTGATGTTGTGGTGGTTTATTTAGTTTATTATATAGGTAATTTATAATTGTCTTACAGCTGAAAGGAAATTGGCCTTACTATGAAAAGGTCAGTTGTGGTTGCCTCCCAAGCCCAATGTTCCCAGCCCTCCGCTGGCCATACAATGAAGATGGAAAGCTGCTGGGCTGAGGGCCTGGAGACTGCTGCACTGAAGTCCTCATCTGGAGAAGGATCTTGTAACCTCCCTTACTGAGGATCTACATGAGGATGCTGGGTGGCAGACACCCCTGGATCACTGTGAGTAAAGACCATGCTGTGAGCTGCTAGAATGCCAAAAGGGAAGTGCCAGAAATGGCTATATGGACAGCTGCTATAGGGTCCTAGATATACTGGCAATTCCCTGTTACCTTCAGGAAGTGCTACTATTATTACTAAGATTAGTGACATTTTTTTCCTCCTATTATTGCTTTTGATCAGTTTGAAGAAGGGCAGCCATTAGAAATTTTGGGGCCCCTTACACAGCTTTAGGCCTGGGCCCCCCCAGGCCTGACCACCAACGTTCCTCAGGGCCCACCCACTGGCCACCCCATCGAATCCGCCCACTGGCCATCCCTCCTAGCTCTTCAGTGCACCCACTTTTTAACACTCTTACTACCTTATATAGGAAAATGAAAAGTGTATTCCAAGTCATCAGTGCTTTCAAGATTTAACAATAAGGAATTATATTTTGGCCACATAATATGAAGCCTGCCACCACGACATGGTAAACTCTTTTGAGCAGGACCCTACACTAACACTATCCTCCCCTAGCAGAAAACAAAATATTTTCAGCAAAGAGACATCCCTGTCCAGCAAAGAGACATCCCCATATATTCAGCAAAAAGAAGGGCCAATCCTTGGCCTGTACACACTCAGCCCCCTCACACCTAAATGCACTCAGTCCCCCGACACCTGTACACACTAAGCCCCTACCCCACACACATGTATGCACACAGCCCCCCTCACACCTGTACCTACTTAGCCCTCCTTGACACTTGTACGCACTCAGCCCCCCTCACACCTGTACGCACTTAGCCCTCCTCACACCTGCACAAACACAGCCACCCTCACACACGGCCCTCCTTACTCCTGTACACACTCAGCCCCCCCACACCTGTACGCACCCGGCCTCCTCACACCTGTACACACTTAGCCCCCCACACCTGTACGCACTCAGCCCCACTCACACCTGTACGCACTCAGCCACCCCACATCTGTACGCACTCAGGCCCCCCACACCTGTATGCACTCAGCCCCCCCACACCTGTACGCACTCAGCCCCCCTCACACCTGTACGCACTCAGACCCCCCACACCTATATGCACTCAGCCCCCCACACCTGTATGTACTCAGCCCCGCTCACACCTGTACGCATTCAGCCCCCTCACACCTGTACGCACAGTGCCCCCCCACACCTGTACGCACTCAGCCCCCCCACACCTGTACACACTCGGCCCCCTCACACCTGTATGCACTCAGCCCTCCACACCTGTATGCACTCAGCCCCACTCACACCTGTGCGCATTCAGCCCCCTCACACCTGTACGCATTCAGCCCCCTCACACCTGTACGCATTCAGCCCCCTCACACCTGTACGCACACAGCCCCCCCACACCTGTACGCACTCAGCCCCCCACACCTGTATGTACTCAGCCCCCCTCACACCTGTACGCACTCAGCCCCCTCACATCTGTACGCACTCAGCCCCCTCACATCTGTACGCACTCGGCCCCCTCACACCTGTATGCACACAGCCCCCTTCACATCTGTGTATATGTCAGCTCCCCCCCCCCCCCCCCACACACACACACGATTAAGGAAGTTTTATTCCACTTTGGCCAAAGCAGTGGACACCCGACCCGACTCTCGTCTGCATGCCAAATGTGTCAATTACACAGTGTACATATAAATTCAGTATATTGCGTCACAAGTGAATATTTCCGTTATACAAACATTTTAACCTTTTAAAAATCAACCTACGCCTCTTAAACCAGACAAGTTCTGCAAAACATATATTTTAAACTTTATGCAAAATTTTCGTTCCTCTGCAGTATGGTCTTGCGGTTCCCTTATCTGTCTCAAATAATTTCAGCAAGCAAGCTTTTTGCACAGAAAGAGGAACGTAGCAGGTTTCTGTGATGGGAGGTGGGGGGAGTAAGTTTAGTGTCTAACCGCAGCCTGTCACAAGTAGTCTCAATCATGAAATACAAAGAATATGATTCTTAGCTGAAATTCTAAATCAGTCTTACCACACACATAACTATGGCCACATAAACTTTCCCTCGTTGCCACTTCATTCCCCCCTTTGATCATAATCATAGCGATTAATATAAGCGAGATTAAGCATCACTAAATATCATACAGTTTTTTTCTTTATGGTGGCCTCACTAGCAGGCACAAAACATTCTTCTACCCAGACTATTCCCCAATGTCAGCTCCAGTCGGGTCTCTCATTCACTTATAAAACACTGGGGTAGTGACCCTTGGCCCATGGTAACAATAGGAATACAAAAAGAGTAGAAATATCAGCACTCCGTACACTATAGGGAGAATCAGAAAATAATTAAAACTTGTCTCTGCAATACTTGAGTTGGTGATCAGGGTATGGTTTACCCGGTGGAGCTAAAGCTCCGAATAGTTAGCCAAGTTTTATAGGGAGCATAAGTGGAGTCATAACAGGTTATCTTATTTTCAATGGAGCACATTGAATAGGTAGTCCCATTATATATGCAGGTACCAGTTACTGTGCCCTTGCATTGATAATGAGAGTGCCACAGTAGCATCTTGGTAGTTCTGGATCCTACTCTGGTGGTTTTTATACAAGGGTCGCATGAATTACTCTCCCCCCTTTTTAGCATGGCCAGTATCACTACTATGGCTACCAACAGTCTCATTATAAAATTTTTAGTTAATATTACACTGATGAATATCCTTAAGCTTCAGCTTATGCGTAGACCAACCAGCGTCCAGGCTGTGGTTGGAGCAGAGCTTAGTCCAGGGCTGCAGTCTGTCTATCTTCTGCCATGTGTAGATTCAGCAGCTCCCAGAAAAGTGCTGAAAACAGGGCTGGAGTTCTTCCTTCTGATTTCTCTGGTCAATCTCAGTCTCAAAGGGTCTTGGGGATCTACTGTACTGTGCCAGGAGTCTGTGAGGTCAGCAGCTCGTTTCATCCTAGAGTGGTGTATCCAGGGTGTCACCTCGGCCACCTTAATGGCTGTTGGGGTAGATAGCAGAACAGTGTAAGGACCTCTCCATCTTGGCCCTAATGCGGATAAGTTCCACTCTTTTACCCACACCGTATCTCCTGGTTTAAAGGGATGTACTGGGTTTGACAAGCTTATGGGAAGTTTCTTCTGAAGCCATTTCCCTATGTCTTGCATACTCTCCCCAAGTCTCTGTATCATTTCACAGTTAACAACCCCTCCTATCTGATGCAAGTCTCCTCTAATACCTCTAATAATGGGTGAGGGCCTACCATACAGCACCTCAAAAGGGGACAGATTTGTCCTCCTTGTTGGGGTACTCCGAATTCTCAGTAAAGCAATGGGCAACATCAAGGTCCATTTCATTTAGGTTTCCTGACAGAAAACCTGACAGAAAAGCCAGTTGTGACTTGAGCATGCGGTTCATTCATTCAACTTTTCCAGAGCTTTGGGGCCTATATGCGGTGTGTAGTTTCCAAGTAATCTTAAGTGTTGTTGCTAATTCCTGGAGACACTTGTGGACAAAGGCAGGGCCATTATCTGAGCATATGGCGGAGGGGATTCCATATCTGGGGATAGTCTCCTGAGTCAGGCATTTAACCACGTCTTTCATAGTCTCAGTTTGTGTGGGCCATGTCTCTACCCAATTTGAATAGGTGCAAAACGGCTACTAACAAATATTTGTATCCACCTGCAGAGGGCATGACAGTGGAGTCAACCATCAATTCTTCCATTGGTGAGGCTCCTTCAGCTTGTACTCCAGGGGGTTATTGCGGGCGCATTCTACACATCTGGATGCAGCTTATGCCAATGTGGGTAGCCAGGGAATATAAAATGTCTCTCCACGGCCTTCTCAATGGCTGTTCTTCCCATGTGTGTCCCTTTGTGAAATTCTGTCACTAGCTCAGTTGCTACAGTAGCTGGGACAATTCTCCCGTCCTGCAGTTGATACCACTGGTCTTTCCAATACTCCCCAGGTTCAGTCTCTATCCATTCCTGTTCTGCTTTTGTGTAAATTGGATCCCATTCAGAAAGTGGGACAGGAAACAGGGGTCCATTATCTGTTGTAGGGGCTGTTGAAATGCTGCATCTCTGGCTGCTTGATCTCTTTTCCTATTTCCTCTAGCCACTCGGGAGTCTCCCTTTTGATGGCCCCTGCAGTGTATCACTGCGACTTCAGAGGGGGCCCATACTGCCTCTAACAGTTCTAGAATTTCTGTCCAATACTTGATGCTCTTCCCTCCAGATGTAATAATTCCTCTCTCCTTATACAGGGCCCCATGTGCATGAAGGGTCAGGAAGGCATATTTGGAGTCTACATAGACATTTAGTTTTAGTCCCGCAGCCAGTTGTAATGCTCTAGTGAGTGCAATCAGTTCTGCTTTCTGTGCTGAGGTTCCCTGCGGTAAGGATCCTGTCTCTATCTCCGCTTGCAGTTTGACAACTGTGTAGCCTACATAGCGGACCCCATCTTTTACAAAACTGCTCCCGTCAGTGAAGTACTCGGCATCTGACTTTTCCAAGGGGCTGTCTTTCAAGTCTGGTCGGCTCGCATACACTTCATCCATTACCTGGAGACAGTCATGAGTTAGGGGCTCTTGTGAGGTGGGGAGCAGAGTGGCTGGATTTAAGGTGTTTACAGTCTCTAAGTGGATTTGAGGATTTTCACACAGCATGGCTTGGTACTTAACCATTCGGCTGTTAGTGAACCAGTGATTTTCCTTGTAATCCATTAATGCCTGTACTTGGTGTGGGACTCGGACATAAGTCTCCTGACCCAATGACAACTTGTCAGCTTCGGCCACAAGGAGGGCTGTTGCTGCGATGGCCCGCAAGCAGGATGGCCAACCCTGAGCTACAGTGTCCAGTTGTTTTGAAAGGTATGCTACAGGGCGCTGCCACGATCCCAAGTATTATGTCAGGACTCCTACTGCTATTCCTTGTTTTTCACTGACATGCAAATAGAAGACTTTCTGGCTGTCCGGCAGGCCTAGCGCAGGGGCCTGCATTAGGGAAACCTTAATGTCTCGGAATGCTCTGTTTTGTTGTTCTCCCCATTGAAAGGGTTCCCTTTCTCCCCCCTTTGTGGATTTATAGAGGGGTCTGGCTTTTGTGGCAAAGTCCGGTATCCAGATTCGGCAAAATCCTGCTGCCCCCAGGAATTCACTTACTTGCCATCTGGTAATCGGGGAGGGGATCTGACAAACAGTTCATAGTGTAGGAATTTGTTTAAGTACTTTTGTATTCCTACTAGGGCTTTTCAAGGGACTGGGTACTGTTTCAGGCTGACTGGAGTGGCTCCTGGTTTTAATTCAATAAGGATTGGGGGAATGTGTCTGGCTAATCCTGGTGGTTTGTCTTCAGCCCATAGTCCCGGGATGTCTTACAGTATGCGGGCTTCAGAGGGATGGGGCAATTTTAGGATAGCCTGTTCGTCAGGTTGGAAGTATATGTGTGCTCTGAGTTTAGCAAGTACGGTAAGTCTCTGCTCAGCAAGGGAATAGGGCAATCCGGCATGTACAGGAACTGATGTTGGACTTGATGCCCCCCCCAAACTACAAGGTCTTTCTAATAGGAAGGGCCTTTTGACTTTATACTTCTGCGCTGCTTGGTTAATTCTGTGTCTCTCCTCAATATTAAAAAGGGTCAATAAAAGTTGCTGACAGTCCAACCAAGTAGAGTTATGGGTCTGAATTATTGACCGGAGCGAATCTGTCATGGCTTGGGGCTTCTCAGAGTAGGCAGGGTTATAAATCTTCCAGTACAATAAATCTGTTGTGGTAAAAAGGGGTGTAAACTAGAGTCCGATGTCCCCCCACCGCCTGTTCTCTTAGGGGCATTTGCAGAGGTATGTTGAAAGACGGGGCAAGGGTCCGGCTATTTGCATCGGGATTTCTCGGAGTGGAAGTGGACACTTGATTGGGGAGCCCATTGGCTACTACTGAGTTCCCTATTTCTGTCCTGCCTATTCCCAGAGTGTTACGATTAAGAGTATATTTACTGAGATTTGGCAATGACAAACTTGCTGAATCTGATGTAGGTGGACAACAACTTGAGTCCTCTTTTCTACTGGACGGGGCATTTGGACATGGCTCTGACCTGTCTCTATCTGAGGTCCGTTCCTCTACATATGGGGGAGGCTGATCTGTCTCTTCGGGTTGAGAATATATGTGTTTTATTTGTTTTGTCAGTGGCACTACTCTTGTCATAACCATAATTCTGCACTATTCCTCTATTGTGGCTTCTATCCACTGCAGGTCTTTATCTCCCATTTGTCCTAAGGATGCACAATCATCCAGACGGACGTTTCTCCTAGCTGACTGACTGACTGAGGATTTGTTTGAGGGATGCACAATCATCCGGATGAACATTCCTCCTGACTGACTGGCTGAGGATTTATTCAAGGGATGCATCCGGACGAACATTCCTCCTGGAAGGTGTGTCTTGGTCAAGTTTCTGTGAGTCTGACATAATATTTTCAAATAATTGGTCAATGGTCTCTAAGTCAAAGGTTCCCTGCGGGGGCCACCGCGTTCCTTAGCGGGGCCAATCTTTCTCACATAATGCTACCAATTTCTCAGGACTAAGTTTCAAATTGCAGTTCTTAGAAAATCCCTTCCTGAAGTTGGAGATCATGGACTGTAGGGGAGATTCAACACTACGTTTCCCACCCATACTTGTAACCTAAAGACACCAAGACAGACACAGAAGGTAGGGTAAATGATGAGAATTCAGTAAGGGGTCTGAATCCTCGACACAAGTAGGAACAATAAACAACGCTTCCCTCGGTCAATGGCCTGGGCGCAGTCTCCTGGCCAGAAATCGCACTTAGATGAGGTCAACTTTTGCCTCACCACAAAGTGATGTCTCATAAACACATCGATCATACCAGACACTCCCACCCAAAAATTACTGACTGACTGACTGAGGATTTGTCCGAAAGATGCACAATCATCTGAACGGACGTCTCTCTCGGAAGGTAATCAGGCTTCCCTTCTCTCGATCTGTCGAGAGGCTGGCTGGCTGTCTGACTGTTATCCAAAATCAAAAGTAAAAAGACTCTCACCTGTTCCTGTTGGAGCTCCAGCTATCTATTTCTCAGGTTCCCAGGTCCTTTTGACACTACCAAGGTCGTCCAGAGCAGGCCACCAAATGGGACACAGCGCAGTCTCCTAGATAACAGTTCTAGAAGGCGCCTTTTGAGACTACGATATAGCCCACAGGGCTGGCCTCTCAGACCACTCCTTATAGGTCTGGTGGAAAACAGTGCCACCTGCCTCAACAGGTCACACCGATATTCCCCCCTCACGGCCAAATGCACCAAATGTTATGGGAGACAGAATATCGGTAAATGACTTTGCTGGACACAGAACTCGATTAAGGGAGTTTTATTCCACTTTGGCCAAAGCAGTGGACACCTGACCCGACTCTCGTCTGCATGCCAAGTGTGTCAATTACAGCTTACACAGTGTACATATAATTTCAGTATATTGCGTGACAAGCGAATATTTCCGTTATACAAACATTTTAACCTTTTAAAAATCAACCTTACTCCTCTTAAACCAGACAAGTTCTGCAAAACATATATTTTAAACTTTATGCAAAACTTTCGTTTCTCTGCAGTATGCTCTTGCGGTTCCCTTATCTGTCTCAAATAATTTCAGCAAGCAAGCTTTTTGCACAGAAAGAGGAACATAGCAGGTTTCTGTGATGGAAGGGGGAGGGAGTAAGTTCAGTGTCTAACCGCAGCCTGTCACAAGTAGTCTCAATCATGAAATACAAAGAATATGATTCTTAGCTGAAATTCTAAATCAGTCTTACTACACACATAACTATGGCCACATAAACTGACCCTCGTTGCCACTTCAGTACAGGCAGCACACACGAAGAGTGCACAGAGATCGCAGTAATGAGCCTGATGGGAGCTCAATGACACAGAGCAGCAGTGTATGGGTTTGTCCCCCTTGATGGTGGCCCTGGTTTGGAGTATCCTGTGTCCCTAAAGCCCCTTTCTGGTAAAGACTGGCAGCCTCTGTAGTACTTTCGGAGAACTTGTCTATTTCCAATGGCCTTCCGGGAGGAAAGCGCTACACTTTAATAGAGAGCTACTCTTTTTAATTCTGTGCTAACTAAAAACTAGAACATATATTAAAACAGAAAGAGGGGTGTCTTTACTGCTAGACCAAGAAAGAAACTCTGCCTACTCAACTTCAGCTTGTTAAAGCAGAGTTCCACCCAAAAGTGGAACTTCCACTTTAAGCACTCCTCGCCCCCTTATATGCCACACTCGGCATGTAGTTTTTTTTGGGGGGTGAGTGGGTACCTGGTTCTGACAGGTACTTTCTTTACCACTTCCTCCTTCCATCACTTGGCCACCTAGGCAACTCCTCCTCTCCCCCTAGGCGGTCCCTCCGTCTCTGCAATCTTCTGGGACACATCACAGGTCCCAGAAGATCGTCTGGCCACTAGGAGAGTGCAGCACGACTCGCGCATGCGCAGTGCGCGCCAGGCTGTGAAGCTGTAAGCTGTCACAGCTGGGTGCCCCCAGTTGCAATGACGGCGGAGAGGAGGGGAGGGGAGCGAGGCTTCAGGCGGCTGCATTGCTGGACCGTGGGACAGGTGAGTATCTGTTTATTAAAAGTCAGTAGTTACACTTTTTGTAGCTGCTGACTTTTAATAAACTGAAAAAAGACTGGAACTCAGCTTTAACTTCCAACACTGAAGGTTGTTTGATGTTTATTATGAGAAAGAATTGCCTTTTTTCCCATAAAACTCAACGGAAGTGCAAAGGCAGCTTAGATGAAGGTCACAACTTGTGAAGAAACTCAGAAAAATCGAAGAAGCATCTCAAACTGATTTTAATGCAAGTTAAATGCACATAAAAGCACACTGAGTTTGCCCCTCTGTTTATGTACCTAAAGTGCTTGCAAAACTACACATATACCCTTTCTAGCCTCATAGAAATGAAACAAATCCTCCGACATAAGCAGCCCTCTCTCCTCTGCAGCCTCCTGAAGCACACATTTTTACACAACGTTTCTGAATTCCAGAAGGCAGGGGGGGGGGAATCTGATGTCAAACACTGCACAGCATAGAGCTGGGAGCTGAGTATAATCTGAGACCTGAGTAGACATAACTGCTTGGGTTTTAGGCCCCATACACACTATTAGATTTTCTGCAGATTTTTGTCTTCAGATTTACCAAAACCATGTAGTGCAAGGGCCTGCCTGATTGCATACAATTGGTTTGACCTCATATTATATGGTTTTGGTAAATCTGAAGACAAAAATCTGCAGAAAATCTAATAGTGTGTATGGGGCCTTAATTGTGGTCAACTACTTGCAGTCCCTGGACAGCAGAACTCAGACCTGGGGATGGAGAAGCAGCACAATCAGTTCATGTGTTGACAAGGAGCACGCTGATAGGAATTAAAAGCACAGTGGCAGAGAGATGATCTCATCATTCTACTACTTCTCCTTCAGCCTAGGTTCACACTAGTGTCACAGACACCATTTAGAGAACACTTTGCATTCTCTCAATGAATACAAATTGTTCTCTGATTGGATGAGGTGGAGAGGTGGGACGGTAATAGGAGAGAAAAACCAGGAAGCGCCACCTAAGTGCAGTATTAATATTAATATTTAACCACTTGACGTCCGCGCTATAGCCGAATTACGGCCACAGCGCGGACCTGAATTTCCGGGAGGCCGTCATATGACAGCCTCCCCTGTGCACGTTCACAGAGACTCGGGTGATCACTGATCCGAGTAAGGGGCCGGTCCCGGCCCCTTACCATGTGATCAGCTGTCAGTCAATGACAGCTGATCACATGATGTAAACAAAAGCTCGATAATCTCGATAATCACCGGCTCATCTGCAAGGGACATCGGTCCCGAAGAGGAAGAGGCAATTATGCCTCATCTGTGCCACCTGCCATTGCCAACTGACAGTGCCCACAGTGCCCACCAGTGCCACCTATCAATGCCCACCAGTGGTGCCAATCAGTGCCTCCTAGCAGTGCTGCCTATCAGTGTAACCAGTCAGTGCCCATTATTGCCACCCATCAGTGCCCATCACTGCCACCTATCAGTGCCCATCACTGCCACCTATCTGTGCCCATCAGTGCCGCCTCATCAACGTACATCAACGAAGGAGAAAAATGACCTGTTTTAACATTTTTATAACAAAATATTAAAAAAAAAAAAAAAAAAAATTAAATTCGGTCTTTTTACATTTTCTTAACAAAAAATAAAAACCGCAGAGGTGATCAAATACCACCAAAAGAAAGCTCTATTTGTGGGAAAAAAAATGATAAAAATTTCATTTGGGTACAGTGTTGTATGTCTGCGCAATTGTCATTCAAAGTGCGTCAGTGCTGAAAGATGAAAATTGGTCTGGACAGGAGGGGGGTTTAAGTGCCCTGTAAGCAAGTGGTTAATGGCAAGGTACTTAAAATCACTCACAAGAGAGAAGTAAAAAATAGACTCTTCTGTTCCCAGTAATCCAGGGAGCTCCCAGTGTCTGGAATCGGCTCAATGCGTGGCTGTAGAAAACACGGATGTTCCTCCGGATGTATCCCCGCTGTCCGTGGCGTCATTTCCATGCATTCCACGCTGGTTCCAGATGCCTTCCTTGGTGGCCACAGGACGTGTTGGGGATTCTACACACACACAGCCACGCATTGAGCCGATTCCAGACATTGGGAGCTCCCTGTATTACTGGGAACAGATGAGCCTATTTTTTACTTCTCTCTTGTGAGTGATTTTACCTTGCCATTAAATATTGATCTTAATACTGCACTTAGGTGGCGCTTCCTGGTTTTTCTCTCCTTTCATTGTCTGCATACAGAGTTGGCTCTCTCTGAAGGACAGCAGCCACCTATTATACCTCACCATCCTTTATGGACTAACTAACTGATTATGAACTGCCTATAGATTGCATTCTGTCTTGCTGCAACAGTTATTGATACCAGGTGGGGCGGTGATGTCTAAGCTCTGGGAGGAGAAGCAAAGTTCTTGAGAGAATGAATTGATCGATAATTAGTTTCTTCTGCTGTAACCTTTGTAAATGAATTAATACATAGTACCTGAAAGGTGCGCCTTCACCTTTAACCTCTAGTCCTGACTATTATCTTAATTATCAAATTATAATTACCTCATCATCGGCCGATTTCATTGCTCTCATACTCAAATAACTCTATGCATAGGGGACAGCATATATAAATGATTGACACAACACAGGTTGATCTACGATACACTGTTCCACTTTATTATGGCTCAGACAGGGTGTTATGGATGAATGAAAGATGGGCGTTACCAACCGTTTTCCACCAATAAGTGGTACATGTTCAAATGACATATTTCCTATAACATGCATTCAACCAATCATAATGTCATATAATTACATCTTTGTATCTAAGCAAAC
The DNA here is from genome assembly GCF_042186555.1 of Aquarana catesbeiana. NCBI lineage: Eukaryota > Metazoa > Chordata > Amphibia > Anura > Ranidae > Aquarana > Aquarana catesbeiana. The sequence goes on from NC_133325.1 coordinate 60,038,782, forward strand.
TCATTAATGTCACATTATGTCACCTAAAAACTCCAGACAGACCATCTCATCAATCATGACAAACACGAAAGTTCCCTATTTCTGGTTTTGATTTCAACACAAGCTCACTTCTTAAACAACAATAATGTTACCTGATCAGCAAATGTTCAACCTAAAGGGGCAGTGGAGTCTAATGCCGCGTACAGACGGTCGGACTTTCTGATGGGAAATGTTCGCTGTGAGCTTTTTGTCGGAAAGTCCATCAAACATTTGCTGTTGGAATTTCCGCCCACAAATGTTTGATAGCATTTTGGTTTAAGTTTAATGAACCAACAGGTCATAAACATTGCCATAAAATGAGTCACCTTGCCCAATTCCCGCTTACAACTTATCCAAAAGGCTTATTTTAGATGGTGCCAATAGAGTTAGTTTGGGTAAAGACATAGGACATAGGCTAGAAAGGAGTCAGGGCATTGAGCTCACCCTCATGAGACTGGTCGGGGGGGCCTATTCACATAACACTGTATTGTCAAAATATCGGGACGCCTGCCTTTACATGCACATGAACTTTAATGGCATCCCAGTCTTAGTCTGTAGGGTTCCATATTGAGTTTGGTGCACCCTTTGCAGCTATAACAGCTTCAACTCTTCTGGGAAGGCTTTCGACAAGGTTTAGGAGCGTGTCTATGGGAATGTTTGACCATTCTTCCAGAAGCGCATTTGTGTAAATATTTTATTATATTTTTTCATGTGACAACACTGAACATGCTCAGCGTCATATCCAGAGGTTGTCTTTGGGAAATAGACATATGAGTGCTGCCAGCATTGCTGCAGAGGTGGAAGGGGTGGGGGGGGTCAGCCTGTCAGGGCTCAGACAATACACCGCACACTGCAGCAAATTGGTCTGCATGGCTGTCATACCAGAAGGAAGCCTCTTCTAAAGATGATGCACAAGAAAGCCCGCAAAAAGGACATGGATTACTGGAAAGGACATGGATTACTGGAACCATGTGCTGTGGTCTGATGAGAGCAATATAAACTTATTTGGGTCAGATGGTGCCAAGCGTGTGTGGTGGCAATCAGGTGAGGAGTACAAAGACAAGTGTGTCTTGCCTACAGTTAAGCATGGTGGTGGGAGTGTCATGATCTGGGGCTGCATGAGTGCTGCCGGCACTGGGGAGTTACAGTTCATTGAGGGAACCATGAATGGCAACATGTACTGTGACATACTGAAGCAGAGCATGATCCCCTCCCTTCGAAGACTGGGCCGCAGGGCAGAATTCCAACATGATAATAACCCCAAACATACCTCCAAGATGACCACTGCCTTGCTAAAGAAGCTGAGGATAAAGGTGATGGACTGGCCAAGCATGTCTCCAGATCTAAACCCTATTGAGCATCTGTGGGGCATCCTTAAATGGAAGGTGGAGGAGCACAAGGTCTCTAACATCCACCAACTCCGTGATGTCGTCATGGAGGAGTGGAAGAGGACTCCAGTGGCAACCTGTGAAGCTCTGGTGAACTCCATACCCAAGAGGGTTTAGGCAGTGCTGGAAAATAATTGTGGCCACACAAAATATTGACACTTTGGGGCCAATTTGGAGATTTTCACTTAGGGGTGTACTCACTTTTGTTGCCAGTGGTTTAGACTCAATGGCTGTGTGTTGAGTTATTTTGAGGGGACAGAAAATGTACACTGTTATACAAGCTGTACACTCACTACTTTACATTGTAGCAAAGTGTCATATCTTCAGTGTTGTCACATGAAAAGATATAATAAAATATTTACAAAAATGTGAGGGGTGTACTCACTTTTGTGAGATACTGTATACATGTTAGTACCCAGTTATAATATGTATACCTAGGAAAGAATCCAGGCCCTTTTTAAAGCAATCTACTGAGCTGGCCAGAACACCTCTGGAGGGAGTCTATTCCATATTTTCACAGCTCTTACTGTGAAGAAACCTTTCCGTATTTGGGGATGAAATCTCCTTTCCTCTAGACGTGAAGAGTGCCCCCTTTTCCTCTGTGATAACCTTAAAGTGAATAACTCAACACCAAGTTCATAATATGGGCCCCTTATGTATGTATACATTTGATCATATCCCCCCTTAATCTTCTCTTCTCAAGAGAGAATAAATTCAGTTCCTCTAATCTTTCCTCATAGCTGAGCACCTCCATCTCCATGCCTCTTATCAGTTTGGTTGCCCTTCTCTGCACTTTCTCCAGTTCCCCGATATCCTTTTCGAGAACCGGTGCCCAAAACTGAACTGCATATTCCAGATGAGGTCTTACTAATGATTTGTACAGGGGCAAAATCATATCTCTCTCTCTGGAGTCCATACCTCTCTTAATACAAGCAAGGCTCTCTTTGGAAACCGCATTATTAAGCTTATGATCTACCAAAACCCCCAGATCCTTCTCCACCATGGATTCCCCCAGTTGCACTCCCCCTAGTATGTATGGTGCATGCATATTCTTAGCCTCGAAGTGCATAACTTTACATTTATCAACATTAAACCTCATTTGTCATATAGTTGCCCAATGAAACAGTACATTGAGGTCGGCTTGTAAGTTGGAGACATCCTGTAAGGACGTTATTCCACTGCATAGCTTGGAGTCATCTGCAAACACTGAAATGGTACTTTTAATCCCAGACCCTATATCATTTTAAATATATTACAAAGTAAGGGTCCCAACACTGAACCTTGGGGTACACCACTGATAACCTTAGACCATTCAGAGTAAGAAACATTAACCACTACTCTGAATTCGGACTTTTAGCCAGTTATCTATCCATTTACAAGCTGATCATTCCAAGCTTATAGACTTTACCTTACACAAGAGCCGTGTGTGGGGAACCGTGTCAAATGCTTTTGCAAAATCCAAGTATACCACGTCCACAGCCACTCCTCTGTCCAAGATTTTACTTACCTCCTCATAAAAAGAAATCAGGTTTGTTTGACAACTTCCGTCTTTCATGAATCCATGCTGTCTGTTGCTTAAAATATTTTTTCTTCCAGCAAGAATTCATCTATATGATCTTTTATTAAACTCTCCAGTATCATCCAAACTATAGAAGTTAAACTAACAGGTCTATAGTTACTTGGTAAAGACTTTGAACCCTTTTTAAATATAGGCACCACATTGGCCCTACGTCAATCCAGTGGTACCATCCCAGTCATTACGAGTTCCTAAAAATTAGATACAATGGCTTTGAAAAGACAGAGCTCAATTCTTTTAGGATCCATGGGTGGATGCCATCTGGTCCTAGTGCTTTATCCACATTTATTCTGTGTAAATATTTCTGGACGATATCACTTTTGAGCCATTGTGGATCATTTGGGACTGTGTCAATATCATCCCATTATGGGCATGAGCCCCCCCATGCTCCTTTGTATACACAGAACTGAAGAATGTATTTAAAAAAAATTGCCTTCTCTTTGTCCCCAGTCACCCACTCCAGATTATTTTGTAAAAGACCTACATGCTCAGACCTGACATTTATACTATTAATATATTTGAAGAATTTTTAGGGGGTTTGTCCTGCTATCTTTTGCAATCTGTCATTTGTTTTGAATTTTTGCGTCCTTGATTTCCTTTTTACATATTCTGTTATATTATTTGTAACATTTAAACGATGATAGTGTACCTTCATTTTTTTTATTTTTTAAAAGCTCTTTTCTTATTATTTATAGCTTTTTATAACTTTGGCCGTGAGCCACATAGGTTTTATTTTTAGCCAAACATATTGCCCATGGGAATATACTTTGCAGTGAGTTCACATACAGTCTTTTTAAAGAATTCTAAATTCTGTTCTGTGTTAATCAATGCCAATATTCCCTCCCAGTCTGAGTCTTAGAGAGCAGCCCTCATCCTTGGAAAATTTGCTCTTTTAAAGTTAAGTGTTTTTATATTTCCCGTATGTGTTTGTTCCTTACAGCTAACGTTAAATTAAATCATGTTATGGTCACTGCTACCCAGATGTTCTTTTATATGAATATTGGCAATAAGCTCTGCATGGTTTGAGATTACCAGGTCCAGCAGAGCGTCATTCCTAGTCAGGGCCTCAATAAACTGCACCATAAACAGTGTTAATTTTGTCGACTAAAACGACTAAAACATTTTAGTCGACTAAATTAATATTATTTTAATCGACTAAAATACAACTAAAACTAAAACAACTGAAATGACTAAAATACGGTTAAAACTAAAATGGCATTTTAGTCAAAAGACTAAAATGGGACTAAAACTAAAATGGCATTTTAGTCAAAAGATTAATGCCCTGTACACACTGTCGTACATTGACCTGACATTCCGACAACAAAATCCTAGGATTTTTTTCTGACGGAAGTTGGCTCAAACTTGTCTTGCATACACACGGTCACTCAAAGTTGTCGGAAAATCCGATTGTTCTGAATGCGGTGACGTAAAACACGTACGTTGGGACTATAAACGGTGCAGTAGCCAATAGCTTTTGTCTCTTCATTTATTCTGAGCATGCGTGGCACTTTGTGCGTTGGATTTGTGTACACACGATTGGAATTTCTGACAACGGATTTTGTTGTCGGAAAATTTTATAGCCTGCTCTCAAACTTTGTGTGTCGGAAATTCCGTTGGAAAATGTGTGATGGAGTCCACACACGGTCGAAATTTCCGACAACAAGGTCCTATCACACATTTTCCGTCGGAAAATCCGACCATGTATACAGGGCATATGACTAAAACTAAATTGAAATTTGATGTCAAAATTAACACTGGTCTGTAGTGCATGTTCATACCTCTATGTAATAATAAATAACATATTCAATTTTTCACTCCAGCAGTATATAATGAGTTTGCAAATTGTAGAGAATTGTTAACTAATGCATTACAATTGAATTAAACCCATTAGATTTTAGATGAGTTTTAGTCGATTAAAATATACTGGAGATTTTAGTCGACTAAAACGTAGGACATTTTAGTGGACTAAAATGTACTGGAGATTTAGTCGGCTAAATAGGACTAAAACCAAAACAATTGCAGAAGACTAAAATGGGACTAAAACTAAAATGCCATTTTAGTCCAAAGACTAAGACTAAAACTGAATAAAAATTTGCTGCCAAAATTAACACTGACCATAAACTTGTCTTGTGATAGGTTTATACATTTTTGCCCTTTAACTGTCCCAGCAGTGCCATTACTCCAGTCAATTTCCGGATAGATAACCATTTACAGACCGCCCCTCGCAGTTTTACTACGGCTGTTTGAAGAGGGATATCGTTGTTATGGCAGCAGCTAGGTTCCATAACCCCGGTATCCTCTTCTTCAGCGAGCGGTCCGCTACAAGATAAGAAGTGGTCTCTGCAGCGGATTTGCCGCAAGATCACTTTTATCGGCGGCGGCAGAGGGCCCCCTCTGCCGCGATCCGGTGCCCTCCGTCGACAGCGGCAGAGGCAATCCGGTCCTTCTCAGGGCTGTGCATGGAGACGAGTGAGGGGATGATGGCCCCCACCTCTTTCCATGACACTGCAGGGCGGAAGCGACGTCAAAACGTCACTTCCGCCCACAGCTCTTAAAGGCCATTTAAAAAAAAAAAAATTTTAAATGACAATTTTTTTTTTTTTTTTATTGCATTTAAGTGTAAATATGAGATCTGAGGTCTTTTTGACCCCAAATCTCATATTTAGGAGGTCCTGTCATGCTTTTTTCTATTACAAGGAATGTTTACATTCCTTGTAACAGGAATAAAAGTGACAATTTTTTTTTAAAACAGTGTAAAAATAAAAAATAAAAGGTAAAATAAATAAGAAAAAAAATAACATTTTTAAACGCGCCTCGTCCCAACGAGTTTGCGTGCAGAAGCGAACGCATACGTGAGTAGCGCCTGCATATGAAAACGGTGTTCAAACCACACATGTGAGGTATCGCCGCGATCGGTAAAGCGACAGCAATAATTCTTGCCCTAGACCTCCTCTGTAACTCAAAACATGCAACCTGTAGAATTTTTTAAATGTTGCCTATGGAGATTTTTAAGGGTAAAAGTTTGTCACCATTCCACAAGCAGGCGCAATTTTGAAGTATGACATGTTGGGTATCAAGTCATCAGCGGCGGCATTGCCGAATTTGCTGGAAATAGAAAAAAAAAGTGGGTCCCCCCCAATCTATACCAGGCCCTTTGGATTTGGTATGGATTTTAAGGGGAACCCCATGCCAAAATGTAAAAAATAAATGGTGTGTGTTCCCCCTAAAATCCACACCAGACCCTTATCCGAGCATGCAGCCTAGCAGGCCAGGAAAGAGGGGGGGGAGGAGCGAGCACCCCCCTCCTGAACCATACCAGGCCACATGCCCTCAACATCCCAAGATCCTACCCCCCATGTGAATAAGTATGGGGTACAATGTACAGGAGGCAGTTTTTGAACAAACAATGTCCCCCAATGTAGATCCAGCATCAATCATGATGCCCACCTCAACGCTGGGCCCAAAAAAAGGAAGAAAAATGCTCTGCCCATGACAAAGGCTAATTGCTGAATGCCTGCTCTCCCGTGTGACAGTTCTTTAATAGGTAAGGGCAGGTCCACCTGGTGATGTCACTTAGATTCACTGCCCCCATGTGACATCACCGACCCAGCATGCACCGGTGGGTGATGTCACAAGAGGGTGGCGCCACCAGGTGATGCCACCAGGTGGCCCCACCCCTTTCCTATTTAAGAACTGTCAGACGGAGGAGCAGGCATTCGACAATTAGCCTTGGTCGCGGGCGGAGCATTTTTTGGGGTTTTTTTTTCCGGGTCTGGCGGTGCAGCGGGCATCATGATTAACGATGGATCTACATCGGCAGACACTGGTTTTTAATTTTTTTAATAAAGGAATTGTGAAAAACTGCCCCCTGTCTTTATTTATTTTTGACACAAATTATTTTTTGGTGAATGAGTAGGGGTACAATGTATCCCTACTCATTCACATGGGAGGGCAGGATCTGGGGGTCCCGTTGTTAAAGGAGGCTTCCAGATTCCGATAAGCCCCCTGCCCCCTGACCCCCACAACCACTGCCCAGGGTTGTTGGGAAGAGACCCTTGTCCCCATCAACATGGGAGAGCCCCCCCCACCCCAAAGTACCCCCCCCATATTGAGGGCATGTGGTCTGGTATGGTTCAGGAGGGGGGCAGTGCTCACTCACCCCCCCTTTCCTGGCCTGCCAGGCTGCGTGTGCGGATAAGGGTCTGGTATGGATTTTTTGGCATTACGCCCTTTTTCATTTTTTTTTGTATTGTCGGCAATGGCTTGCAGCAGCGAAAGTCAATTTTTCTTCAGAAATGTCAGTTTTGCTGCAGCAGGTTCCATACACAGTACAGATTCGCCACTTTACAGGCAGACTTAGGGGACCCCCCAGGCACTATATTATATTGTTTAAAAACAATATTTAAAAAAAATGTTTTTGCATTGATACATGTCCCACAGGGAGTGCGCCCCCATACCCTTTTTAATAACTTGCATATAAGCCTTTAAAATGGGGACTTTTGATTTTTCAAGTACGAGTCCCATAGATTTTAATAAATTTCCTGGCTCGGGTCTGAACTTTTTCTCTGTTCGGGAGTTCTGGTGCGAACCGAACTGGGGGGTGTTTGGCCGATCACTACTTCTGAAGTGTCAAGTGGAGAAAAGGCATTTTGGTGACCAAACACCAGTGACAGTGTAGAGGTGAGCCGGACTCCTTTGCTTGTTAAGAACATTGAAAGTGTATATCAACCATAACAATGACCTGGACATCCTTTCATGTGCCTGCATCGGGAGAGCTCTGTGACCATTGTGTGCCTTGGACACAGCAGATCACAGATCGGGGTAAAGGGACAATAACATCGGCCCTTTACCATGTGATCAGCTGTGTCCAATCACAGCTGTCACAGTGTAAACAGACTAAATTTCTTTGCTGGTTATCGGCACACAAAGACCGCCTGTGAGGGAAGGAGAACCGAATCTGTAAGGGGCACAGAGAGTACAGTATTTTACACTGAGACACAGTGCCCTGATCATCAGTGCCTTTATTATCAGTGCAGCATCCGCGCCCCCCCCCCCCAGTGCAGCTTATCAGTGCCCATCAGTGCAGCCTTATCAGTGCCTCCTCGTCAGTGGCCATCAGTGCAGCCTTATCAGTGCAACCTCATCAGTGCACATCATTAAAAAAAAAATACTTATTTGCTAAATTTTATAACAGAAACTAGAAAAAAATATTTTTTTTTTGTTTTTTTGTTTATCTAGCGAAAAATAAAAACCCCAGAGGTGATTCAAAACCACAAAAAGAAAGCTCTATCTGTCTCAAAAAAATGATACAAAGCTAATTTGGGTATAGTGTTGCATGCCATGCTGAGTAATTATCTATCAAAATGTGACAGTGTTGAAATCTGAAAATTGGCCTGGGCAGGAAGGGGGTCAAAGTGTCTGATATTAAAGTGGTTAAAGTTATGCTCAGTGGGAAGAATGCCCCTTATACTGGTGGTTGGTGGGAGAATGCCCCTTACTATTGGTGGTCAGTGAGAAGAATGACCTCCTTACAGTGGTGATCCATGGGAAAAATGGGACACGCTCTGGTGTTCTGTAGGAAGAATGCCCCAATAGAGTGGTAGTCAGAATGCCACGCTTACAGACCTCTAAAAAGTCCATTGCTGTCATGCTACTGGTTCTGCCAAGTGGTATTGGACCCATAACTATGCAGACATCATCTGATGGGAGGTCAATTAGCTGCAGCTCAAGAAACCTCTAGCAACCTCTGAAGGAACCCTGGTTGAGAATGGCTTGATTATTCTGATGGTGTTTCTTCAACAATAGTTTATATAGCATAATCAGCAAGCACGCCTGCTAGTGAAGGAAATAGATTGTTTGGGCCAGCTTGGGCCAAACAGAACTATTGAAAGGCACAGTAAACATGGAGTTAGGCTTTAAAAATCACAAGCTAGCTAAATTGTGCATTCAGATTGGCACAACCGCTAGCATAACCAGTCTGTTCAACTGTATCCAAGATAAGAGTGGCACCTAAAGTATCTGCATGATATGTGCATGATCATTTTAGTCAATCATTAAAAAATCATTTAGATCTCGTAGCAAATCTATAAACGTATTAAATCAAGTTGTAATCCACCAATAGATATTCATTTATTTAGTGTCCTTAGCACTTACAAGTCTTAGTTGTCTCCCCTGACAAAATGACTTTTCATACAATTATTTCCTCTATATTCCATCTGTGTAGAATACAAAAATGAGGATGTGAATCATGCTGCCCTCCAGAGCTGGTCAATGTCAAACAAAAATCTGCTGGTCAAAACTGCAAATGACCATTTAGTCACATTATAAGCACCACTGCAAAAATACTGAAGCAATTGCATAGAATAAAAGTAAATATTTAAATAGGTTTGCATACAAAGGTAATTAGTAAATCTCCCTTCTCGTTTTCCTATCAATAGAAAGCATACATAAAAAGTGCCATTGAAATCTACAAAATGCCCTTTCGTTTGACCGCATTTTCATTAGATATTTCAGTAAAATGGGGTCTTTTTCTCAATGGATGTCAAGTATTTTGTTACAAAAATACAGTGCATAGAACAAGCCACAATTAACGTTGTTTTGTAAGCAGTAATCCCTTCATTAATTAAATAGCTGCAACGTGGATAAGAGTCAATCGTAGTGATTTGCGTCCCTCTATTGATTAAGGTTCTTTGGTTCATGTTAATTGCACTTGGTCTCCCCTGCCGTGTATTTAATCTTAACTGAAGGACTCTTTGTTGTATTCAAACCGCGTTCCATAACGGTTAGGACGATTGCACATTTTGTGAAGATCCTTGGAGAGTCCCTTTGGCCCGCAGCAAAACACTCCCACCGATTTCCTGGAAATGAACAAAATAAATGATGAGTCTGATATGGTTGTATGTGTCGATCACTACCTCTCTTCAGAAAAACCTGAGAGCTTTTAATCTGTATCCAATGCACGTATGTTTGTTACCTGGTACAGCCTTTGTCATCATCAGCAACCAATTTTGCGAAGGAGGTGATTGGCCAACTACCACCTTCACATAAGTTGTTTTCTTGCAGGTTAAGGTTGGGGCAATTGTTATAGTAATGGCTATGATTTACTAGACATGTGCATTCGTTTTCGTCCGAATGCATTTTCGTCCGAATTTCAGGTATTTTCGTTATCATTTTAACAAACGATAACGAAAGTGCAGAATCCGAAAAACGAAAGATCTGACATAAACAAATGCTTTATTTTCGTTGCTACAACAGTTTGATATAGATAGGAGATTCGACATGATGATGACAATAACAATCTGTGTCCATCAAACCTGTGGTCGAATGTGCCTAACCTTAACTCTATTAGTCCAAGATTATTCTACATCGAAAGAAAAGATTCGACGTAGAGAGAAAAGATTCGACGTAGGGGAGAAAAGATTTGACGTAGGGGAGAAAAGATTCGATGTAGGGGAGAAAAGATAAATAAAAATAATGATGATGATGAATGTTATTGGCTGATTGTAACCAAAGAGGAGGAGCAGTAAAATAGCTAGAACTAAGTACATACATACTTTGGCTTATGGTGTCTGTTGAAAGTTCTAAGAAGGTTCGACGGAGCAGGTAAACTATACAGCGTCGTACAGTTTAGCTGCTCTGTCGAATATTCTTTGAACATTTGACAGACACCATAAGCCTTCAATGACAGATTCGACCTTAATTTGGATTTTCGGACGAATGCAATTTTTAACGAAAAACGAAATAAATAAAAACGAATTTCGGGAGTAACTAAATACATTTATTTTTCGGACGAAAACGAAATTCCGAAACGAAATATTTCAGTGTGCACATGTCTATGATTTACTCTGTGATTTGGCCTAGGGTTTGGACTTTGGCTAGAGCTAGGGTCTTTAGTATAAAGCTGAACCCCAGCCACATATAAAAAACACAAACAAATGCAGCTCAGTGTTTCCTAAAAAGATAAGTATGGTTAAAGCTTTCCTGGCCATACTTCTCTTATGGACATTGTTAATTTTGATGTCAAATTTCCATTTAGTTTCAGTCATAGTCTTTTGACTAAAATGCCAATTTAGTTTTGGTCGTATTTTAGTAATTTGAATTGTTTTAGCTTTAGTCGTATTTTAGTTGACTAAAATCTCCAGTACATTATAGTAAACTAAAATCTCCAGTACATTATAGTAAACTAGAATCTGCAGTAGAAAAATTGGCAATTGAAGAGGCGATATGGACAATCATGGTACAGTATAGACTTTCACAGTTGTAATACAAGAATACAATCTGCAGTACCCACCTGAACTTCTGCTTTCCTTGGAGCTCTGCCTGTCTGTTAAAGTCCCAGCCCCCTGACTCTATCGGCAAGCTGTATTGGTTAAGAGTCGCAGTTTAAGCTGCGAAGTTTCAAAACTCTCAACAAGCAAAATGCCATTTATTTCAACGGCCCCTGTTCACATCTGAGCTTTCTGGTGCTTGAAGCAAAACTCCTGAGCTTCTTTTTGGCAGATTACAAGCATTTTTGGCCCCATAGACTTGAGCAGAAAAGCGCTCGTAAAAAACACTCAAATAGCAGCTCTCCACTCCTAATTTCCTCTCCCTCTCCTCCCCCTAGTGCTTGCTATTGGCTAAACAAAAACACCTGAAGCTGTAAATGCTTGCAATACACTTACAGAAGGCTGTAAAAAGCTGCAGAAAAGCTTAAAAAATGCCTGAAAAATGCCAGTTAATCGATACTCTCAGGTGTAAATGGAACCTCAATCTCTTTTCCTCCAGATGTAAAGAGTGCTCCCTTGTCCTCTTGGTGACCTTAGAATGAATAACTCAACATCAAGTTCACTATACGGACCCCTTATGTATTTGTACATGTTGATCATATCCTCCCTTAATCTCATTTTCTCAAGAGAGAATAAATTCAGTTCCTCTAATCTTTCCTCATAGCTGAGCTCCTCCATGCCTCTTATTAGTTTGGTTGCTCTTCTCTGCACTTTCTCCAGTCCCCAAAATCCTTTTTGTGAACTGGTGCCCAAAACTGAACTGCATATTCCAGATGAATATTTTTCAGTCTTACTAATGATTTGTACAGGGGCAAAATGATATATCTGTCTCTGGAGTCCATACCTCTCTTAATACAAGAAAGGATGTTGCTTGTTTTGGAAACTGCAGCTTGGCATTGCATGCTATTATTAAGATTATGATCTACCAGAACCCCCAGATCCTTCTCCACCATTGACTTCCCCAGTTGTACTCTCCCTAGTATGTATGATGCATGCATATTCTTAGCCCCCAAGTGCATAACTTTACGTTTATCAACATTAAACTTAATTTGCCACATAGTTGCCCAATTATACAGTACTTTGAGGTCAGCTTGTAAATTGGAGACATCCTGTAAGGACGTTATTCCACTGCATAGCTTGGTGTCATCTGCAAAGACTGAAATGGTACTTTTAATCCCAGACCCTATATCATTTTAAATATATTAAAAAGTAGGGGGCCCAACACTGAACCTTGGGGTACACTACTAATAACCTTAGACCATTCAGAGTAAGAATCATTAACCACTACTCTCTGAATTCAGTCTTTTAGCCAGTTTTCTATCCATTTACAAACTGATTTTTCCAAGCCTGTAGACTTTACCTTACACATGAGCCATGTGTGGGGAACTGTGTCGAACGTTTTTGCAAAATCCAAGTATACCACATCCACAGCAACCGTTCTGTCCAAGGTTTTACTTACCTCCTCATAAAAAGGAATCAGATTTGTTTGACAACTTCTGCCTTTCATGAATCCATGCTTTCTGTTGCTTAAAATACTTTTTCCAGCAAGAACTCGTCTACGTGGTCTTAAGTTAAGTTAAACTAACACCTAAACTAACAGGTCTATAGTTACTCGGTAAAGACTTTGATCCCTTTTTAAATATAGGCACCACATTGGCCCTACGTCAATCCAGTGGTTCTATGCCATTCATTAACGTGTCCCTAAAAATTAGAAACAATGGCTTTAAAATGACAGAGCTCAACTCTTTTAGGATCTGTTCAAACCATAAATAATAATGTTATTAGATTTTTACTCCAGGAGTATATAATGAGCTTGGAAATTCTACGGAAATGCTGAAATAATGCATTACAATTTAACTAAACCCATTCGATTTTAGTCGACTATAATGTACTGGAGATTTTAGTAGACTAAATGAAAATTGGAATTGATTTTCGTCAATTGACTTAACCACTTGCCGACCGCCTCACGACGATATACGTTGGCAGAATGGCACGGGCAGGCAGAATCACGTACCTGTACGTGAACTGCCTCCCACGGGCGGGGGGTCCGATCGGACCCCTCCCCGGTGGCCGAGGCGGTCGGCGTTTGTCCCCCGGCGATCGGAGGTGAGGGGGAGGCCATCCATTCATGGCCCCCCCCCCCCTCGTGATCGCTCCCGGCCAATCAGATCATTCCTCTGCTGCTGTATGCTAAACAGAAGCAGAGGAAATAATGTCATCTCTCCTCGGCTCGGTATTTTCCGTTCCGGCGCCGAGGAGAGAAGACTTCAATGTGAGTGCACAAACACTACACATACAGTAGAACATGCCAGGCATACAATACACCCCCCTTTACCACCCGATCACCCCCAATCCCCCCCCCCCCCCCCCGTCACACTGACACCAAGCAGTTTTTTTTTTTCTGATTACTGCATTGGTGTCAGTTTGTGACAGTTAGTGTGGTAGGGCAGTTAGTGTTAGCCCCCTTTAGGTCTAGGACACCCCCCTAACCCCCCTAATAAAGTTTTAACCCCTTGATCACCCCTCGTCGCCAGTGTCAGTGTCAGATCGTTTTTCTGATCGCTGTATTAGTGTCACTGGTGACGCTAGTTAGGGAGGTAAATATAAAGGTTCACTGTCAGCGTTTTATAGAATCAGGGACCCCCATATACTACCTAATAAAGGTTTTAACCCCTTGATTGCCCCCTAGTTAACCCTTTCACCAGTGATCACCGTATAAGTGTTACGGGTGACGCTGGTTAGTTTGTTTATTTTTTATAGTGTCAGGGCACCCGCCGTTTATTACCTAATAAAGGTTTAGCCCCCTGATCGCCCAGCAGTGATATGCGTCGCCCCAGGCAGCGTCAGGTTAGCGCCAGTACTGCTAACACCCACGCACACGCAGCATACGCCTCCCTTAGTGGTATAGTATCTGAACGGATCAATATCTGATCCGATCAGATCTATACTAGCGTCCCCAGCAGTTTAGGGTTCCCAAAAACGCAGTGTTAACGGGATCAGCCCAGATACCTGCTAGCACCTGCGTTTTGCACTTCCGCCCGGCCCAGCCCAAGTGCAGTATCGATCGATCACTGTCACTTACAAAACACTAAACGCATAACTGCAGCATTCGCAGAGTCAGGCCTGATCCCTGCGATTGCTAACAGTTTTTTTGGTAGCGTTTTGGTGAACTGGCAAGCACCAGCGGCCTAGTACACCCCAGTCATAGTCAAACCAGCACTGCAGTAACACTTGGTGACGTGGCGAGTCCCATAAGTGCAGTTCAAGCTGGTGAGGTGGCAAGCACAAGTAGTGTCCCGCTGCCACCAAGAAGAAGACAAACAGGCCCGTCGTGCCCATAGTGCCCTTCCTGCTGCATCAGGGGCGGATCCAGAGTCTAGTCTCGGGAGGGGCACTGTCAGAAATACGTTTTTTTGTAGGCAATTTATCAGGGAAATGGCTGATGTTGCTTCATTCATCACTGCACCATTGTTGTTATGGTGTCAGGATGATTGAAGCGCATTATTTCTATTATTACATTGTAATATAAAATGAAATGGTTCAACTCACCATAATGCAGAATCAGTGGGAGCCCCGAGTGTGTCACTTTCCACCGTCACCTGCCACACCTTGCGGATTGTCACTTGCCACGTCATCTGCCACACCTTGTGGATTGTCACTTGCCACGTCACCTGCCACACCTTGCGGATTGTCACTTGCCACGTCACCTGCCACACCTTGCGGATTGTCACTTGCCACGTCATCAGGCACACCTTGCGGATTGTCACTTGCCACGTCATCTGCCACACCTTGCGGATTGTCACTTGCCACGTCATCTGCCACACCTTGCAGATTGTCACTTGCCACGTCACCTGCCACACCTTGCGGATTGTCACTTGCCACGTCACCTGCCACACCTTGCAGATTGTCACTTGCCACGTCACCTGCCACACATTGTGAATTGTCACTTACCACATCACCTGCCACACCTTTCGGATTGTCACTTGCCACGTCACTTGCCACACATTGCGGATTGTCCACTTGCCACGTCACCTGTCACTTGCCACGTCACCTGCCACACCTTGCGGATTGTCACTTGCCACGTCACCTGCCACACCTTGCGGATTTTCACTTGCCACGTCACTTGCCACACATTGCGGATTGTCCACTTGCCACGTCACCTGTCACTTGCCATGTCACCTGCCACAATTTGCGGATAGTCACCTGCCTGCTAAGGTGGTGTTTTGTCTGTTTCTTGCTTTGTCCCAGACTCAAGCAGCAGAGAGATAATGTAATCTCTCTGCTGCTCACGCTGCCTGCACAGTGAGGGCGGAACTTAGTTACTGCAGGGAGGTGAGAGATGATCTCATCTCTCTGCTCCCCGTCCTTCGGCTAGCTGATTGGCCAGCTGTGCGCTCAAGCCTAGCCGCCCACACACTGACGCGGCAGCCCGGCCCGCCCGCCCACAACTCACGTCGACTGCTCGGTGCTCGCAAACCACGCCGCCCGGTTCGCCCGCGGAGAGACCTGCGGAGCGGCTCGCGGAGCCGCCCGCTCTCTCATCTGCCAGGCCAGCAACAAATTTCTCGGGGGTGGCAATAGCCCCGTTGCCCCCCCCTGGATCCGCCCCTGTGCTGCATTCGCCAATCCTAATTGGGAACCCACCACTTCTGCAGCACCCGTACTTCCCCCATTCACATCCCCAACCAAATGCAGTCGGCTGCATGAGAGGCATTTTTATGTCCTCCCGAGTACCCCTACCCAACGAATCCCCCCCAAAAAGATGTCGTGTCTGCAGCAAGCGCGGATATAGGCGTGACACCCGCTATTATTGTCCCTCCTGTCCTGACAATCTCAGTCTTTGCATTGGTGAATGTTTTGAACGCTACCATTCACTAGTTGAGTATTAGCGTAGCGTAGAGCATTGCACAGACTAGGCACACTTTCACAGGGTCTCCCAAGATGCCATTGCATTTTGAGAGACCCGAACCTGGAACCGGTTACCGTTATAAAAGTTACAGTTACAAAAAAAAGTGTAAAAAAAAAAAAAACACACAAAAATATATATTAAAAAAAAAAAAAAATAGTTGTCGTTTCATTGTTCTCTCTCTCTCTATTCTCTCTCTATTGTTCTGCTCTTTTTTACTGTATTCTATTCTGCAATGTTTTATTGTTATTATGTTTTATCATGTTTGCTTTTCAGATATGCAATTCTTTATACTTTACCGTTTACTGTGTTTTATTGTTAACCGTTTTTTTGTCTTCAGACCAGAGTGGCTCCAAACATCTCTATGGCCTAAGAAACCGGAAGCTACGAGCATTTCATGACTTAGATTTCGCCGGATGTAAACAGCGCCATTGGGAAATTGGGAAAGCATTTTATCACACCGATCTTGGTGTGGTCAGATGCTTTGAGGGCAGAGGAGAGATCTAGGGTCTAATAGACCCCAATTTTTTCAAAAAAGAGTACCTGTCACTACCTATTGCTATCATAGGGGATATTTACATTCCCTGAGATAACAATAAAAATGATTTTTAAAAAAAATGAAAGGAACAGTTTAAAAATATCCCCCCTGAGATGTATAGTGAGTATTTTGCAGACCTCACTTTTTGTCACAAAGTTTTGAAAATTGAAAAAAGAAAAAAAAATGTTTTTTTCTTGTCTTTCTTCATTTTCAAAAACAAATGAGAGCTGCAAAATACTCACCATGCCTCTCAGCAAATAGCTTGGGGTGTCTACTTTCCAAAATGGGGTCATTTGGGCATTCCATGGCCTCCGAAACTGTGATAGGCAGTGAAGAGTGAAATAAAAAATTTACACCCTTAGAAATCCTGAAGGCGGTGATTGGATTTCGGGGCCCTGTACGTGGCTAGGCTCCCAAAAAATCCCACACATGGGGTATCCCCATACTCAGGAGAAGCAGTAGAATGTATTTTGGGGTGCAATTCCATATATGCCCATGGCCTGTGTGAGCAATATATCATTTAGTGACAACCTTGTGCAAAAAAAAATAAAAATTTGTCACTTTCCCGCAACTTGTGTCAAAATATAAAATATTCCATGGACTTAACATGCCTCTCATAAAATAGCTTGGGGTGTCTACTTTCCAAAATGGGGTCATTTGTGGGGGTTTTGTGCCATCTGGGCATTTTATGGCCTTCAAAACTGTGATAAGTAGTGAGGAGTGAAATCAAAAATTTACGCCCTTAGAAATCCTGAAGGCGGTGATTGGTTTTCGGGGCACCGTACGCGGCTAGGCTCCCAAAAAGTCCCACACATGTGGTATCCCCGTACTCAGGAGAAGCAGCTGAATGTATTTTGGGGTGCAATTCCACATATGTCCAAGGCCTGTGTGAGCAATATATCATTTAGTGACAACTTTTTGTAATTTTTTTTTTTTTTTTTCATTATTCAATCACTTGGGACAAAAAAATTAATATTTAATGGGCTCAACATGCCTCTTACCAATTTCCTTGGGGTGTCTACTTTCCAAAATGGGGTCATTTGGGGGGGGTTGTACTGCCCTGCCATTTTAGCACCTCAAGAAATGACATAGGCAGTCATAAACTAAAAGCTGTGTAAATTCCAGAAAATGTACCCTAGTTTGTAGACGCTATAACTTTTGCACAAACCAATAAATATACGCTTATTGACATTTTTTTTACCAAAGACATGTGGCCGAATACATTTTGGCCTAAATGTATGACTAAAATTGAGTTTATTGGATTTTTTTTATAACAAAAAGTAGAAAATATCATTTTTTTCAAAATTTTCGGTCTTTTCCCGTTTATAGCGCAAAAAATAAAAACCGCAGAGGTGATCAAATAACATCAAAATAAAGCTCTATTTGTGGGAAGAAAAAGACGCAAATTTCGTTTGGGTACAGCATTGCATGACCGCGCAATTAGCAGTTAAAGCGACGCAGTGCCAAATTGTAAAAAGTGCTCTGGTCAGGAAGGGGGTAAATCCTTCCGGGGCTGAAGTGGTTAATTCTAATTTTATTTTCATTTAGATTTGTCACTGAATACATGCAGCTGACGAAAACTATGACGAAAATATTTTCGTTGATAAAATTAACACTGCTTGTGGGTCACAGAAGTACAATTCATTTTGTACTCCTGTGACCGATAGTCAGCTGATTTCAGGCTATTGGCCCGCTATCAGCTGATGGGGCAGAGTCATTCGAGGCTCTGGAACCATCTGACTGATCATGTGGAGTGAACAGCCTCCAGTGCTCACAATGCAGCAGGGTAGCTACTTGGCATGGGACCCAGAAGCTAGCAAAGATCAGTGTAGTGCTTACTACAGAAATTTCTAGCTTTCATGGGGATCCCACAGGTATGGCACATACATACTTACATTGGTCCAAGCTGGGCAAACATACAGTATTCACAAAAGTGAGTACACCCCTCACATTTTTGTAAATATTTTATTATATCTTTTCACGTGACAACACTGAAGAAATGACACTTTGCTACAATGTAAAGTAATTAGTGTACAGCTTGTTTAACAGTGTAAATTTGCTGTCCCCTCAAAATAACTCAACACACAGCCATTAATGTCTAAACCTCTGGCAACAAAAGTGAGTACACCCCTAAGGGAAAATATCCAAATTGGGCCCAAAGTATCAATATTTTGTGTGGCCACCATTATTTTCCAGCACTGCCTTAACCCTCATGGGCATGACGACATCACAGAGCTGGTGGATGTTAGAGACCTTGCGCTCCTCCACCCTCCGTTTGAGGATGCCCCACAGATGCTCAATAGGGTTTAGGTCTGGAGGCATGCTTAGCCAGTCCATGACCTTTACCCTCAGCTTCTTTAGCAAGGCAGTGGTAATTTTGGAGGTGTGTTTGGGGTCGTTATGTTGGAATACTGCCCTATGGCCCAGTTTCGGAAGGGAGGGGATCATGCTCTGCTTCAGTATGTCACATTACATGTTGGCATTCATGGTTCTCTCAATGAACTGTAGCTCCCCAGTGCCAGCAGTACTCATGCAGCCCCAGACCATGACACTCCCACCACCATGCTTGACTGTAGGCAAGACACACTTGTCTTTGTACCCCTCATCTGATTGCCACCACACACAATTGACACCATCTGAACTAAATACCTTTACCCTGGTCTCATCAGAACATAGGACATGGTTCCAGTAATCAATGTCCTTAGTCTGCTTGTCTTCAGCAAACTGTTTGTGGGCTTTCTTGTGCATTATCTTTAGAAGAGGCTTCCTTTTAGAATGACAGCCATGCAAACCAATTTGATGCAGTGTGCAGCGCATGGTCTGAGCACTGACAGGCTGACCCCCCCACCCCATTCAACCTCTGCAGCAATGCTGGCAGCACTCATACATCTATTTCCCAAAGATAACCTCTAGATATGATGCTGAGCATGTGCACTCGACTTCTTTGGTCGACCATGGCGAGGCCTGTTCTGAGTGGAACCTGTCCTGTTAAACCGCTGTATGGTCTTGGCCACCATGCTGCAGCTCAGTTTCAGGGTCTTGGCAATCTTCTTATAGCCTAGGCCATCTTTATGTAGAGCAACCATTCTTTTTTTCAGATCCTCAGAGAGTTCTTTGCCATGAGGTGCCATGTTGAACTTCCAGTGATCAGTATGAGAGAGTGAGCGCGATAACACCAAATTTAACATACCTGCTCCCCATTCACACCTTAGACCTTGTAACACTAATGAGTGACATGACACCGGGGGGGGTGGCTAATTGGGCCCAATTTGGACATTTTCAGTTAGGGGTGTACTCACTGTTGTTGCCGGCGGTTTAGACATTAATGGCTGTGTGTTGAGTTATTTTGAGGGGACAGCAAATTGACACTGTTATACAAGCTGTACACTCACTACTTTACATTGTAGCAAAGTGTCATTTCTTCAGTGTTGTCACATGAAGAGATATAATAAAATATTTACAAAAATGTGAGGGGTGTACTCACTTTTGTGAGATACTGTATTTATGTAAAAATTGCCATTTCTAAACTTTAGCTGGTAATTTGGGTTTTAGGAATTGGCCCTGGATGCTTCAATGGGTCAGACCTCTGCAGGCATGCTGCGGTGTCTGGCACCAAGCAGTGTGTAGCAGATCGCTGCCTCCAGCGGCTTGCCTTCTTCACATAGTGCATCCTGGCGCCATCTCTTCCTCAGGTAAGCGATACAGGTGCCTGGCCATCCACATGATGTAAAAGACATCATGATTCATCAGATCAGGCGACCTCCTTCCACTGCTCTGTGGTCCAATTCTGATACTCAAGTGCTCATTGTGGGCACTTTTGGCTGTGGATATGGGTTAGCCCCATACACAACAAACTGTGTGTTCTGACACCTTTCTATCAGAATCATTACCTTTTTCAGGCAATTTGCGCTACAGTAGCTTTTCTATTGGATTTGACTACATTGGCCAGCCTTCCATATGCTTTAATCAGCCTTGGCCGCCCATAACCCTGTCACTGGTTTCCATCCTTGGACCACTTTGAGTAGGCCCTGACCACTGCAGACCGGGAACATCCCACAACGGCTGCAGTTTTGGAGTTGCTCTGACCCAGTTGTCCTGCCATTGCAATTTGGTCCTTGTCAAAGTCACTCAAATCCTTACACTTGCCCATTTTTTTCTGCTTTCAACACATCAACTTCAGGGGCAACATGTTTACTTGTTGCCTAATATATCCCACCCATTTTCAGATGCCATTGTAATGAGATAATCAATGTTATTCACTTTACCTGTGTTGTTATGCAAGTTAAACTATAAGTTGTATCACACACAAACTTGTTATTGTTGTCAGGAGCCTTGAAGCCATGCATTCCTAGCACAACATTAAGTGTACTAATTCACTGACTGTACAGTATAAGGTATAAAATAATCACCAGTGAGCTGTTTGAGCTGCCCAGTCTTCATGGGCTCAGCTACAATAAATGACACTGTGACAGCATGGATATCAGTCCCCTGCAGTACTTTATATTTACCTTTTATTATCAGGAGCTTAGGAAGTGATTGCAAACATTTACTATAAAAATGGAAACCATTTTAACATAATTTTAAATACAAAGATCTATAATTGTAATAATTATGCCACATCAGTTGATTACTTGGATTAGGTATACATGATTTTTACTCATATAATACACGTATACCAGTACTTATAGAGCATATAAAAAAAAGTATATAACGCTTGGATATGCCTGATGTGGCATACATTTGGGGTTTAGCAGCAGTTGACAAATCACTACACAGCGGTATATAAGCCTATACATGGGGATATAATGCATTTCCCACAGCCTGCAATCAGTAAGGGAGGATATTCTGGGAAGGGGCACCGGCGGCCTGCTGAGCTGCCTTGATAACATCATGGAACTCCACGGCAACATGCAGTAAACTAATTATGCTTTCTGTGAATATTGCCATGGTTAATGTATGGACAGGAAGACACCGGGAGCTAATGCACATTCGCCTAGTCTGATTTACAAAAGGGATTACTCTTTAAAATGTTACCTCTGTGTAAACCCTTCAGGTCCTGGAGACACACAGATCATAAGACCTACCTAGCTGTCTATATATCTGAGCTGGATGCATTCAAATTGAAAAAGGGAACTTCTACTAGGCATGACGTTCAGGTTTGCCACTACCACGGGTTACTGACAAAACCCCCAGGATTTGCTGTGTTCACAAAATTGTACTGAAAGCTTAAGGCCTGTTTCACACGGGCTTCACCTTGTATAAGCCCCCGGGCACACTGGTACGACTTTAAGTATGGCATGTGATTTACAAATCATTAGACATGTGCATTAGTTTTCGTCCGAATGCATTTTCGTCCGAATTTTGGACAATTTCGTTATCGCTTTAACAAACGATAGCGAACGTGCAGAATCCGAAAACCGAAAGATCCGACATAAACAAATGCTTTATTTTCGTTTTCGTTGCGACAACAGTTCGATATAGATAGGAGATTTAACATGACGCTGACAATAGTGATCTGTGTCCATCGAACCTGTGGTCGAATGTGCCTAACCTTAGCTCTATTAGTCCAAGATTATTCTACATAGAGAGAAAAGATTCGATATTATACAGACAATAGCAAAAAAGGTCGAATGTGCCTAACCTAACTCTATTTGTCCAAGATTATTCGACAGAGAGAAAAGATTCGACATGAAGATTCGGCGAAGCCGTCGCCGCGAGCAGACATTTATGGTCAAATAGTGCGCCCACAGGCTATAGAAGAATTCTAATGTTGGTTGACTAGTAATAATAATAATAATAATAATAATAATACAACATTAGAATTCTACTATAGTTCGTAGGCGGAACATTCGACTGGAAATGTACGATTGCGGGGTCATACAGTTTAACTGCTCCGTCAAATCTTCTTAGAACATTCGACAGACACCATAAGCCTTCAATGACAGATTCAACCTTAATTATTTCGGATTTTCGGACGAATGCATTTTTTAATGAAACAAAATAAATAAAAACGAATTTCGGGAGTAACTAAATAAATTTATTTTTCGGATGAAAACGAAATTCCGAAACAAAATATTTCAGTGTGCACATGTCTACAAATCATACCCGAAGTAGAATCTAACGTGTTTCTATGGCAGTGTCTTAAGGCCGGGATCACATTGCTCTGACATGGAAGTCGGACGACTTCAGATCCGACTTTGCCCTATGACTTCATGTCCGACTTCCATGCGACTTCAATGAACGGGATACGACTTTAATCCGACCATACCAGGCCCTTTGAGTCTGGTATGAACCTTTTGGGGGGGACCCCACGCCAAAATAAAAAAAATCAAAAAACGGCATGGGCCCCCTGTCCTAAGATCATACCAGACCACATGCCCTCAACATGGGGGGGAGGGGTGGGTGCTTGTTGATGGGGACAAGGGCCTCTTCCTGACAACCCTGGGCGGTGATTGTGGGAATCTGTGGGCAGGGGGCTTATCAGAGTCTGGAAGCCCCCTTTAATAAGGAGGCCCCAGCTCCCCCCCCATGTGACTGAGTATGGGGTACATTGTGCCCTTACCCATTCACCCCCGAAAAAAGCAGTGTAGTGTAAAAAAAAAGAGACGGTTTTTGACAAGTCCTTTTTTTTAAAGTGAAGAATGTCCCCTGTCGAAGCTCCAACGTGTCCGCTTTCTCCAGTTCCGCCACCGATCTGTTCTTCCTCCAGTTTTCTCCCTTCGTTGCTGACTTCTGCTTCCCGCAATGTTTTCTTTCTCCGGTCTTCTTCCTCCGCTGCTGTCTTCTCAGCCACCGACCCGGTCCTCTTTTGACACTGGCTCCCCCTGTTGTGTCAGCTCAGATGTCTGCCAGTTTTTATATAGCGATGGGGCGTGGTCACCAGCTGACGTCACCATGACGTCATGTGACAATGATGATCAAAAGACACAATTTACTAGGAGCTGCCAGTGGAAGCGGTTCAGAAACGACAAAGCCCCATGTTTGAGGATAAAATAAAAGTGAACATATCAGGATAGTTTCCTTTGTTTTCCTATTTCCCACCCACATTCCTTTTGCTTATCCCTTCCATTTAGCTAGCCATCATCTTGAGTGTACCTACCTATCAGTAAATAAACAAAAATCCAATTGTCCTTCTTTAAAATCAAAGCATCCCAAACTGAACAAATTCATTAGTCTGTTTTAAACCCAACTCTCTAAAGAAGTACAAAGATCACTGTGATGACAAACCCCCAATGGGGTATGTCCATGGTGTTTTTGCCTCACAGAATGTGTGAAGACCAGCAGAGAAGAGGCCAGTAACGAAGCAAAATCTGCATTTTTGTTTCACTTTATACTGGGCAATGGATTTTCAATTTTTTTTTAACAGTATATCTAGGTTGGTACTTTTGTACAGGGACGTATGCATACAGGGTGTACAGGGCCCCAAGTATGCCCCCCAAAAAAAGACATCTGGCCCTGTATGAAAGTACCACTTGGAACAGCATCAGGCTACCGCATATTTCAGCCCGGCATAGATTTTGACTGTAAAGTGGCTGTATGCTCTACCTGTGCCTCCTAGGCACTCAAAAGTACCAGGTTTTTATGTTGTAGGGGTCAAACTGCCTATGAGACCTAAAGTATCTATAAACCCTATTAATGAACTTTTCTTATTTGTTCCCCTATGGTCTGTTGAATATATCATTGAAAGCGTTTTGTCATATCTGTTTGATATGTTTATCTTGCTGAAAATGTTGTAATGCTAAAAACTTCCTGTATTCGTTGTCTGTTCTGATGGTCATCAATTTCATTGTACTCAAAGGAGGACAGGATCATGCCTCTTCGTGTTGAGGACTGGAGATGGGCTCATCAACCCACCTGCCTGATCCGGCCAGGAAGCTGCCATTGCACACCGCTAATCACAGGCAGTGAGACATTTCCCGATCTGTGCAGCTGCAAACCGGGAAATGCCTCACTGCCTGTGATTAGCCATGTGCTGTGTCCTCTTCCTGACGGGATCAAGCAGGTGGGTTGGGACTAGGATCCTGAACACGCCTGAGCCCATCTCTATTTAGGACAACGGGAGAGGGGAGGGGTTCCATAACCATATCTCGTTTCCGTTGCCTTGGTAAAGAAGCGTGAGTGCTGTCATCCTAAGACAGGAAGTGTGTTATTGGCAGGATCACCAGGTGAAAGTAAATTTTAAAAATCTTGTAAAAAGATTCACATTTTTGTAAATATATTATTATATCTTTTCATGTGACAACACTGGAGAAATTACACTTTGCTACAATGTAAAGTAGTGAGTGTACAGCTTGTATAACAGTGTAAATTTTCTGTCCCCTCAAAATAACTCAACACACAGACATTAATGTCTAAACCGCTGGCAACAAAAGTGAGTACACCCCTAAGTGAAAATGTCCAAATTGGGCCCAAAGTGTCAATATTTTGTGTGGCCACCATTATTTTCCAGCACTGCCTTAACCCTCTTGGGCATGGAGTTCACCAGAGCTTTACAGGTTGCCACTGGAGTCCTCATCCACTCCTCCATGAAGACATCACGGAGCTGGTAGATGTTAGAGACCTTGCACTCCTCCAGCTTCCGTTTGAGGATGCCCCACAGATTCTCAATAGGGTTTAAGTCTCATCAGAACATAGGACATGGTTCCAGTAATCAATGTCCTTAGTCTTCTTGTCTTCAGCAAACTGTTTGCGGGATTTCTTGTGCATCATCTTTAGAAGAGGCTTCCTTCTGGGATGACAGCCATGCAGACCTATTTGATGCAGTGTGGTCTGAGCAATGACAGGCTGACCTCCCACCCCTTCAACCTCTGCAGCAATGCTGGCAGAACTCATACATCTATTTCCCAAAGACAACCTCTGGATATGACACTGAGCACGTGCATTCAACTTCTTTGGTTGACTATTGCGAGGCCTGTTCTGAGTGGAATGTTTCCTGTTAAACCGATGTATGGTCTTGGCCACTGTGCTGCAGCTCAGTTATAGGGTCTTGGCAATCTTCTTATAGCCTAGGACATCTTTATGTAGAGCAACAATTCTTTTATTTTTTTTTTTTAGATCCTTGTTCAGCCTGCTGGGTGACGTTACAGGAACTCTCTGACCCAATGCAGTTTCACAAAAATGTCATCTACTGGGAATGGAGGATCCTCCATTCCCAGCAGACGACAAATTTGTGGAAACACATCGGGTCGGAGAGTTCCTGTTATGCCCTGTACACACGACCGGTTTTGCCGTCAGAATAAACTGTGAAGGTTTTTACGATGGAGTTCCGACGGAATTCCGCTCAAGCTGTCTTGCATACACACGGTGACACCAAATTCCGACCGTCCAGAACGCGGTGACGTACAACACGTACGACGGGACTAGAAAACGTAAGTTCAATAGCCAGTAGCCAATAGCTTCCGTCTCGTACTTGCTTCAGAGCATGCTTCGTTTTTGGTGCGTCGGAACAGCATACAGACGAGCGTTTTTTCTGATAGTAATTTTGTTCCGTCAGAAAAATATAGAACATGTTCTCTATCTAAGTCCGTCTGAGTTTTCGACAGAAAAGGTCAGATGGGGCATACACACGGTCTGAATATACGATGAAAAGCTCCCATCGGACTTTTTCCAACGGACATTCCGCTCGTGCGTACGCAGCATTACACCACCCAACTGGCTGAACGAGTAATGTCGCCTCCAGATTTAACTTCTTATGTTTGAGTTTTCAGTCTTGGTGTAAGTGTAACTTTTAAAGGAATTTTAGTAAATTGGTTAACTGTTTTACGCTATGAGGCTTTTTATTTTTAATTTTGTCTGTAAAATATTAGCCTTTGTTAATTTTATGCTTCATCTGTCTGAAAAATATATAAAAACAGCTGGACTGGCTATAAGGAAAAATAGAGTCCCCTTTAACCAAAGCAACGATCAAGTGATTCCGCTGCAAGAAATGCTTTATGCTTCACTTATTTATACAACCGCATTCAGCATAATATTTCACATTTTAATCCAGACGTAAGCTTTTTTTTTTTATATTCTGGAAAATGAGCCCCTTCGGCTTCACAAACTGAAAAAGGATTTGTGACGGCCGCGTTCTTCTGAAAGCCGGGAAAACATTACATAGGGAATTACATGTGACATTACCAGCTCCGGATTTTGGTTTATTAGATAAAGCTTTTGCGAAGCTGCAAACAAATAGCTATTAAGAAGGCCTAAAACACGTGACAATTCCCTTCTCTCCTGATTACTCGGCAATACCTCCAGACGGTACTTACTGTCTGTTGGATTTGGCTATCTCATCAAACAAAAGTTTCCAGCGCGGGCGTCCGGTAATAAGACGGGAGTTCAAAGCCTGGTATTTTTCACCAATTATTTTCTGCAAGAAATGGCACAGTGGGTTTCCGTAAGAATTTGTGAACGAAGGGATTACACGTTGTGTAATGCTTTGATAACATCATCTATTGTATCACTGTCGGGCGCAGGCTTCCATCTTTACAAAGTGTAAGCGCAGTGGGGGAGTCAACAGCTAATAATGACTTCGGTAGTGTGCCGGGCCAGAGCTCAGGATTACTGATGTGAACTAAAAGATGAGTTAATAAAAATCCTGAACTTGGCCTACGAGAAGTCGTCTTCTTTTCTTATACAGAGGCACACTGCCGATTACCAACATACAGGGGCGTGTTTAAAAAAAAAAAGTGCCAATTAGTTCAATGATCTTTTCATGGTTTTCTTACAACAGGATGGCCAATAGAAGTTTTTCTGCATTTTGAAAAACAATTTAAAGTGGCTGTAAACCTCAGACATGAAATAAGTATATCCCTCTATACTGTGTACTTGTCTAAATCCAGATCATCAAGTGTCATTTGTGTCTGCTGCCTCATTCCTCTGCTATCTGAGTCACTTCTGACTAGTTTTTCTGACACCAAGAGAAAAAAGGTGACAGGGAAGGGAGCTCCAGCACACAGCCTGTGATTGACAGCCTCAGCTCTGTTGCTGTGTGAAAGGGGGTGTGTCCCTTCCTTCCAATCAACTCCCAGAGCTTTCCTCACTGAGCTCTGCAAAGTGTAACTTCAGCTCTCCACCCTGCTCAAACAAGCAGTATCAATTCTGGACTTTGAACGGATGCTGAGGAGAGAAGACTGCGGATAAACAGGTACACTTTATGAAGGGAGATTAGTTTCATCTGTGTCTCAGCTGAGGCAAGTCACTTCACTGGGTATATGTGAGGGTTTACAAATGCTTTAAATATACCCAAAGACCTTGTTCACATGGGTGGCGATCATATATGGTTGATGCATATTTTTACCACCCCTAGTTAACACTGCTGGTGGACACACATTGCCCTGGTTGCATTGCGGCTAATTTTTACGGCGTGTTGCTTTTGGAAGCTGTTGCCACCACCAAATGCTCACCCTTCAAGTGAATGGGACTGCACTAGCACAATGCAACCACGCCTAATGCACGTGGTTGAGACACAGTGGGATGTCCCCAAGAAAGAAAATCAGGCAACCAAGATGCAGAATTTTGCAGATTTCCGAATTTTCTAATTTCCGAATTTCGAATTTCTGAATTTTCAAATTTCGAATTTCCGAATTTCCAAATTTCCGAATTTTCGGAATTCGAAAATTCAAAATTTCGAAAATCTGAAAAAAAGAAAGAAAATCAGTAAAATTTGAAATAATAACTAATAATAACGAACTATTAAATTATAGGTATTGGAATAACGAATACAAATTTATCTGAAGTTATGAATTATTCAAAATAATTAATGCCGCATCTAAACAAATGCAATGGAACAAATTTATAATAAATAATAATAATAAAAAGGTTTTATTATTATTATTGTTATTTATTATTATTAGATGATTACGTTCCATTCTTTTAGATATGGCATTTGTTATTTCAGATAAATTCGTACTCGTTACATTCACTAACAGACAGATTTGAAAGGAAATTCCAATACCTATAATTTAATAGTTATTATTAGTTAGTTATTTCAGATTTTCGAGTTTTCGGACTTTCATTCTTTTGAATTTTCAGATTTTCATTCTTATTTTCGGATTTGCAAATTTCCGAATTTTCAAATTTCCGAAATTTCAAATTTTCCAATTTCCGAATTTCCAAAATTTAGAATTTTCCAATCTCTGAAATTTTGAATCTCCGAAATTTTGAATTTCCGAATTCCGAATTTTCCAATTTACGAAATTTCGAATTTTCGGAAATTTTGGAAATTGAAAAATTCGGATTTGGAAATTTCAGAATTAACGAGTTTGTCAAAATTAGTTAAAAAATGAGTTTGGAACTAAATGAATTGCACATGTTTAGTTCAGAGTGCATCAGGCCAGCCACTCAGTACAGAGGTGTCTACTTCAGGGACTTCCAGCTTCCAGGGTCATCGGTCAAGTATGGTATATACACAGGTACATTGGTCCAAGCTGGACCAATGTAATTATGTATAAATTATCCATAAATGGATTTCTTTAAATCCCAGTGATTAATTCACCACCAGTGAATGTCTGGTGATAGTCACATTCACTGCTTTATAAATATGCCCCTTAAACACCAACTCCAGCCAAGGCTTTTTGGATAGACCTAGGACAGTAAATACTTCTGTCATACCTTTATTGTTGTCTTTGTCCCTGTAAGGTATGCAGTTGTGCTCATAAGTTTACATACCCTGGTAGAATTTAGGATTTCTTGGCCATTTTTCAGAGAATGAATATGAATGATAACACAAAAACTTTTCTTTCACTCATGGGTAGTGTTTGGCTGAAGCCATTTACTATCAATCAACTGTGTTTACTCTTTTTAAATCAAAATGTAAACAGAAACTACCCAAATTACCCTGATCAAAAGTTTACATACCCCAGTTCTTAATACCGTGTATTGCCCCCTTTAACATCAATGACAGCTTGAAGTCTTTTGTGGTATTTGTGGATGAGGCTCTTTATCTTCTCAGATGGTAAAGCTGCCCATTCTTCTTGGCAAAAAGCCTCCAATTCCTGTACATTCTTGGGCTGTCTTGCATGTACTGCACGTTTGAGATCTCCCCAGAGTGGCTCATTGATATTGAGGTCAGGAGACTGAGATGGCCACTCCAGAACCTTCACTTTATTCTGCTGTAGCCAATGACAGGTCGACTTGGCCTTGTGTTTTGGATCATTGTCATGTTGGAATGTCCAAGTACGTCCCATGTGCAGCTTCCTGGCTGATGAAGGCAAATGTTCCTCCAGTATTTTTTGATAACATACTGCATTCATCTTGCCATCAATTTTGACCAAATTTCCTGTGCCTTTGTAGCTCACACATCCTCAAAACATCATAGATGAACCTCCGCGTTTCACAGCAGGAATGGTGTACCTTTCATCATAGGCCTTGTTGGCTCCTCTCCAAATGCAGCATTTATAGTTTTGGCCAAAAAGCTCAATTTTGGTCTCATCACTCCAAATGACTTTGTGCCAGAAGGTTTGAGGCTTGTCTCTGTGCTGTTTGGCGTATTGTAAGCGGGATACTTTGTGGCTAATGACTTTCTTCTGGCGACTCGACCATGCAGACCATCTTTCTTCAAGTGCCTCCTTATTGTGCATCTTGAAACAGCCACAACACATGTTTTCAGAGAGTCCTTTATTTCACCTGAAGTTATTTGTGGGTTTTTCTTTGCATCCCGAACAATTTTCCTGGCAGTTGTGGCTGAAATTATAGTTGGTCTAACTGACTGAGGTTTGGTTTCAACAGAACCCCTCATTTTCCACTTCTTGATTAGAGTTTGAACACTGCTAATTGGCATTCTCAATTCCTTGGATATCTTTTTATATCCCTTTCCTGTTTTATACAGGTCAACTACCTTTTCCCGCAGATCCTTTGACAATTCTTTTGCCTTCCCCATGACTCAGAATCCACAAATGTCAGTGCAGCACTGGATGAAAGATGCAAGGGTCTGTCAGGAGTCCAGAAACTTATTGATCTTTTATATTCACACACACTATTACAAGCAAACAGATCACAGGTGAGGATGGTTACCTTTAATAGCCATCCAAATCCCTTTGTGTCACCTTGTGTGCATGTTATCAGGCCAAAATCACCAGGGTATGTAAACTTTTGATCAGGGTCATTTGGGTAGCTTATGTTACCATTATGATTTAAAAAGAGTAAACACAGTTGATTGATAATAAATGGCTTCAGCCAAACACTAACCATGAGTGAAAGAAAAGTTTTTGTGTTATCATTCATATTCTCTGAAAAATGGCCAAGAAATCCTAAATTCTGTCAGGGTATGTAAACTTATGAGCACAACTGTATTTCATCTCATTTCCTGTTTCTCTGATAGTCTGTGGCCCCAAGAGAACAAATGTGGGTAGAAGTTGTCACTGGGACAAAAATACAAAGGAAATAATAATAACCTGGCAGAGGTTCTATACCTTTTCATTTAAAAAAATAAAACTTGTTTTGCTGCAGTGCTTGTCACTTGCTGCACATACAGGAAATTGGGAGTCATTTCTCCAAAGGGGGTCACAGTCTACTGTAAAAACCTGACAGGGGTTCAATCCCTATCCCATTCATTCATTCTACAATTAGAAAAAAAAAATTGGCTGGAGATGAGCTTAAACAAGCTGCCGTATGACTATGATCAATCCTGTCTGCCATACTTAAAAATACAAAATATAAATGCAGCCAGTACATGAAATATAACTTAATGACTTTCAGCCTCTTACCTGCATCCCTTCTGTCTCACTGAGGTACAGCCGGATGTTCATGTAGTCCGGACGGTTTTCTTGCCAAAGCTGGTGGAAACAGATAAACAGAGTAAAAAATGTGAATGATGATGCAGAGGGGGGAATAAGTTGTATTTTGCAGAATCGTCCTGAATTTCCTACTACATACGTGCAGCATGTCAATTTATAACTAACGTGAGAGGTAGAGATATGCACTGACAAAAAATGTGTTCGTTTTCGTTTCATTCGTTTTTTTGATTTTTTTCGGAAACTCGGAAATTCGAAAATTCAGAAATTCGAAAATTCAAAAACTCGGAAATTCAGAAATCCAAAAATTCGGATTACTGGATTTCCAAATGTTTGGATTTCCAAATTTTTGGATTTCCGAATTTCCGAATTTCAGGTTTCCAAGTTTCCGAATTTCCAAATTGTAGAATTTCTGAATTTCCAAAATACGAATTTCCGAATTTCCTAATTTTTGGATTTTCAGAATTCGGAAATTCCAAAATTCGAAAATTCGAAAAAAAGAAAGAAAATCAGTAAACTTCAAAATAGTAACTAACTATTAAATTATTGGTATTGAAATTTCCTTTTAAATTTGGCTGTTTGTGAACGTAACGAATACAAATTTATCTGAATTTACGAAGTATCAGAAATAACGAATGCTGCATCTAAACAAATGGAATGGAACACAATAATAATAAATAATAATAAAATAGGTTATATTATTATTGTTATTTATTATTATTAGATCATAATGTTCCATTCGTTTAGATAAGGCATTCTTTATTTCAGATAATTCGTAACTTCAGATAAATTTGTATTCGTTACGTTCACAAACAGCCAAATTTGAAAGAAAATTCTAATACCTATAATTTATTAGTTAGTTATTATTTCGAATTTTACTGATTTTCTTTCTTTTTTTCATATTTTTGAATTTTCGGATTTTTGAATTTTTGAATTTCAGAAATTCGGAATTCAGAAATTTGAAAATTCGAAATTCTGAAATTTGAAAATTCGAAAATTCGTAATTTCGGAAATTGAAAAATTCGGAAATTCTGAGATTTCGGAATTAACGAATTTGTCGTATTCGGAACTAAATGAATTGCACATGTCTAGTGAGAGATGCAAATCATAGAAACAATTCAAAAACGCAAGGTCTTATTATTGGAAGAAGTCTGAAAGGAATGTTATGAAAAATATATAAATATAGTGCTCGCAAACATAAATAAATGTGAAGAAATATATATAATAAACCAACACAAAGTCCAAAACAGGTAACTCAAGGTGCTCCAATCCAAAGTAAACAGAAGAAAAGTGCTTGAGGAAATCCAGGTGCACAACACCCCCTTGTGTGTCCCCACTCACCAGATCCACATGACCCCCAGCTTTAACTGACCCACCAGACTGAAAAGCTGGGGGTCATGTGGATCTGGTGAGTGGGGACACACAAGGGGGTGTTGTGCACCTGGATTTTCTCAAGCACCTTTCTTCTGTTTACTTTGGATTGGAGCACCTTGAGTTACCTGTTTTGGACTTTGTGTTGGTTTATTATATATATTTTTTCACATTTATTTTATTTTACTGATTTATATTTGTCACACCAATAGCGCGAGTTTATATATTTAGTGTATATATATATATATATATATTTTTTTTTTTTTTTTTTAAAGGAATGTTAGTGTTGCACAAATCAACCAATCAGCGCTAATTCATTTTCTAGAAAAGGAAATACACTGATTACTTGCTATGGGCAACACAGAGAAATCCTTAAAGCAGATCTTTACCATTAAGCCGGCCATGGAAGCCACGTTTTTCCTTGCTGCAACCACAGGAGGGGTTTAGGGTGGAAAGCCGCCCCCCCGCTGGGAGAATGCAGTAATTACTGCTAGGGGTAGCCACTGGCAAAAATCGTGCATAAAATGCAACGGGCTGGTAAGCTGATCGATTTATCAAACGAAATTTGAAACCATCTATGGCCGGCTTTAAAAATACTTTTTGATCGCCTAGGCGAACGACATTAGTGGCCCCTCCCTGTACATATGTGACATATATATCCCCAAGAGGAGCACTAAAGCCATTCCATTCACTAAAAGAGGCTGGGGAGGGCCTAGTGATTCACCATCTGGAGGCTCCGCCTAAAACCAGAAGAGCCGCCAGCCTCCCGACGACATTACAGGGGAGCATGGCAACACGGGACCGAGTGGTGACAGTAGAGAAGAGGATCTCAGCAGAAAAATGTTGGATCTGGGAGGTTGAGTACTGGAATTAAGGAAAACCCAGCACCAGATAAGCAGTGAAAAATAAAAAATAATGGGGGGGGGTGAAATTTCTCTTTAAATACTTTAGGGCCCCATTCATGCTTGTGAATGGGACCATTAGTGAGTACATGCGGGGGTTGCTGGCGATTAATTGCAGGTGGCAGCCCAATTAAAAGCAATGATTGGCTGACAGCTCCTGCAGCTAATCACAGCTGCTTGCAAATAATCACTCATGAAATGATTACCTGTGGATGATTGGCCCTGGGTGCAACAGTTTGCATCCAGAGCTAACTGTCTGCATGTATGTGCTGCATAGCTGATTACATGTGAGTGGCTGAAATGATCTGCGGAAGCTGCAACTGCTTTCAAAGGGGTTTCTGCCGGGAACCCCCCCGCTGGGTCTCCCACATGTAAACGCTAATGGCCCATTCCCATTCCCAAGCTGATCCCAGTGGGACCGGCTCTTAATCATGCAACCACTGTGACAGCCAATCACAGTGGTTATGTGATCAGGCAGACCTTCCAACTCCCCAGGCATAATATAACCCAGTTAAAGGGACACTGGTTCTGGGTGGGAAGCAGTTAAAGGAGAACTACTGTATATTTAAGGTGAAAAGCTATTTGCCAAGGTCTGATTTATGTTTCTGGGTGCCCTGCAAGGTTTACGGTTATAGCAGGGCTAACATCCTGCTCCTCTGAGTCCTGAACACTACAGGGCTTGTGAAAAGTTTGGCAGTAAGGAAATGATTTGCTGCCATAAAGACAAATCTGCTTCCAACTGTCATTTGTGTAGTGCAGGGACACATTTCATACATAGGCTCTATGGGGGAGATTTACTAAAAGTGGTGCACACAGAATCTGTGCAGCTGTGCATAGTAACCAATCAGCTTTTAGGTTTTATTGTCAATGCTCAATTGAACAAGTTAGAAGCTGATTGGTTACAATGCACAACTGCACCAGATTCTGTGTGCTCCAGTTTTACTAAATCACCCCCTATAAGCTTATGTTACAAACAATTCCATGCGCCATTGTTCTCCCCTGCCAAAAAATGACTAAAACTTAAAGTGAATGTAAGGCTTTGTTTTTTTATTTTTTTTTTTAATAACAAACATGTCATACTTACCTGCACTGTGCAGTTCCTTCTGCACAGAGTAGCCCCGATCGTCGACTTCTGGGGTCCCTCTGCGGCTCCCGCAGCTCCTCCCAGCATCGTATAACCTCCTAGAAGAAGCGCTCTCCCGGGGGGTTACCTTGCGGGCACACACCCGAGTCCAGCATTCGGCGTCCAAAGACGCCGAATGTAGGACTCGGCCCCACCCCGCGGCGCTCGCGTCATTGGATTTGATTGACAGCAGTGGGAGCCAATGGCTGCGCTGCTATCAATCTATCCAATCAAGAGCCGAGAACCCCGGGCAAAGAGGAAGAGCGCGTCTCCGGCGGGGGATTACAGGATTCAGGTGAGTAAAACGGGGGGGGGCGGTCAGTGACAGAATTTTTTCACCTTAATGCATCGGATGCATTAAGGTGAAAAAACATGAGGGTTTACAACCCCTTTAAGCCTGGCGAAGTGGCGAATACCTCACTTCAGTCTTCAGCTCTTCCGGCCCTCCCACATTGGGCCCATATCTGTTTATTGGTATCTCGCAGATCAGTTATGTGCAATTGGATCCATCCCTCACCGTCTCGTCTTATGGCTGTGAAACAGGCTTAACAGTCACTTTTCAACTTGGAGAAATTGGACATCATCGTACAGAACTTCTGCGCTAGCTAGACCTCCATGGTGGACTATGCTATGAGTCTAAAGCTCTAAATCGGATTGTTGGCCAACAGAACCGTGGAATTTTGTCCGAAAGGCGTTGGCCCAAACTTGTCTTGCATACACACGGCCACACAATTGTTGGCCAACAATTACGAACGTAGTGACGTACTGTGTTGTTTTTCAGCTCTTTAGTGCCACCCTTTGGGCTCCTTCTGCTAATTTCGTGCTAGTAGAAGTTTGGTGAGTGTTGATTCGCACTTTTCATTTCGCACTTTTCATTTCACGCTATTCAGTTTGCGCTTTTCATTTCGTGCTTGTCCGTTCGTCAATCAGACATGTTGCGGAATTGGAGGAGATAACATGTTATTTATTATTGGCCTTGGAGTTATTGATTTGACATTATTTTTTTGGTTGAATAATAATGATTTGATTTGGTATATTTTCTATATTTTTGGATGCATAGAATGCAATTTTTGGTTAAGTTCTATTGGTAAATAGCATGTCTAATTTTGTTTGTTTTCTTTTTTTAATGCACAATAAAAAAAAATTGTGTAGAATAATACTTGGCTATGTGTTTTACTTCAAATGACAATTTGGGAGTAGGCAGTTACATTTAAAAAAATACAATGTAAAATTGACAAGGGACACCAACATAATTGTATCTTTTATCTTAAAAACTACGGGATAATGGTGTTGTGATAACTTGCACAAATAAAAAAAAAAAAAAAGCATAATAATATTATTCTTGATATCACTAGAAAAAAAAAGCCTTTGAAAATTTGTTTGCAATAACTCCATCAGTATCACCAGCAAAGCAGCTTCATTATTATCCCATTAAAGAAGAAGAGAATTGTGCGCTGCATTTGGAGATTTCCTAATGTGTCACGTCACGAATGTTAATCCTCCATTACGAACGCTAGTTTACAAGACCGACCGCTTCTGGCTCGTCCTTGCTTCCGAGCATGCGTGTTTGTACTTTGGACTTTTGTCCGACGGACAAATCCGACAACAGACATTTGTCCGCAGAAAATTTTAAAACCTTCCAGCCAACATTTGTCCGCGAAAAAGTCCGACAACAATTGTCCGATGGAGCGCACACGGTCGGATTTTCCGCCAATAGCCTGTCATCACACAATTCTTGTCGGAAAGTCTGATCATGTGTACGAGGCTTTAGGTCTAAATGTGTTCAAACTGTTATATGTCCTTGTGTGTTCCTCACTTGACTATAGTTATTAATGCTTCCACCCCTGAAGGTGTTGTCATGGAGTTATTAAGCTTAATTTTGCAATGTCTTGGTTAAACATGCCTCCCTCCCCTTTCCCTCCTACCAATCACTTTTATTTATTTATTTATTTTCTTTATTATGTCCTTTATCCACTTTATACTTTTGTAAAGGCTGCCTTGTATCACTTGGTTTTCTAATTTGTATTCATTAAAACTCAATAAATTAAAAAAAAAAAAAAAAAGGTAAGCCTAGTACACACGGGCCAAATGTCAGGTGACATCAGCCAGCTCAATAAAAACCGGCTGACATTTGGCCCATGTGTATGACACACGGCCCGACAGAAGCCGACTGTTTGGCCGGCTTCTATCGGACAAACATGCTGGAAAACCAGCAGCCGACCTGCCAATGGCGGGGAGAGCACTGATCGGAGTGCTCTAGCAGGGGGGGGTGTCCCCCTGTCAGAACACAACAGCTCAGCGGGGGGTCGCTGTACTAACATCAGATTGTTAGTACAGTGGCTCCGTCAGGTTTTTTTTTTGTTCAACCCAGTAGTGTGTACCAGGCATTACTCTCAGCTTCTGGAGGTTGAGCTATAACATTCAGGGCAGATACAGATAAAAATACCATGTGTAGGAAACCTGATATGTTGCTTGCATGATGTGTGTTGGATCTATTTTTAAACTGAAAAAATTATTACTGAATAATTGTCATCATAAATGCATTGTTGTGTTCTAGGGCTGAATACAGTCAATCCTTGTGAGCATTGACTCTCAGCCCCTGAACAGATGATGTCATTTGCATGCATAGGCTGTCCACCATAGGGGAATGGGCAGTAAAATCTGTAGGATGGCATATACTGTATTGTGAAATGTCCTCTCTTCTCAAGAACTTCCCTAGAGAGCACAATGCATCCCCATTATTCTCCACATTATACTCACACCATAAGGTGCTGTACACACACCACTGAGATAATAAACTTTCTAAGCCGCATTCACTATCTATTGTGTTCTATCATACCTGTACATGCTGTTCAACCCAGTGGGGAATTTTCATATCAACAGCTGGTAATGGAACTGACACATTGCCTACTGAAAGCAATAGATTATGTAAACCCCTTACTGCTGCCTCCTGCTGGCCCTTTAAAAGGTTTTTAACGCCAGAGACATTTCTTGGCATTCCCAATCACAGGATCACTATGATTGGCTGTCACAGTGGTGATGCAACCTCCTCCCAATCCCATAGCTCCCAACTGTCCCTGATTTCGAGGGACTGTCCCTGATTTGGAGCAATGTCCCTCTGTCCCTCATTCCTCCTCATTTGTCCCTCATTTTGGTCTGATCTATATAGTTTTATATAAAAATGCATTTTTTATCTATCAGAAAGTGTTTCTCAGTGCTAAAACTTTCATCTGATTTCTAAATTGCTGCATTTGTAAATTCCAAAAGTCAAAATAAAGGAATAGTAGTGGCAAAAAAAAGCGGTTGTGGGTTTAACCAATCTTGTTTTTTTTTTTGTACAATTCTCCTTTAAGGGGGCGTAGCAGGGTGTGTGTTCTATGCCTTCATACTTTTGCTGATAGGTGTCCCTCATTTCCATCTCAAAAAGTTGGGAGGTATGTAATCATAAACGGTGATGAGGAGCTGTTGGAGACAGCATAGTCACGGTTCTGGGGGTATATTCCCAGCACAGAACAGTGACGCCATCTGTAGGCGAATATGTGGCATCACCCTGTTAAAGCCCAATGTTCTGGTGCCACATTTATGTGGACGGCTGATGGCAAGTCCAACTATTGAGAAAAATGTTGTATTTTGAAAAAAAAAAGTTAAAGTAATTGCTTAACCAATTCAGCCCAGAAAGTTTTACCTCCTATTCACATCTATGCATGTTGCTTTTGAGCGTTTCTGCAGTGCGTTTTGCAGTGCTTGCTGCGTTTTTGGACACGCATTTTTACCGCGATTTGCGTTTTGCGGGTTTTTTTTACACTGCGGTTGCTTAGCAACCAGCTATATACAGTGTAAAAAAAAAAAGAAATAAAAAACTGCAAAACGCAAATCACGGAACAATCACGGTAAAAACGCAGTACTTGCGTTTTGGATGCGGGTCCATTGAATTCTATTACATACAAAACGCTGCATTTTGCATGAAAAAAGTCCCCCACCCTTTCCAAAAACGCAGATGCAAAAAAATGCATTGATGTGAACATGTTCCATAGGAACCCATGTTAAACATTTTCCCTGCATTTCTGCAAAATGCATCAAAAAACGCATCAGTGTGAATCAAGCCTAAAGCCTCGTACACACGATCGGATTTTCGGCAGGGAATTGTGTGATTACAGACTGTTTGCCTAAAATCCCACCGTTAGTACGCTCCAACAGATAATTGTTGGCCGACCTTCCGCCAACAAATGTTGGATGGCAGGCTAGTAAATTTTCGGCGGACAACTGTCTGTTGTCAGATTTTCCTATCGTCTGTACACAAGTCCTTCACACAAAAGTTGAAAGTACAAACACGCATGCTCAGAATCAATGTTCACCAAACAAGACATTAGCAGAAGGTGCCCAAAGGGTGGCGCTCAAGAGCTGAAATTCTACGATGTACGTCACTACGTTTGTGTTTGTTGGCCGACAATTGTGTACCGTTAGTATGCAAGACAATATCCAGGCCAACGCCCTTCGGACAAAAGTCTGACGCTTTTTCTGCCAACAATCCGATCGTGTGTACGAGGCTTTAGTCCTAATTCACACCTATGCATTTTTTTAGTGTGTTTTCAGTTTTGCAGGAACACACTACAGTCCATTTAACATGGTCACGTTCACATCTCTACATTTTATGGAGAGGGCCAGGGACTTTTTTTTCTGGTTTTTGGTTCCATAGACTTCAATGGATTAACAGGGTGTATTGAAAAAACGCAAAATGCACCTGGAATATGCAAACTGCAACCTGCATAGGTGTGAACCAGGTCTGTTTTGAGAACCCTCAACCCACCAATAATCGTCATCACCACACTATCCTGCAGCTCCATTCTTGTGTTGGAGCCTGCAGTCATACCCTCTGTTTCGGTTTGTGTCAGAGATTACACAGTATTAAAAGTGTCAGCCATCCTTCAAGTGTTTTGACACGGCAACTAGACGCTCAGGTCTGAGCACTGGATCCTGGGAGGAGGTCACATGTTCCTCCATACCTGGAAGTATTGATTATTTACCATTGGCTTCAACATAGTAGCAGGGGAGAGCAGGGGAAGGTGGGTGTAAGGGGAATGAGACTAGGCTTTCAAGAGATTCTGCCACTTTGTTACAGTACTTGCAGGACCCTTGACGAATCCTCCAGGATTCCTGTTGGGGTTTCCAGGGTTCCTGGGGCCTCCACTAC
Source organism: Aquarana catesbeiana (assembly GCF_042186555.1). Taxonomy (NCBI): domain Eukaryota; kingdom Metazoa; phylum Chordata; class Amphibia; order Anura; family Ranidae; genus Aquarana; species Aquarana catesbeiana. Next base: position 60,078,776 of record NC_133325.1, read on the forward strand.
CTGCAGGACTTTCAGAATTCCCAGTAACAGCCCTGGGCATATCCTCTTATCAGAGGGTGTTTGAGCAGTAGCCTTTCAAGTGGCTGGTGCTGTGTCTTATCTCCAGCTACCTGAGAGCTAAAAGTGCTATAATAATTAATTGACAGTTGCCTGTTTGTTGCCTATCTGGATTTACCTGACTACTCTCTTGCCTGCCTCAACTCCCTCTGTCTGGACTGCTTGACAATATGATAAATCAAGGGATATACAGATATATGTATATAGTTTGTGAAGTACACATTTATATATTGTAAATGCATCTTTGGGCTGGTTGAATAATGTCTGACTTTTAATGTGGTTTCAATTGTCAGTGGGCATGGACTATGTTGTTATCTTTATACTATGCTGTTAATGCGGCCATGTTTTTTCATTGGGGCTTGGGATGGGTTCTGGATAATCCTTTTTTGCTTTCCTTCCTGCTATTTCTGGTCTTTTATCCGTGTTTATTTTTATCTGGGATACTTGTGGTTGTGGCCCCCTCCTGGGAAGTCCCTGTTTTTTTGTGGGTGTTTCTGCATTCCCCCCTTTTCTCTGTTCTTGTGCTGATGAGTTGTGTTTGGTGCTGATGGGTTGTGTTTGTTGCCTGTGGTCACCTGTCATGAGTGTTGTAAATGTTTCATCTAGGCTTCCTGAGGCTCCTTTGCACGCATGCGTGGGTGTTGGCAGTATTTGGAAGTATGGGTGTAGAACTTACCTATACACTCTGTGTAAATATTGTTATTTTGTAGTGACCAACAATAGAAATTGGGTATTGAGAATGATCTAGGGGCCTTCCTAATGGTGGATTAACATAAGATAAATTACGGTAGGCTTTGGATGTAAGTTGTATGTGGAAGATGGACTACAGGAGATGGACTATTGGTATTGATTGCAGTGTTCATTCATTGTTTGGATGTAGTATGGATGCATGTTCTTTTATGGCTAGTGAGGCATGTGCTTATATCATATTTATTTGTAAGATCTTTATTGACCCCTGATGAAATAATATAATGCCCTGACCAACATTCTTACCATTAATACTTGGATATGTACTTACCAAATGAGCCTTGAGATTCAAACCCTAGATAAGGCTGTATGCTGATACATTTTTAATCTTTGTGGAATGAATAGAGGCCACATTGGAATTACCTTCCTTTTCCTGTTGCCAACCCCCCCCCCCCCTTTTCTTTATAATTATAGCTTTACCCTGGTCCTTATAAATACTCCTACAAGCGGCACCCTATCCGGTTGGGCACTGTGTCTTATGGGTGGACCCCCCCATTTGTCCTGCCATAGTCTTCCAAACCACAGGTGCATCTGATGTTTCAGTATGTGCAAATTGTTTTTTAGCAATGTAACAGTATTTACAATGTCCTAATATGGGTACTTTTTATGCATTTTCACTGTTCACTTCAGTGTTTTTAAATGTGTATCAATAAGAGTGGAATTGAATTTTACATATTTGCATTCTTGTGCCTATAAAGTCCATGGAATTTGTCAAATAGTTGTGCTTAATAGTGGGACATGGCACATTTTATATTTTTTTCTGGGTCCTTGCATTGCCACCTGGCAAGTACCCATAGGTTTTCCTTATAACATTGTCTGTTTGTTCCCAGCCAGTAATCTCTTGCCTGCCTCGACTCCTTCTGCCTAGAGCTGAGAACTTTCACCTGCTGCCTGCCTTAACCTTAACCCCTGTCTGGACCTGACTGCTTTCTTGTCTGCCACCTGTCTTGACTCCTACCTTGACCTGACTACTCTCTTGAAAAAAATATATAAAAGGTGGCGCTAAACACATACAGGTGAATGTACGGTATATAACATGAACCAAAATCTTGAACATATATCACTGCAAGAAACACATATATTGTTGAAAATATAGCAAGCTAAAAAGTCCATTAGTGATAGTCTTCCCAACACCAAAAAATGCTTTTAAATGAAGCTTCTAGTTCTTCCACCACAGGTGCTTAATGGAAAGGTAGCAACTCACGTCAAGTGTTTGACCACTTTTTAGGATGGGTAAAAATGACTCAAAAAGCGCATTTGGAATACCAAATTGATTCCTACTTCCAACACCACTCTGCTCCAATAGACCCTCCGGATGAAGCTAGGGCATAAAAATTGACTCCACGGGAGACGAGAAATAGAGTATCATAGTGTAGTATATTTAATAAAATTTAAAAGCAATGACAAGGTAGTAGATTGCACTCACATGTAAAAGTGCCTGCCTGGCACTAGGTAAAACAGCGTGTGCGGATCTGGCTAGTTCCTATCGCAGTAGCATGCATTCCACGTCCTGCTCCTAGTGGTAAAGCCTGGTGTGGGGTGACAAATCAGGACCCAGAAGTGACAAATCCTCCACTCCGACGTATGTTTCGCCGTGAGTAGCATCTTCAGGAAGTGACTCCCAATGCCCCCTGCCTGGACCTGACTACTCTCTTGTCTGCCACCTGCGTCAGCCCTTGCCTGAATCTGACTACTCTATTGCCTCTCGCCTGCCAAGACCTGGTTGAACACTTGAACACTCTCTTGTCTACAGCCCTGTGAACATTCTCAGCATCATAGCCTTTCTGTTTCAGTCATCCCCCTGGAGGGATGATCCTGATGGCCCCAACCTGGTTACAGTTGCAACAAAGAAAACTGGGACCACTGCGGTTCCCAACCATCCCCACTATCAGTGGTTATGGTAAAGACTACTCGATGGGTGATGGGAATGGGAAAATCCTGTTGTTTTGCTTTAAAGTGGAAGTAAACTTCCATCTTTTGCTTTTACCCCATAGGTAAGCCTATAAAAAAGGCCTACCTTACTTACCTATAGGTAGTGTAAATATCTCCTAAATGTGCACTGTTTAGGAGATACTTAGTTTAGATGCAGCCAGTGAAATCACGGGCGCATGCGCTCTGAAGGAACGGCCACCCGTGCCATTTCTTTAGAGCTCCGTGCCGTGAACAGGGGATCCCACGTGCATGTGTGGGAGTAAAGTCATCGCGGCCAGGGCAAGTCACAGAGCCAGAGTTCGCGAACCCAGAAGCAAGATGGGTGAAGCTGAGGGCAACTGCAGCGCTGACATCTTGGTGCTGGAAGAGCTTAGTTTTAAGGTAAGTTTGACATAATGTGCAAGTATGCAATGCATTCTAGCACATTATGCCTTTACTTTGCAGGTACAAAAAAAAAATGTCCAACGGTTTGCGACCGCTTTAAATATATTTGTGTTAAATGCAATCAGTGCAAGTATCTTAATTTGACTTGATATCAGTCTCTTACAGTCACTGTGCAGCAGAGATTAAACTGGAGGAGGGAGAAGCAGCACAATATGCCAGTCAGGTGCACTGCAGTGAGGAGCAGGCTGAAAGGAGAGGACAGCCGATTGACAGAGGGATAAATTCACCAGCCTGTTGTCCAGTCACAGGCTGGGGTGGGGGGGAGCTGTAAATGTTAATTAACTGCATCAGAGAAAAGTCACAGATGACGTCTGATTAGACGAAACGCGTCTGTTAGAGTTCCAGTCAAGCCGTTGCGAACCACATGTCTGATAGATCGATGGATTTTATTGTTTGAGCGCCAAACCTACTGCTGAAATGTGAGTGTTCTGTACTTCTTAAATACATTTTGCTATCTTACGGTTTTACACTATGTGGAGACATTTTGGATGTTTGGACCATATTATATTACCGAACAAGAGGAATCTCAGCTACAGCCTGGCAGTGTGAAACCCCTGGAGCCACTCAATGGATTACTCTTGTGGGGATGTATCTCTCTGTCAGCCTGTTTGGCTCAGCACCATAAGGTTTCTGAGTCCAAGCTTTCCGGTAAGCGCATATATGTTTCTTGGTGGTGGATATCGCTTTCCTGGTGGTCTACTTAAGGTCCTACGTGGAATTGTCTACTATTTCATCTGTGCATTCAGCTGTTTGCCTGGAGTTCAGCTTTAAATTCCAGCACAATACATGGAAACCAGTAACAGAGCTATGGTTACAATATAAAATGAATGCACATTATTCTATATAAAGTACATTTGCGGTCTATTCTTGCTCTAAATGAAGTTCTCCTTTGGAGTGACTTATCCAACTCCTGCAACACACACAGCAGCTCTTTTATATACAACACAGAAACCATTGAACACCTTTGTTTGATTGAACTGGATTGCCCTGTCACAGAAGCATACAATAGTCTTGTGATAATAACGACCGAACATTGTTGGGAAGTGTAAACAAGAATAGAATTTGAAAGATCGCTGTATACAGTGGGGCAAAACACAATGAGAGTGTGTAACAGAGCAAAGAACGGAAAGAGCCCCAGAAAAATATATAGTGGCTGCTGTGGAAGGCAAGGTAAAGTAATTGGATCCATTATACCCAGCGTTCACATAGGAAGAGAATAAAAGAAAGTAGCTCTACTGACAAACATTAAATTGCTTTCTTTACCTTTTTGTGTAGCGCACACAGTAAATCGGCGAACCAGAGGAAAGCCTGGACGTCTCTGCATATCCAGATAAAATAAAGCCTTTGCAACTTGTATTCCCTCCAGCTGTGTCTATTGAAATACATTGATTAAAGTATTATTAAAGTAACTCATATTCATGTGATTAACCAGCAGCATAAATGTTATACATTATAGACTTTGCTCTGTAATAGGGTAAGGTGAATACATTCCAGACACAGCCTCGGTTTTAACAGTAACGGTTAGAGCAGCCTTTCTCAACCCTGTCAACGCAGACGAACCCTTGAAATAACGTACTGGTCTCAGGGAACCCCTGATAAAAATGACTATATCTACAACTCATTGTACATTAGTGTGATAATCAGTGGCAGTGGCGGCGCGTCCATTAAGGGCGCAGGAGCGCCGCCCCCTCTCTCCCGTCACCTCTCTCTTTCACCATATCTATCTATCTATGGTCGCCGCTGCCGCCCCCTATTTAGGTGTCCTGCCCCTTGACCTGAATTTTTTTTTTTGGAAGCACCTGATTAGAGCCCTAGGCTCTAATACAGGGATCTTCAAACAACGGCCCTCCAGCTGTTCCAGAACTACAGATCCCGTGAGGCATTGTAAAACTCTGACATTTACAGACATGACTAGGCATGATGGGAATTGTAGTCCCTGAACAACTGGAGGGCCATAGTTTGAAGACCCCTGCTCTAATAGGCTTCCAAAATGGTAAACAGCGGGCACAATGCTGTGCGTTCGCTGTTTACTCAGTGTTGTGTTAGGAAAGCGAATAAATCGCTTTCCTAACACTGACCTGCCTCTCAGCAAATCAGGTGTTTGGGTCTGGTTACCTGTCACCTGAAACAACAGGCACTGTGATTGGACGCCTGATAGAGGGGACCGGAGACATTGAGGAGCGTGGACGCCGAGGACGCCAACGTGACCCGCTGCGAGACATGTAAGTCCCGACTCCCAGGCGATGCACACTGGCAGCATTTCATAGGGCACAGTAGCGGCAATTGATGGGCACACTGGCAGCAATTGATGGGGCACAGTAGTGGCAATTGATGGGGCACAGTAGTGGCAATTGATGGGGCACAGTAGCGGCAATTGATGGGCACACTGGCAGCAATTTATGGGCACACTGGCAGCAATTGATGGGGCATAGTAGTGGCAATTGATGGGCACAGTGGCAGCAATTGATGGGTACAGTAGCTGCGTTTGATGGCACAGTGGCGGTAATTTATGGGTACAGTGGCTGCGTTTGATGGGCACAGTGGCTGCAATTAATGTTTTTTTCTTCAGTTTGTTTGCGCCCCCCCAAAAAATTTTGAGCACCAGCCGCCACTGGTCAGTGGGAAGAATGCTCATTACACTTGTGGTCATTGGGAAGACTTACCTCCTTACAGATAGCTAAAAAAGATCAATGGTGGCAGTTGGAACTTGTCTGTGAGGCAGAAATTTCTCATTGCTCAAGGAACCCCTAGCAACCTCTGGAGGAACCCTAATTGAGAAACCCCAGGTTAGATATACAACCCTGACTTACCTTTCTATGATGCTAGTCCCTATGTATGGTCCAGGCTTTGTTTGTTACAGTGAGCATACCCCCCAAAGGGGTCTTCAGGGTCTGGGTTCAATAGGGAAGGACCAAGGCCATGGACCTGTAAAGCACTCTAAGTCTAACTACACGCATTGCCAAGTGCCAAGGTGAGTGCCCATGCAGGCTCCAGCGCCCAAAGCGACATTACAGGCCATCCCTAATCATACTTCCCAACTTTTTGAGATGAGAATAAGGGACATGTATTAGCAAAGGTATGTAGAATACACCCCCTGCCAGTTTTACTGCTACAGGACGACTGCGCTGGGCAGGATCACGTTTATATATATATATATATACATGATTCTGCTCTTCTGGGTAGCGGGCACAAGTGCGTGCCGCCAGTAGCTCTGTGATTCTACACAGCGGGTCATGCGGACTGGATGTCTGCCGGCACCCACTGATCGTTTGGTACACAGGCAGAGCGGCAGTCTGCCTATGTAAACAAGGCTGATTGCCATTCTGTCAGTAAGGAAGGCATGGATCCTGTGTTCCTGCAAAGCAAGGAAATAGATCCATGCCTTCCCCTAGTAAAAGCACCTCCCCCGCTACAGTAAAACATCAGCTAGGCTCAGAGTAATCCTTTCATTGCCCATGATGGTAAACCCTTCCCAGCCATTGTCATTAGTACAGTGACAGTGCATATTTTTAGCACTGATCACTGCATTAGTGTCACTGGTCCCCAAAAAAGTGCCAGTTAGTGCCCAATTTGTCTGCCGCAATATCGCAGTCCTTCTATAAGTCGCTGATCGCCGCCATTGCTACTAAAAAAATAATTAAAAATAAAATAAATAATAATTCCATAAATATATCCCATAGATTGTAGACGCTATAACTTTTGCACAAACCAATCAATATAGGCTTATTGGGATTTAATTTTTACTAAAAGCATGTAGCAGAATACATATTGGCCTAAATTTTACTGGATATGTTTTATAGCAGAAAGGTTTTTTTTTTTTTTTTCAAAATTGTTGGGGTTTTTTCTTTATAGCGCAAAAAAATTAAAACACAGAGTTGATCAAATAACACCAACACTTGTGGGAAAAAAAGGACAAACATTTTATTTGGGCACAGTGTCATACGACCTCGCAATTGTCAGTTAAAATAATGCAGTGCCGTATCGCAAAAAATGGCTTGGTCAGAAGGGGGGGGGGGGGTGTAAATCTTCCGATGCTGAAATGGTTAACCGCTTGCCGACCAGCCACCGTCATTATACTGCGGCAGGTCGGCACAATCCTGCGAGCCGTCGTAGCTGTACGTCGGCTCCTTTAAGCAGGATAGCAGTTGCTCACGCCTGCACTGCGGGGGTTCCGATGCGCGTGGCCGGCCGACGCGTTGACTGACGGCCACACGCGATCGCGACGTGTGTGTCCCTGCTCATGAGTTCCTACTAGCTAGGAACAGCGATCTGTCATTTACTCTAGTCAGTCCCCTCCCCCTACCGTTAGAACACACATAGGGAACACAGTTAACCCCTTGATCGCCCCCTAGTGTTAACCCCTTCCCTGCCAGTGATATTTACACAGTAATCAGTGCATTTTTATAGCACTGATCGCTGTATAATGATCCCAAAAATGTGTCAAAAGTGTCTGATGTGTCCGCCATAATATCGCAGTCCCAATAAAAATCGCAGATCACCGTCATTACTAGTAAAACAAAAATAATAATAAAAATGCCATAAATCTATCCCCTATTTTATAGACGCTATAACTTTTGCGCAAACCAATCAATATACGCTTACTGCGATTTTTATTACCAAAAAATATGTAGAAAAATACATATCGGCCTAAACTGAGGAAAAAATTAGCTTTATTAATAATAAATTGGGGATATTTATAAAAGCAAAAAGTACAAAATATTGTGTTTTTTTTTTTTAATTGTCACTCTTTTTTTGTTTATAGCACAAAAAAAAAAAAAACTGCAGAGGTGATCAAATACCACCAAAAGAAATCTCTATTTGTGGGGAAAGAAAGACGTCAATTTTGATTGGGTACAACGTCGCACAACCACGCAATTGTCGCACGACGCTGTGCTGTATCGCAAAAAATGGCCTGGTTATTGAGCAGCCAAATCTTTCGGGGCTGAATTGGTAAAGTCGTATAATGCCGCGTACACACGATCGCACATTTCGACAACAAAATCCATGTTTTGTTTTTTTCCGATGGAGTTTGGCTTAAACTTGTCTTGCATACACACCGTCACACAAATCTTGTCGGAAATTCCGAACGCCAAGAACGCGGTGAGGTACAACACTTAGGACGAGCCGAGAAAAATGAAGTTCAATAGCCAGTGCTGTTCTTCTGCTTGATTCCGAGCATTCGTGGAATTGTGTGCGTCGGAATTGTGTACACACGATCGGAATTTCCGACAAACGGATTTTGTTGTCGGAAAACTTGAGATCCAGATCTCAAATTTTGTGTGACGGAAATTCCGATGGAAAATGTCCGATGGAGCCTACACACGGTCGGAATTTCTGACAACAAGCTCCCATCTAACATTTTCCATCGGAAATTCCGACAGTGTGTACGGGGCATTATGTGAAAAAAAAGGTATTAGTTAAACCCACGAGTCCTTTTTTTTTTTTTTTACCACTGCTATTACTTTGTACTGGCTTTTGAAATGTACAAATGCAGATGAAAGGTTTAGCACTGGGAAACACTTTTTGAAAGATAAAACGTGCATTTTAAGCCTCGTACACACGCTTAGATTTTCGGATGACCGAACGTCCGTTTTTTGTGGCATGCTAGTTTAAAAATCTAAAAAAAAAAATCTTTTTTATTTAAATCGATTTTTTTAAATTTTATCAAATGTATTTTAATAAAATGATTTTGGAGTAAAAATCTATCTAAAGATAGTTTTCTATTTAAGATACATTAATAATTTAGTTTATTCAGCATGAAAGGCAGCTTAGTTATGTAGCATGAGGCTGTATATTCTGCAATATTTACATTTTTGGTACACTCATTATATTGATGCATTCACACAATGGCACAGTAATCATGAGATAAAACAAAGTTCAGGAATATGCCTTAATCCCATTATTTTGCAAATCTATGTACACTTCAAACTGTATGATTGAATTGGTTCTGATATCTCTGTTTTACTAACCTGACAGCTTATTATTTTAAATAGGAAAACTTTATTTTGTTTGCAAGTATTAACGATTCTAACTACCAGCAAGAATAAGTTCTTACATTTAAAGAGCACCTGTCATTTCAGATCCGTCATGGCAGCGCCTGTTAGCGGGCATCCGCTCACCTGCTGCCGCCACGTCCCTCACCTTGTGGTGTCACTGCCACATAACCAGCCATCCCATTAAAGTGAATGAGTCTGTCGGCGAGTCAACAGCGGGTCAGAGGAGGAGCCGCTGTGGGACAGAGATGACAGTTGCCCTTTAAAAATTATGATTTAAATCGAGTTGATTTAAACCAAGCCTTTTTACTAGTGATTTAAATCAAATCCACCCTGGTTATAAGTGAGGGCCTAGTGGGCTGAGTCAGTCCCTAACTTCTTATTTGAAATTGTCTTGAATGATCCATCAGCAAGATCTCCCTGCCATGATGTCCTTGTGTTCATGTTCCCTGTGGAAGATTTGGGTGTTCCTGCCCTCCTTATTGTGTTCCAGCTCATCCTGTAGACATTTCATAAAATATAACACATAGAAAACATATTTTAAAAATTCAGCAGAGATGGTAGGAGCTTCTTATAATGGCCACAGTAGGTATGCAGAACCAAGAACCCAGCACAGATATTTCACCAATCTCTAGGTAGATGAAACTGTCAGGTCTTCATCCTCTAGCATCTACCAAACACTGAAATACCAATCATACAGTATGTGGACCGACCCTTTAAAACAAACCCATGCGTACCAACAACTTCCTTAAATGCTGAGTGGAAGGCAAGCCACCTCAGATGTGGTGGACAAACGTATTAGGGAGGGTGATATGAGCAGAAAGGGGTATTTACAACATTTTACTATAAGGTCCAGATTTGAAGTAATGACCTGTGCGTGTTTTGCTATACTTTTGAAGGCAAATTTTCAAAATCAGAGACTTTTCATTGTAATAAAGGCATTTAGTAAATATAGTGTCTGTGCTATATTATCCAAAACTGACTTGTCTCACTCAGTTTGAAAGAAAAGGCTTCAGGAGTCTACGTTTGCTTTGAAGCCACAGGCCGTAAGCTGGCCATGCAGTAATAGAATTGAATTCAAGAACATTCATTCAATTGTACAATCCTTAGTGGGGTCAAATCGACATTTGTAGGGATCTCTCCTAAATATTTTCTGGGACTACCCAGTGTTATGCCGCGTACACACAATCGGACATTCCGACAACAAAATCCATGGATTTTTTTCCGACGGATGTTGGCTCAAACTTGTCTTGCATACACACAGTCATACAAATCTTGTCGGAAATTTCAAACGTCAAGAACGCGGTGACGTACAACATGTACGATGAGCCGAGAAAAAGGAAATTCAATAGCCAGTGCGGCTCTTCTACTTGATTCCGAGCATGCGTGGAACTTTGTGCATCGGAATTGTGTACACACGATCTGAATTTACGAGAACGGATTTTGTTGTCGGAAAATTTGAGATCCAGATCTCAAATTTTGTGTGACGGAAATTCCGATGGAAAATGTCCGATGGAGCCTACAGACGGTCGGAATTTCCGACAACAAGCTACCATCGAACATTTTCAAAAATCCGACCGTTTGTACGGGGCATTAGCCTACTTCTGGTCTAGTGTCAAGACTTCCATTAAAGATTTGATAAGCTGGTCTCTTCCGAATACGCCAGTCGCCTACCTTTTGCATGACACGCAACTATCATTCAAACGTTATAAAAACTCACTTCTCAAACACCTCCTAAATGCAGCGAAGGCTTGCATACCTGCTCTTTGCAAAAAAACAGACCCACCAACCTTAGCACATTGGCATGCAAGAGTTTTCAACTATTGGAACAACTTACAGCATTTATTAAGAACAAGTCTGACAAACATTTTAAAACTTGGACACCATGGTTACTATACAGGAACTCACTCTAATACCTGACAACTTTGATCAGGATTTGCCGCAGAGGGAAGTTGACCCCCCCCCATACTTTTTTTTTTCTCGTTGTGTTTTTTGTTTCTCATTCCTTTTCTTTCTGTTTTTTGTTTCTCATTCCTTTTCAGTCCTACTCCTAGTTACTGCTTATTATATGGGACTAGTCTAAAATACAGATCTATTGACCTATTTTATTTTCAACTTACTCAACCTTTACCTACTATTTTTGAAAAAGTGATTCTGCTCTAAATACCACCATATTTCCTTGTATAAAAATGTATTGTTTAACCACTTGCTTACTGGGCACTTAAACCCCCCTCCTGCCCAGACCAATTTTGAGCTTTCAGCGCTGTCGCACTTTGAATGACAATTGCGCGGTCATACAACACTGTACCCAAATGAATTTTTTATCATTTTTTTCCCACAAATAGAGCTTTCTTTTGGTGGTATTTAATCACAGCTGGGGTTTTTATTTTTTGCTAAACAAACAAAAAAAGATGGAAATTTTTGTAAAAAAAAAAAAATCATGTTTAATAGTTTGTTATAAAATTTTGCAAACAGGTAATTTTTCTCCCTTATTGATATGCGCTGATGAGGCGGCACTGGTGGGCACTGATAGGCTGCACTGATGGGCACGGATAGGCACAGATAAGGCGGCACTGATAGGCACAGTTAAGGCGGCACTGATGGGGACAGATAAGGTGGTACTGATGGGCACAAATAAGGCGGCACTGATGGCCACGGATGGGCGGCACAGATGGGTGGCACGGATGGGTGGCACGGATGGGTGGCACGGATGGTTGGCACGGATAGGTGGCACGGATGAGCACTGATAGGTACAACTGATGGGGGGCACTGATGGGCGGCACTGATGGGTGGCACTGATGGGTGGCACTGATGGGCAGTGATGGGCGGCACTGATGGGCACTGGTAGGTGACACTGATGGGCACTGATAGGTTGCACTGATGTGGGTGCTGATGGGTGGCACTGATGTGGGTGCTGATGGGTGGCACTGATGGGTGGCACTGATGGGTGGCACTGTGGGCACTGATGGGTGGCACTGTGGGCACTGATGAGTGACGCTGGTGGGCACTGGTAGGCAGCACTGCTGCCTATTGCTTTGTGTTAGAAGATCGCCGTGATCGGGACTGATGTCCGGATCACGGCCGCCGGTGATCGGGTTTTTTTTTTCCTCCTCACGCTGTCAGCGCGAGGAGGAAAAATAGCCGATTACCGGCTCTGTTTACATCACATGATCAGCTGTCATTGGCTGACAGCTGATCATGTGGTAAGGGGTCGGGACCAACCCCTTACTCTGATCTGTGATCAGGCGAGTCTCATAGACTCGCTGATCACCGAGCGCGCCGCGCGCGCCCTGCAGGGGGCGCGCAGGCCGCTCGTGCATTATTTAGTAGTAGTGAGTCACATTCAGCTGGACTTGGTCTGGAATGTTGAAGACATTTCGTAGCTTCTCGAAGCCACTTCTTCAGTTCAGTTCTTCAGGTACATATACTATTGTAGCACCCTACTAGGCAGGTGCAAAGATTAGGTAAATTTAGTTTTGGCTCACCACAATCAGTTTGGCTGTGTTGATTATTCTGGCCTGTTATATGTTTCAGTGGCTGCAGAGCTGACTGCTTACCTCTGGCTGGTCCAGAAGTCTTCTGGAAGTCAGTGGCCAAGAAGAGTCTAATCAGCACGAATATTCATACAGCCCTGGCCAATCCGTGTGGAGAAGTGCCCAGATGGTGACTGGGAGTCTGTATAAATACTTTAAAACTGAGAGCAGCCTGGTATCTATTTCCCTGAGGAGGGGATCACAGCCTGGGGAGCTACTAACCCCCTAGACCTTGCTGCCATGTGCCTTCAGAGTGTCAAGGCCTCAGTTGGGCTAACTGAAGGCCTATGCTACTGAGAGTTACTGAAGCTGATGAGGGACTGTCGTCTTAGGATCTAGTCTGGTACCACAGGGTAAAAGTGCCTCAAGGATGTTGGAAGGAGGCAACCAATTTTTCCAGATATTTGTGAGTACAGATTGGTGAGACTGATCCTAGAGACTCTGTGCAGTTGCCATCCCTCTTGTTCTAGAGTCAGCATGTTTAAAGAGGACATTGTGTCCTGAAGAACTCAGTCTATTTAATTCTTAGTGAAAGGATTTAGCTTGGGCTATCCAGAGAGGAAAATGTATCTTCTCAAGTTGCTGCTACAAAGCTCAGCCTATTTCTTTATTTGTACAAGGACATACTGACATACATGGCTTTAGAACAGAAAGTTCAGTGTCCTGAAATCATTTCTAAAGGTTACTGGAGTATCTTACCATTTCCCACTACTTATCCAAGTTCTTATTAAAGCATCCTAAAAAGCATACCCTTAGACTGGTTAATGGGCCTGAAGAGTGCCTGGAACTGTGTGATTGGCTGCGAGAAACTAACACCTATAAGAGCTTGTTGGACATTCAGTTCCGAGACAATAACAGTCTTCACAGTTCAAAAGAATTTGGAGTGTGTCTGTGTAAATGTACGCCTATTATACTGTCTGTCTCACAATTAGTGTTCCAGTTCATCCCACAGATCCTCAGTAGGGTTAGCTCAGGGCTTTGTGCAGGCAACTCGAGTTCTTTCACACCAAACTCATCAAACCATGTCTTTATGGAGCAGTTTTTGTACATGAGGCAGGAAAGGAAAAGGGCCTTCTCCAAACTGTTACCAATAGGTTAGAGGAGAACCACTGCCAAAAACATGTTTGTAGGTTGTATCATATACATTTCCAGTAGACGACAGTTTTGTGGAAATGCGTCGAATCGGAGAATCCTTGTAGCATCACTCAACTGGTTGGACGAATTACATCGCCACCAGAATATATTTTTCATGCTTGAATTTTCTGCCTTGCTGTAAGTGCAACCTTTACAAGCATTTTTAATACATTTATGCAGTTTTACACTATGAGGCTTTTTCTTTCCTTATATATGATTTCCTAAATCTTGGAACCCCATCTACATTTAAAAGGACGCAAAAGTTCATCTATCACCAGAGAAGTTCATACTGGCTAATTGCTTTGATGTGGATGAGCAGAACCCCTTTGGAAGTGGGTCAGTTCCTTTGTCTTTGAATCACCTGAGTTTAATCCGGTTTGACTGTGAGAGAACCGAGGAGCGTGAAATCTACACAGACAGTCATATTTCAGAAGCGAGTCTGATCTCTGTAACAGGGATCCATCACATCTGGTAAGAGGCAAACTTTACTTAATGAAACATTATATTTCATGGCATTGGAGATTATTTACAAGTGGAATCCATTAAGACTTTTTTGCTATATTCTGGCGCTTTTTAGCATGGCAAAGTGATGCAGATAATTGTCTGAAAGTGTTCCATTAACTGCATTTTTTGCTCATGTATATGAACTGTGTGTGATGCAACTGATTATCACATAGGTGACATATAACATCTCTTTTATTTTATATATCGTTTTTTATGATTGCTCATCTTCACACATTGTTTTGAGCACTATATAATGTCATTCATGCACTTATTTATTTAATATTAGTCTTGAGTCAAGGGATTGAGGCTATTCAATTCCCATATTGTTGTTATACCAGTCATTTTTTGTTTGTTCCACTTTTTGTTTCATACACTTCAACACAAGGAATAGCGCACCATTTATATTATTGCTTATTTTGATTCCTTCCTGGTCTTGATTAGCTGCTGTTCCATCTTTTTCAGACCAGCGCAGAGATTTATATTTATACACATATCATATACATATACCTTGTATATTTATCATACAGTATATATTTATCATGTATTATATATGAATATAATGTTTTGGGGATTTTAAGTAATCTTCAGGCCTAAAAATTTTTTTAAACATGTGTGGGGAAAAAAAACGCAAAAATGGCCCTGGCAGCGAAAGGGTTGGATAAAGCACAGGTTCACTTTCAATCCAAGGACTGTATTCTATTTTGCCTGTTCTATTTAGTAAGAACGTTTAAATATAATATATGCTGATCATAAAAATGAGTGCCGCTGAAGTCATTTTCTTTTACTTCCGCTTTATCAATAAAATAAAAAAATATAGCAGATCTATAAGAACAGTGAACCTGTTCACCTCTTCTGCCTGACCCCAAATAACCTGTATAAGCCGCTAAAGGCTGATCCCCGAGGAATCTTCTTTATAAAGTGGAGGGAAGGCTGAGCGTGTCACCCAGACGGTTCATCAGAAATTCTGTCTCCAGCCTACCCTGATCCATGACACCCGATAGAAGAGATAATGAAGCGAGCCCAGACACACAGAGATGTCAGTGCCTTCCATCTCTCTGCTTCCACATCAAACTCTCAGAAATGTGTTAGGATTAGCACGTGCATGGGAAAAAGTGTGCTGCTGACATAGGAAAAAAAAAATTAAAATGGAAATATACAGTACATGATGGAATCACAGCAATCCAAGCAGAAGGTAAACGTGGCAGAAACATGAGTTTCCTATAACTACAAAACACAAAACAAGGACTGGTAATAGCTATGACGGGGGGAATTGTCTTTATTTTCCATAAGATGTGCATAGCTAGCGGGGTCTGAGCACAGCTCCTGCTGGGAAGGTGACTCGAAATATGTCACAAGTAATTTTCTGGAAGGGATATGAGAAACAGGCATTGATAGGCACATAACACAAAAGCTGCCTGTCTATGGAGCCATGCTGTGATGTTTTCTGACAAAATACTGGAAAATTACTGGAAAAATGTACGTATGCTAACACACATGTAACACACAAGAGCGTGCGTGCAGGAAGTACAGGAAGCCCTGGCTGATAGTAACCAGTCGCTTATCACCTTTCATGGGATTCAGAACAATAAAAGGGTTTGATTGTGTAGGGATGTAGTGCTTTTTACTAAATCCCTTTCTGCATTTTTGTGAATTTTGTAGTCAGTCTAACTGTATACCAACAGGTGTGTGTCTCTCCAGTGTAGTGTATTTTTTTTTTCTGCCAATGTTACCCAATCTCCTCCGCCGCTTCCGACGGCTCCGGTAAGCGGCGGAGGGCACAGGAGAGCGGCGGAAGGGGGGTGGAACCTCTCCCGCCGCCGATAACTTTAATCTTGCAGCGAATCCACCTCACAGACCACCATTATCGTACACAGGACCGGCTCCTGAAGAGATGGATATCTCGCTTGTGGCAGCAGCTGCTGCCGTTACCGAGATATCCATCTTCAAAGTGCCGACGTATATGTACAGGTGCCGGTCGGCAAGTGGTTAACACAGGAACATTTCCATGGTGTGTTTCCTTGGAAGTGAAGATTGAGATACCACTAGAACCTCAATCACCCAGCAGCCCATGGTCTGAAAGAGGTACAGCCATTACAGTGGGTGATTAGAAAAAGAATCAGTGTATGAGAGACCTTGAAAACATCTGGAAGTGATTGAGGCCTAGCTTGATGTTGAGATCCAGTACTTGGAGATATCCTGATCTGCACCTCACCT
Organism: Aquarana catesbeiana; assembly: GCF_042186555.1. Classification (NCBI taxonomy): domain Eukaryota; kingdom Metazoa; phylum Chordata; class Amphibia; order Anura; family Ranidae; genus Aquarana; species Aquarana catesbeiana. Next base: position 60,095,334 of record NC_133325.1, read on the forward strand.
TCCTTCACATATTGCATATCCAATGAACTTCTTTCCATTTTTGAAATCTACCAAAGTGACTGGCGTCCATCATTTCATCCATCCAGAGAAAAGAACCACACCTGTGATACATATTTCTGGAACTTTACTGTAAATAAATGGATTTAGAACAACTGTAATATAGCCGTTGGTATGCTGAAGACCAATATTGCTTCAAAATTAGGGATGAGCCTGATGTTCAAGTCGAATGTAAGTTCGACTCGAACATTGGGTGTTCGCCCGTTCGTCAAATTTAGAAAATTATAGGGAGTTCGTGGGAAGTTTGTGCGCCCGTGGAACGCCCCATAATGAACGGCGAGACCGTCAATGCACTGCGAGATCGCAGTGCATTGATGGCTGCTGATTGGCCAAAGCATGCACCTGACCTGCATGCTTTGGTCAATCACAGCACACTCTGCTGTGAGAGCCATGATTGGCCACGCCCCACACTATGTAAGGCTGCTTAAATAGCGGCTGTACATAGTTTTATGAACGAGAGCAGCAAAATGACATTTTTAAAGGAAATGAGATGCAATTCAAAACTGCTCGCGGCTGTAATGTATTGCCAGATCCCGGCAATATACATACAAATCATTAAAAAAACAACATGGCCCCCCCCCCCATCCATTACCAAGCCCTTTGGGTCTAGCATGAATATTAAGAAGAACCCTGCTCCAATATTAAAAAAAAAAAAAATGGTGTGGGGGTCCCCCCCAAAATCCATACCAGGCTCTTCAGGTCTGGTATGGATTTTAAGGGGAACCCCGTGCCAAAATTAAAAAATTAAATGGCATGGGGGTCCCTACAAAATCCATACCAGACCCTTATCTGAGCACGAAACCTGGCAGGCCGCAGGAAGAGGGGGCGAGAGAGCGCCCCCCCTCCTGAACCGTACCAGACCCCTATGTAAATGGATATCGGGTACATGGTACCCCTACTCATTCACCAAAAAAGTGTCAAAAAAGTAAAAATGACAGGAAACAGTTTGAGACAAGTCCCAACAAAAAAAAAAAAAGCCCCGCTATGTAAATCCATCTTCGATCACAGTGCAGACCGACCGAGAATAATAAAAATTAAAAAAATGGAAAAAGTCCGCCTCGATGGGAGGCTCCCCCCGACTGCAACCTTTTCGCTTTGACAGCTGTTATATAGCTGAGGGCGGAGCCACCCAGTGGCGTAAACGGGTGACCCCCGCCCCCCCTCTGATGTTACGTGTCGTCAGTCGACGTCAGAAGGGGGCGGGGTAACCTGCTTACGTCACCGGGTGACCCAGCCCTCAGCTATATAAGAGCTGTCAAAGCGAAAAGGCTGCAGTCGGCGGAAGCCTCCCAGCGAGGTGGAGTTTGTCCGTTTTTTTTTCTCTCGGGTCGTCAGCGATGTGATCGAAGATGAATGGACATCGTGGGACATTTTTTTTTTAATAAAGGAATTGTCCCAAACTGTCTACTACGGTAATTATTTTATGTCTGTGTCCCTACTGCAGATTTTTCCTCACTTTCTGTAAGGTGAAACTGTTGTCACTGGCACAGAAAGGAAGAACAATCTCTCTAAATGGAAAACAGGAAGTGATGTTGGCAGAAAATGGAGGGAGGCAGGAAGTGAGAAACGTAGCCATGTGTTTGGGGGAACACTCAAAGCTGCAGACAGGAAGGAAGAGTGGGCAGCCATGCCTGTGTTCTCTGACCAAGTAAGACCTCCATCTTCGCCATCCCAGAAGCATACGTTAACCATCTGAATTGACTGAAGTCTCTGATTTAAACACTTGACCTCCGGAAGGTTTTACCCCCTTCATGACCAGGCCATTTTTTGCTATTCAGCACTGTGCCACTTTAACTGGCAATTGCTCGGTCTTGCAACACTGTACCCAATACTAATAAATGGATATCATTTTTATTCACAAAAATAGAGCTTTCTTTTGGTGGTATTTGATTACCACTGGGTTTTTTACAATATAAATGAAAAAAGATCGAAATTTATGAAAAAAACCCCCAAAAAACAATATTTTTTAAAGAAGTAGGGGAAAAGCTCTTTTTGACCATACTTCTCTTGTGGGTTGTGGGAGTAGGCTTACAGCAGCTCTGCCCTCCTGTGACCCAGAGTCAAAGGACTTTAGCCCGCTGTCGGCTGACATCACTTAGCCAGTCCAGGCTCTGGAATGATCCTGACTTTAATGTCGAGATCCACCCCGCTGGTCCAGGCTCTGGAGGGATGCCGGCTAGTAGCAGCTGGATCAGCCTCCACAGCCCGGCTCTACAGTGAGCACTGGAGGAGCAGAGAGCTGGTGACTCTCTGCTCACTGAAGGCCGAGAACTGAGCGATCAATGGTCATTGATCGCTCAGTTCTCGGTGGCTGGCAGATCCACTTAGGTGAGTATGTATGTTATTTGGAAATCCCACATTTCTCTTTTAACCACTTCAGGCCCGGAAGGATTTACCCCCTTAAGGACCAGGCCATTTTTTGCGATACAGCACTGTGTTATTTTAACTGACAATTGTGCGGTCTTGCGACGTTGTACCCAAACAAAATTGATGACCTTTTTTTTCCACAACCAGAGCTTTCTTTTGATGGTATTTGATCACCTCTGCGGTTTTTATTTTTTGCGCTATAAACAAAAAAGAGCAACAATTTTGAAAAAAAAAACAATATTTTTTACTTTCTGCTATAAAACTAATAAAAATATGTAAAAAATCTAATTTATTCATCAATTTAGGCCAATTTGTGTTCTGCTACATATTTTTGGTAAAAAAAAAATCCCAATTAACGTAAATTGATTGGTTTGCGCAAAAGTTATCGCGTCTACAATCTATGGGATAGATTTAGGGACTTTTTATACATTTTTTTACTAGTAATGGCAGCAATCAGCGAGTCTTATCGGGACTGTGGCATTGCAGTGGACAAATTGGACACTAAGTTACACTTTTTGGGGACCAGTGACACCAATACAGTGATCAGTGCTAAAAAAAAATGCACTGACACTGTATAAATGACACTGGCAGGGAAGGGGTTAACATATGGGGGCAATCAAAGGGTTAAATGTGTCCCCCTATGTGTGCTTTCTAACCATGTGGGTGATGCTGACACTAGACGAAGAGAGAGATCGGTGTTCCTGATTAGTAGGAATCGCAGATCTCTCTCTTCCTCTGTGACAGAACGATGGTTTGCCTTGTTTACATAGGCAGACAGCCGTTCTGTCATTCCCCCCGAGCTTGTCCAATCACAGCGGGAGCGGGCCGCTGGAGGTGCGTGCGCCCGAGACCAGGAAGCGCGGACAACTTACAGGTACGTTGTTTCGCACAGCCGGGCAGCCCTGCCGCAGTATATGTGCAGTGGGCGGTCCAGAAGCATCCAACCCTTTTGAGTGAGGCAGGTGCCTTCAAGCCTTGCACACATGGGCTGAATGTCGGGCGACATCGGCCAGTTCAATAAAAAACGTCCGACATTAAACCTGTGTGTATGGCACCCTGTCGGACAGAAGCTGACCGTTTGGCTGGCTTCTGTGAGACAAGCATGCTGGAAACCAGCAGCCGACCGTCTCCCGATCCACATTCTGAGCCAATGGCATCCAACACACCCAGCAGAACAACCGCTGGCCCTTCTCACAGTCCGCTGATAAAACCTTTTTTCTGCTACGTTAATATGCATTGATATTATAGTCAAATAACACATTTTCTTATTTATAACTGCACAAACTTCCTCATTTATTGTTTTTGACATGGACAAAATGTGCCCACGGCAGCTGTCCAGGCAGCAGAACCATAACTTTAACCCTGCATTACAATGATATATGTAGAGGTGGTATACGTACAGTAACTGGTTAAGTATTGATGCAAATGGAGTGACACCGATGCCTCCAGCGACACAGAGGCTGACCTCATAGTTCAAGGCTTCTTCTGAAGGGCTTCCAAAGGGACCATCAATGTAAACTCTGTGGACAGGGAAAACAAACTTATATTACCCAGTAAGAAATATGTTGTATAAAAAAAAAGATGATAAAAGAAAAAAAAAAAAAAAAAGATGATACCGCATATTTCCACTATTGTTCCTAATAATGGTTCAAAGTACTTTGTAAAGCAAAATAAATGGACTGCTATATTATGACCTACCAAGCCAATTCTGACATTTCTCTCTTACATGTAAAAATCATCATTTTTTTCCTAGAAAATTACATTGAACCCCCAAACATTATATATATATGATTTTTATTAGCAGAAACCCTAGAGAATAAAATGGTATTGGATGGTATTTGCGTAGCAATTTTTCAAACGCACTTTTATGGGGAAAAAAAAGAGTTTCATGCATTAAAAAATAAAAAAAACTGTAAAGTTAGCCCAATTTTTTTGCATAATGTAAAATATGATGTTACACCGAGTAAATAGATACCTAACATGTCACGCTTCAATATTTTACACGCTCAGGGAAAGGTTGCCAAACTTCGGTACTTAAAATACCCCATAGGCGACGCTTTAAAAATTTTTACTGGTTACATGTTTTGAGTCACAGAGGAGGTCTAGGGCTAAAATTATTTCTCTTGCTTTAACATTCGCGGCGATACCTCCCCTGTGTGGTTTGAACACCGTTTACATATGTGGGCGCAACTTACGTTAGCGTTTGCTTCTGCGTGCAAGCACATGGAGACGGGACGCTTAAAATTTTTTCTTTTTTTTATTGTTAATTTTACTTTTATTTTTCTAGTTTGACACTTTTATTTTACATTTTTTTTTATCACTTTTTTTCCCTATTACAAGGAATGTAAACATCCCTTGTAATAGGAATAAGCATGACAGGTCCTCTTTAGAGTGAGATTTGGGTCAATAAGTCCCCACATCTCACCTCTAGGCTGGGAAGCCTGAAATAAAAAAAAAAAAAAAAAAAGATCTTGACTTCCCAGCCGAGGCCGCGCCATTTTTTCGAATGTAGAGGCTGCTATTACTGTTATGACATCACGCCCGGCCTCCGAACGATCATAGAGACTCCAGGGACAATCTGGAAATATCTATTGTCAGCATCCGGCACCAGCGGTTCCCTTCTCCGATTCACCGATGGCAGGGGTCAGTCGGTAGAAGCACTGGAGAGCGGCAGGGGGGATCCCCTCTCACCGCCTGTACGAATGATCAAGTAACTGAACAGCCACTATGATCCTTCTTATGGTGTAGGGAATTGCCGGCTGAAAAAGAAGATGATATCTGAATGATGTCTGTAGCTGCACCCATCATTCAGATATCGCTGCTCAAACCCGACAATGTCATATGATGTGCGGCGGGCGGGAAGCAGTTAAAGGGTAAGTTCACCTTTACAGAAAAATCTGTAAGGTGAACTTACACTGGATCCCCTCCCCATCGCACCTGGTCCCCGCAGTACCTGAAGCCGGCGATCTCCCGCACTGACACATCATAAAGCCACTTTAACGGTCCGGGGACCTCGTAAAGGTACGTATAGAAGGCATTCTAATTGGTCAGTGTTGGAAGGCAACATGGTCTAATGTCATATTTCTGGAGTTTCTACATATCTGTTTCCTATTCCCAAAGATCAGCCATGCTGATACTTGCAGTTCCATGGCTTTAAAAGGGTAAAGGTCTGAGTTTCTTTCTGGTTGATACAACCAGCTCTTGGCTCCGGACCATCTGTTGCTATAACGCAAACTCGAAAGAGATCATAGCTGACAAGATGATTGATGAATGTCCTGCTACAGAAGATCAAAAGATCAAAGGCATTGAGGATTGACCAGGGCACATACATAGACAATGCTGCCCCTAGAGGCCAATACAGCAGGATGGACAGTAATATAAGATATTACAAGGACTACCTCTTGGCAATATCTCATTGGACAGGAGGTTAGTGGGGGTGGTTACGAATGGGTCTGAATGAATGTGTAAAGAGGGCACACAGGAAGGAATTCATTCCTTTCCGCTCTTGGCTCGTGCCTGAGCCACATGGCTATCTCTTTTTACCATCTGAGCCTAGCCGATGATACAAAACCTTGAGGAAAGTATTGTGATAAGTATCTTTGATATTCTTCTATTATGTGTTCTGTTGATATATGTTTGTAATATCTTTCTTTAGTATTTTCATGTTAGCGTTTCCTATTTTTTTGGGAAATAAATAAGACTTTGTTTTATTAAGCAGTGTGCTTGGTTTCATAGTTAACCTTGTATTAATGTGATACCAACAGTAACATGTGATCAGAGTTTTGATAGACTAGCTAACTACAGGAATAGACAAGTTAATACATAGGTGCAATAAATAGAGGGGATCCGTAACCACCCTCGAATAATATGTATTGTACCAATTACTTCAGTCAGCGCAGTCACATGGGCTGCACTGACCAATCAGAACCCCGTAGCCTGTCCTGTCAGTGCTGGAGAAGAGGAGAAAAGGCAGCGGGATTTAAAATCCCTGGACCAGTAAAGCGGCTATACGATCTGTCAGTGCGGAAGATTGCCAGCCTCAGGTAGTGTGGGACCGGGTGTGATGGGGAGGGGGGTCCAGTGTAAGTTCACCTTACATATTTCCTGTAAAGGTGAACTTACACTTTAACCGCTTCCCGCCTGCCGTACATCATATGACATTGTCGGGTTTGAGCGGTGATCTGGATGATGCCTGCAGCTACAGATGGGGAGGGGATGGGGAAGGGGGTCCAGTGTAAATTCCCCTTACAGATTTCCTGTAAAGGTGAACTTACACTTTAAATTAAAAAAAAATAATAATGGACCCCAACAATGACCTTATATCATTCAGAATTTTTTTTTAATATTGGTAGAATTTGGGAAAAAATTTGTCCATCAGAGTTTTATTTATTGTGAAAATTTTCTTTTACATTTTAAGGCATCAGGGTTTAGGGACAATGAAGCGATGCACCTCTCTCTGCTTTATGATAGTAATAAGGTCCTTTAGACTGAAAAGTATGATGCCGTATCTTTACATTTGCTTCTGTGATGTTTTTCCTCACACTTAAAGTGGAGTTCCACCCACTTTTACAACTCTTCAGCATCCCTCACTAAACTGTGCACTGTAAACGAATTGGATATTTTTTTTCTCAGCACCTACTGTATATCTGCTGTATTCATTTTTCACTTCCTCCTCCCTGGCCGTGGCCCATCGCATCATTTCCTGTTTGCAATGCCTTCTGGGAAGGGGCGGCAACTTCCTGACACTGCCGTTGCTATGGAAACTTGACCTGAAACCTATCACACTGCTTGTGCTGCACTGAGCATGTGCGAGATCTGCAAGGATGAGATCCAGGAAGAAATACAGTCTGGCTTCAGATGCCCACACTTAAGATGGCCACGGCCTGCTGTAAGTTTATAAAATAACAAACTACTGCTATAAAACTACAACAAAACAGACCTTAGTTTACAGACTAACTTTACTAGAATACATTAAGCTTGTGTATTATAGGAGTATTTTTATTTAAAAAGTATAATTTCGGCCGGAACACCACTATAAATAGCTTTACATTGTCCTTCAAGGTGGTCAAGGAACCATGACCTAAAATTGACTAGGATTATGTGCATATGCATGTGTATATATACATGTAACTGGGCAAAGTGAAGAACTAGAGCCTATTGACTATCTGGCAGCACAGGGGACCTGTTTTTTTTCTCTGCTGCAGTTAAGTGATACTTACCAGTCTTGTCCCTCCTCCAGCCTGTGACTAGACAGTGAAAGGAAAAGAAGCAGACTGAAGAGCTCATCTCTTTGTCACTCTGTTCTCTACTTCTATCAGCATGTCCCTTGTTAACACATGAGCACTGCAGCACAACTGACTGGCTCCTTATACTGCTGCTTCCTTCACCAATCTGTATTCTGCTGTACAGGAAGAGGCTGATACCGAGTCCAGTTCATGTTCTTATTTAATAGTATATTTTTTTAATACATAGCTGCATTCATTTGGGTCTTTTCTATCCGTCTGAAGTGTAGCTTTAAATACAAGTTTGAGGTGTCATTTGCTTTTTAGGGCAAGGCAACAATTACAAAATCTTCCACCTCTATTTAGATCCATTTACAAAAAAAAATGAAAACAGGGAAAATCTGCCTGCAGCGCATTATCACTGATAACAGATAATGAGATTATGAGTCTAACCAATTTTCTATTAATGTATCTTCTAATATCATGTTGAATTTAATAGAATAATCAGTTTTTTCAATCAAAGTCTTCCCATCAGAACAAATGACGGGACAAATAAGACTATAATAGGGTTGCTAATCTCTGATCTAGGAAACAGATGAGGATCATATTAGTATATATGCCTTTGGGAGTCAGAGCTTTATATGCAGATTTAACTATGTTTGTGTGTATGTACTGTATTGTTACCCCCCCTGTACATAGTATCCCCCCTTGTACATAGTTCCCCCCTGTGCATAGTTACCCCCTTCCTGTACATAGTTAACCCCCCAGTACATAGTTAACCCCCCTCCTGTATATAGTTAACCCCCCTCCTCCTGTACACAGTTAACCCCCCTCCTGTATATAGTTAACCCCCCTCCTCCTGTACATAGTTAACCCACCTCCTCCTGTATATAGTTAACCCCCCCTCCTGTATATAGTTAACCCCCCTCCTCCTGTATATAGTTAACCCCCCTCCTTCTGTACATAGTTAACCCACCTCCTCCTGTATATAGTTAACCCCCCTCCTGTATATAGTTAACCCCCCCTCCTGTACATAGTTAACCCCCCTGTACATAGTTAACCCCCCTCCTGTACATAGTTAACCCCCCCTCCTGTATATAATTAACCCCCTCCTCCTGTACATAGTTAACCCCCCTCCTGTATATAGTTAACCCCCCTCCTCCTGTACATAGTTAACCCACCTCCTCCTGTACATAGTTAACACACCTCCTCCTGTACATAGTTAACCCCCCCTCCTGTATATAGTTAACCCCCCCTCCTGTATATAGTTAACCCCCCTCCTCCTGTATATAGTTAACCCCCCTCCTCCTGTACAAAGTTAACCCCCCCTCCTGTGTATAGTTAACCCCCTCCTCCTGTATATAGTTAACCCCCCTCTTTCTGTACATAGTTAACCCCCCTCCTGTATATAGTTAACCCCCCTCCTCCTGTATAGTTAACCCCCCTCCTCCTGTATAGTTAACCCCCCTCCTCCTGTATATAGTTAACCCCCCTCCTCCTGTATATAGTTAACCCCCCTCCTGTACATTACAGTTTCGCTGTCTGGGCTTTACACTGTGACTGTGACTGAGAGACTGAGAGAGAGGGACAAGTGCAGAAGGAACTCCAGGAGCGGCCGGTGTCCTGCCGAGAAAGTTCCCCTCGGCTGGTAAGGACCCCCCTGTACTGCGCAGGCGCATCGCTTGCACAGTACGAGCCGGCGGAAATAGCTGAAGCTGAATAGTTGTAAATCAGCTGTACACGACGCCTATAAGAGGGCCCCACGCTTTGGGCACGGCCTTGCTTCGTTCTGAACTTTTTTATTCAACCTCTAGGTCCATTTGGATGGTGGGGCTTGACCCTGGACTCAGGGTGCAGGCGCCGTGTACAGCTGACTGAAGGTTTTCAGCTTCGGCTATTTTCGGCAGCTCCTTAGTCGTTCGTACTGCGCAAGCGCTGTGCCTGCGCAGTACAGGGGGGGTCCTTATCTGCCGGGGAACTTTCTCGGCAAGACACCGGCACCGTGTGTTCAGTGGAGAGGGGAGGGGCCGATCCGTGTAGCTAACCCCAGCTTCAGTATTGTGCAGAGAGAAGCCGATCTATTGGCTGCACGGATCGAGCCCCCTTCCTCTCTCCATTGAACACAAGGGGAACGATCTAGCGGCGGGGCTGGCGGCCATTTTGTTGAAGCCAGCTGCTGCAAAAGTGCAAAATCAAACATTCCCGATTTCCCTGGGCAAAAAAGGCAAAATCCCAAATCGGGACGGCCTCCGATCGGGACGAGGGTCCCAAAATCAGGATTGTCCCGGGAAAATCGGGACTGTTGGAAACTATGCCATGTGAGAGGATTGACCAATGGTTAATTTCCATGGTCAAGGGGAGGTCTCTCATAAAAGGGGAGGGTCACATGCTCTGGGAGGAGTTTTGGAGGAGTTTTTGGAGTCGGGATTGAGAGTCCACAAGGTAGGACCAGTGGCCCGGGAGTTCAGAGGTCCCGGAGCCCTGGTGCCGGAGGAGAATCCAGGGGGGCCAAGTGCCTAGGCCCTGGAGAAGAAGTCAGCATGTAGTCGCTGAGAAGATGTTGGGCGTTCCCAGGCGGGAATGTGCCGGTCGGAGAAGGAGGAAGTAGGAGCAAAGCGGAGGAAGAAGAACTGGGTGATCGACTTTCTGTGAGTAGAACGTGGACTGTTGATTGAGAGAGAGCAAAGGGAGTGCAAACCCAGAGGAGCTAAAGGAAGGATTTTTTATACTGTGCATCTAAGGAATACAGTATCAAGCAATTCTAGAGTATGAAGGGTGTTGATATGCGGGTCATGAAAAAGGCGGTACAGGTCTTTGACCTTAAAGAATTAATACCCCAAAAAGGTGTTGGTATGCGGGTCATGAAGAAGACGGTGCAGGTCTTTGACCTTAAATAATTAATATCCCAAAGAAAGCCTAACCAGTCGGGCAGAGGAACTATTCAGACTAGTAAATCTTCAGCCCGATTGATAACAGAAGAAGCAATAGTCTGCAGTGAGAACCATTACAGGGGGAATCATTCAGCGTGATTTGACTTGTTAACTGGAATCAATATTTGTAGTAAGGACTGGACAGGGGAAATCCACCGAAAAGGCCAAGGCCGTGGATGAACCTCAACTTCTGAAACATTCATGGGCATCTCATACATCTCTAGATCTCTTCAAGTTAATCTCACAAAGATCAAGTAAAAAATCCTAACATGGACTCTTTCTATCTCATGTGCTGTGGTGTGCATGGCAGTATGGGTGATTGGCGGATTACTACAACTAATTCAGCAGCTCCTACCGGGGTAGTGCGCTACACTTATCTGCTCTGTGCAATGGTATTGCATAGAGCAGCCTCAAACCTCCTGCCCTAGTGATCTAGGATCTTCATCTGCTCCATCTGCCCCCAAAGCAAGCACTTGCAGCAAAGCACAAATTGCATTTTAGCACATCATTGCACACAGATCTGAACTCATATATGAATTGTAGTGTGTTGCCAGTCAGTGTTAAATTAATATACTGCAATTACACTATACAAAGCATGTTGTGGAGAGAAAAAAAATGCATATAAACATGCAGTCCAATGAAATAGTATAAATGGATCCTGAAGGGATCTCATGGAAATTGAAATATAGGAGCAGTTACTGATGACTTGTTTTTAAAGGTGTTGGTTCCCCTGTCAGTCTGAAGCTTCACAACCTAGGGAGTAACTGACGAAGAACATGCAGCAGTAATCGATGGAACATGCAGCAGTAACTGATCCAAAAACACGCAGCAATAACTAATCCCAAGAACATGCAGCAGTAATTTATCCTGAACATGCAGCAGTAATGGATCCTGAACATGCAGCAGTAATGGACCCTGAACATGCAGCAGTATTGGACCCTGAACATGCAGCAGTAACTGACCCTGAACATGCAGCAGTAATGGATCCTGAACATGCAGCAGTAATGAATCCTGAACATGCAGCAGTAACTGACCCTGAACATGCAGCAGTAATGGATCCTGAACATGCAGCAGTAATGGATCCTGAACATGCAGCAGTAATGGATCCTAAACATGCAGCAGTAATGGATCCTGGACATGCAGCAGTAATGCAGACATCTCAACTCTCCCGCGAGTCGCGGGAGTCTCCCGCATTTGGGTGCGGGCTCTCGGTCCCCCATGAGCGCTGGGCAAACTCCTGGCTGAGCCTGTCACTCAGCCACAGACAGAGCGGCCCGAGCAGCCTGAATGGAGTATGGCCACTCGGGCTGCTCTGTCTGTGGCTGAGTGACAGGAGGCAGGGCCGGACTGGCCTACCGGGACATTTCCCGGTAGTCTGCCTGCCCTGGGGCAGCCTTGGGCTAAGCTGTGGCTGCCTGTAGCGTGCCCCTTCTTCCTCCACCCCCCTCCTCCTCCACTACATGTCACACACACAGCGGTCGGAGCTGAGTGTAAAATACTTTGGCCGCGCTGTGACAAAAGTCCCGCCCTCCTCCTAGACTAGCTCGTGTGATAGACAGAACACTGCATATATCACATGACCTGGTCTAGGAGGAGGGCGGGACTTTTGTCACAGCGCGGCCAAAGTTTTCACACTGAATTCCGAGACACAGCAGGGGATGCTTGCTGTGTGTAATCTAGGCACTGACCATAGTGAGGCTGCGATTATGGGCATGGTAAGGCTGCGATTATGGGCACTGTAAGGCTGTGGTTATGGGCATGGTGAGGCTGCGATTATGGGCATGGTGAGGCTGCAATTATGTGCGTGGTAAGGCTGCGATTATGGGCACTGTAAGGCTGTGGTTATGGGCACGGTGAGGCTGCGATTATGGGCACAGTGAGGCTGCGATTATGGGCACTGCAAGGCTGCAATCATGGGCTCAGTAATGCTTCAATTACTGGCACAGTGAGGCTGCAATTATGGGCACTGTAAGGCTGTGATTATGGGCACGGTGAGGCTGAGATTATGGGCATGGTAAGGCTGCAATTATGGGCATGGTAAGGCTGCAATTATGGGCACGGTAAGGCTGCAATTATGGGCACAGTGAGGCTGAAATGATGGGCACGGTGAGGCTGAAATGATGGGCACGGTGAGGCTGCATTTAATTGGGGGGGGGGGTTCAGCGGCGGTGCAAAACCTCCCTGAAATTAGTTTTTGCAGGTTGGGATGTCTGGTAATGGATCCTGAACATGCAGCAGTAATGGATCCTGGACATGCAGCAGTAATGGATCCTGGACATGCAACAGTAATGGATCCTGGACATGCAACAGTAATGGATCCTGGACATGCAGCAGTAATGGATCCTGGACATGCAACAGTAATGGATCCTGGACATGCAGCAGTAATGGATCCTGGACATGCAGCAGTATTGGATCTTGAACATGCAGCAGTAAGTGTTCTGGAACATAAAACAGTAACTAACCCCGAACATGGATCAGTAACTGACTTGAAACATTCAGCAATAACTGACCCAAAATATACAGCGATGAAGTCCTGGGGCACCTTACATACACTTACTTGTTTCAGGTCAGTGACTTACCAAGGATATCAACCCCACAAGGTGCAACTTTTAAAAAAAAGTCAGCTCTACCAGCGACTAACAGGGTAATTTTAAACTAACAGGAATTATAAGTATTGCTTGTCATTATTACTCAGCATCAGCATCTTGCAGCAAAGTGATTTTGGAACCAGCAGCAGGAGAATCATGGAAAATAGGATTTAAGGCAGAGTCCCCCCATAATACTGCTACTTGTATTTACAAAGAGGCTGCAGTGTCAGTAGACTTGTGAAGAAAAAAAAAAAAGAAAAACTCAATAGTACAGTGATTAGCATGTGAGAAATAAACAAAATGTGGGATGTGAATATAGAATGTCAGTTTCCTTGACAAGTAGCAATTCCGTCTGTGCCTTCATAGGGGATGACACAAATTTCAATAAGAACATTTTCGCAGCGACGGCAATCTGAGGCCTGACAAAGAATATGCTAAATGCACTTTTAAAAAGGCAATATGATGAGCATTTCATGTGTCACTCCTGCGACAGTGAGAAGAACTAGAGAACTGTCTTAATTTTTCTAATGCCGCATACACACGATCGGGATTTTGGTCGGAAAAAGATATGATGGCTTTTCCGACGGAATTCCGCTCAAGCTTGTCTTGCATACACACAGTCACACAAAAGTTCGCTGAACTTTCGACCGCCAAGAACGCGGTGACGTACAAAACTACGACGAGCCAAGAAAATAAAGTTCAATGCTTCCGAGCATGCGTCGAATTGTTTCCGAGCATGCGTAGGAATTTTGCGCGTCGGAATTGCTAAAGACGCATTTTCGATTAGGAACTTTTTCCGACCGAAAAATTGATAACATGCTCTCAATCTTTTGTTGGCTGGAATTCGGCCAGCAAAAGTCCGATGGAGCATACACACGGTCGCATTTTCCGACCAAAAGCTCTCATCGCTCTTTTGCTGGCCGAATATCCGATTGTGTGTACGCGGCATTAGAGTGGTATAAAAACAGATTCTAGAAGCTACACTATATCCATATTAGCGGACATGTAAAATATGTATGCCTAATGTACAAAATACACTAACCATACCAAATTAAATCTGTCACATGTTGCAATCTGTGTCAATGCTAGGGAGAGTTATCCTCACTTCCTGCAAATCCATCTCCAATCCCTCCTCTAACTGTGAGTTTAAAGCCCGAATTTGGACAAAAGTTATTTATTTTTTTTTAAATTAAAGTAGACCTCCAGCAGGTAAAAAAAAAAATAAAAAATTATTTTCAGTCTGCAATTCCCACCTTTAACCTGAAGTTGTCCATCTGAAGCTGTCCCACACATTATTTATTTTCCACCACAAGATGTCCACAGTCTTTAAGGTTGAATGAAAACCCTGAGCCACTCAGTCCACAAGGTTGAAGAGGTTTTCTCAGTGCAGGGCATTATGGGTCACCATAGCACAATTACAGTATAATGATGCAGAGAGTGATGTCCTCATGTCAGCACTGCTCTCTGCACCATCAAGGACTGCCCAACTTTAGGAGAACATTGCAAGAAGAAAACCCAGCAACACCTGAGCATTCTAAAGACTTTGAAAAAAAGTAATAAAACATTTAAAAAAAATGCTTTCAGAAGGTGGCATGTTAAACAGGTAGCTGGGTTCTAAAGAACTTAACATCTAACATTTTCTAAAACCAGATAATTACCTTATCTATACTGAAATTTATCTACACTGAGTCCCTACATTCTTACAGATTTTACAGCACCAACATTTTGGCCCTTACAACAATATTATTTGCAGCCCTCAAAATTTCCGCTCGCATTAGGTGAGTGGAAATAAGCTGAGGGCGAGTGTGGAGTCCAATCGGGGGGGGGGCAAACGCTGCCGGCAGGCGGGGTTGAACGGAAGCCGTTCTCCTCCCAGCCTCTGCCCACTGTCATTCTTTTAGCAGGGCCTGGCAAATAGCGGGAGTCAGCAAAGAACTAGATGAGGTGGGGGTGGGGTGGAGGGCTGCCACAATTTATTTTTCCTATTAACAGGCTGGTAATTGGTTGCTCGCCTGAGCCTGGGACAATCAACACAACCACCTTTATGAAATGAATCTCACATCAGAGGCCCTATCTTATTGGAGGCCCCATATACATAAAAGCTCCCTATTACATCATTGTCACCCTATACACCAGAGGCCCCCCATAACATCAGAGTCCCTCTATCACAGAGCCGCCCAATCACACAGTCCCTTCTTTACATTTTGATGCATTTTTGGTGCAGTCCGGTGCATTTTTAATGCATTACTGGATGCATTCCAGATTCTTTTATTCCTCTTTTTTTCCTGTTTTGTTTTCCCACTGTACTGGGGTCCGGTGCGTTTTTGATGCGTTCCTGTGCATTCCGGTGCATTTTTATGCATTTTACTGCGTTCCAGTACAGGAAAAATGCAGCATGTTCTACTTTTTTTCTGGAACTGGAAAGCCCTAGAACTGACTGCAAAGGTGTGAACTATGCCACTAGAAACCATATAACTTACTTTTCATTTTTTTGTTGCAGAAAAAAAGCACCTGAATGCATGTGATGTGAACTGGCCCTTAAACATTTAATAGTGTAATTTCATGAGATCATTTACGAGGGCGTGTTTAGGGGTGGAATTAGGGGCAGGGCAGGGTAGGGGTTGGGTGGGGCAACTGGCAGTGAGTAACTCTTAAGGCCTAGCTAGTTGCTCAGGACTGTAAATTTTCAACCCTGTTTCATTCCAACATAGGCCATGCAACATTCATAGTGCCTTAGTGACTCCAACTCCAATTTACTTTATGGGAGCACCAACATTGCGCATAGATAAAAATAACTAAAGGCTGTGAGCAAAGCTCATCTGGAGGTTACTCCAATCCTACAGAATAGTACAGTTAGGTTGCTTGTAGACAATTGATATAAAGAAAGCAACGTTCCTGATTTAGAACATCACTTTTTTGGGTATTCTTCAGTGCCAGGGGGCAACAGGCACTCATAGGCACTTGTTATTGCCCAGTGAGAATATTCAACCATCTGTGAAGAGAAAGTACTGCATGTCCAACAATGTCCAAATTGGACAAATACCGCAACAGGCCATGGCGCTTGGTGTCATGCAATGATGTGCAGCTATCATCTTGAAAGTTGTTCTTGGGGGGATACCTGCTCTATGGTCACCCCTGCCCTCATGACCAAAGGCCAGAAAAAAAAAATGTGTTTGCCTTTGAAGAATCCATCTATAATAATACAGTTAGATGTGGGGGTCAGATTTTTTATTTAGGTTGCCTCCACTCAGAATGTCTGGGGTATATCCAGTATTAGTTGATCACATTCAGCTGGACATCTATGATGTTGAAAAAAAAAAATTCTGCTTGTCCAAGCCACTTCTTTAGTGTGTGTCAGAAAAATGAAGGAGTGACTTGGACAAGCTATGAAACATCTTCAATACTGCAGTCCAGTTAAATGTGACCAACTACCACTAGATATACCATGACCTAAATAACGAGAACCTTCACAGGCAATGCCTGGGGAAGTGCCAGCATTAAATGCCACCCTGTGTGTGTATAATCCTGATATAAACTCACGAATCCTTGATTTGAGAATTGCTATTCAAAACTGGATTAAAATTCAAGCGGAATAACACTGCTATGTAAATATATGTAACATTCACATTCCCTAAGTGGATTCCAGATAATGTTAAAAATAGCTGTGGGAAGTGATCAGTATGGAAGGAATTTCCCCTCTCTTCATCCTTCACTCTGAACATGAACTGTGATATGGATCTGCTGTTTTAACTGACCAACAAATTTACATCAATGTCATGAGAACTCTTTCCCTTCAGGCAGATTTTGACAAAGAAAAAAGAAACCCCTCTATGTTAGTCCTTTTCAACCTTTTTTTATGGAGTAACCCTTGAATTAACTTTCCAGCTTCAAGGAATTTCTGTTAATCTATAGCTTACGGTTCACTAGCACTTCTTTTCTCAACCTTTATTTAGTGGTGGCTCCCTTTAAAGTATACAAAATCACAAGGCACCCCAATCTAAAATTTAAGAATTTTAAATAATTTGAGGGGTCTTCAAAACGTTTCCGCACTTTTTAAAATTGAATAGAGTCTAAAAAGTACTGAACCTGGAACAATGCACACAACCACCTTTATGAAATTAACCTCACATCAGTGGCCCTATTACATTGGAGGCCTCCCTATACATAAAAGCTCCCTATTACATCATAGTCACCCCTATACACCAGAGGCCCCCCCATAACATCAGAGTCCCTCCATCACAGAGCCACCCAATCACACAGTCCCTTCCTCACATCGAAGCCCTAACTGTTGGCTCCAGCAGCATGGCAGAGGGCAATAGGTGGAGGAGGGGGTCTTATATCTTCTCCTGAAGGCCAAAAGGAGGCCCTGCGTATCTCCTGCCCTGGATCAGAGTTTTACATTGCCATGGTGAGGGAGGGCTGGCCATCATTACCAAGGCAACAATTGACTCTATGCGTCCTGGCCCTAGAGTATCATTGGTTGTTATTGTGCTGGTGGCCAGCCTGACTGCAGCATGGCAATTCCTGACACTGATCAAGAGCAAACTGGGACCCATGCTTGCGGCACCCCAGAGAAACCCAATTGGCACCCAGGTTGAGAAACATTCGCCTTGTGTGATGTTTTGTAGTAAGAATGCTCCTTACAATAGTGGTCAGTGGGAAGAATGTCTTCTCCTTTGAGATAGTTAAAAAGATCACTGGTGTCAGTGGTTACTTATCCAAAACAGAAATCACTCATTGCTCAAGGACCTCTACCATCCTTTGGAGATACCCCAGGGTTGATAAATACTGCACTATATGTCATATTATTTTCTGAATATATATATATATATATATATATATATATATATATATATATATATGAGCCAGGTCTTCTCGCCAACATCAGTGCCTGACTTCACAAATGCGCTTCTGGAAGAATGGTCAAACATTCCCATAGACACACTCCTAAACCTTGTGGACAGTCTTCCCAGAAGAGTTGAAGCTGTTATAGCTGCAAAGGGTGGGCTAACTCAATATCGAACCCTATGGACTAAGACTGGGATGCCATTAAAATTCACGTGCATGTAAAGGCAGGAGTCCCAATACTTTTGGCAATATAGTATATAATATTGTATAGGGTAATGCCACCTCTTCCTACCAATTTTCTCTATACAGTGATCTCAACTCCAGGCAGATAAAAGAAAAGCATTTATTACAATATATAGAAAGAATACAGCGGTGTCATCTCTCCAACCCCAGTCTGCAAAAGAGCAGGAAGAGACCGATCAGGTAAACTCTCTCAGCTTACTCTTATCTCTCTTCCTATCATTATGTTTCTTGTAAGCACATTAGCATGCAGCAAATCTGATTCACTGCCAATTCTCCCCCTCCTTCTCCCAGTCTGAGTACAGATGTTTAGGCCACTGGTCTCCAAACTGTCGCACGAGGGCTGGATGTGGCCCTTTGATTGCCTTTATCCTTAGGGCACCATACCTATTACTACCACCAATGATGTGGCACCTTTCCTTCCACTGTCACCAATGATGGAGTACTATTGCTCACTTGAATACCAACAATGGGTCATCATTCCTCCCACTGATACCAAAAATGGAGCACTATTCCTTCAAGTAAAGTTAATGAAGGAGCATTGTTTCCTCAATGTTCACAAAGAAAAAATCAACACTGACTTTAACCACCCGGCCGCAAATAAATGATTATTCTCACGGTGGGGGGCTTTCATGAACTCAACAATACTGCCAGAGACACTCAAGTCTTTCCATAACCCTTTCATTTACTACAAGGATCTCCAATCAAACTATGATATTGATGACACCTCTTGAGATCTCTCCCATCCTTCCAATCTCACTTCAACCTTTAGGGATTGGAACTGGAATATTTATTATGCACTCGAAACCGTCCAACATATAAAAAACAACTCATCACTAATGCCAGAGCTGCTGGTCTTCAACTACTGCCTCTAAGGAATGCAATTTAAGAATCCCCCCCCTTCTCTCTAGCTTTTTCCCCTCATAGTTTAGTACTCTGTAATAGGAGATCCATCCAGTTCTACATTGTAATCATTTATTTTCTGCTGGATTTACTGCTGTATGTCAAGCACTCTCTCTCTCTCCTATCATTGTGCCCCCCCCCCAGGTGTTACCGGGGTACAATGATGATTATTTACTGAATATCTACCCCCTCATTTATCTCTACTGTTTAAATGTTTTAAAAGAATGCCTATTTCGTGCGACGAGGAGTCCCTCCTGTTGCTTTCATCATATATCTGTATGACAAGTTCTTCAATAAATTCTTTTGAAAAAAAACAAGTAGTGCAAGGTCCTGCCTAATTGCATACAAATTGAAACTATTATTTATTATTATTATTATTATTATACAGGATTTATTTAACGCCAACAGCGCTTTACAACTGGAGGGTAAAAATACAATACACTTTAATACAGGAGGAATCAGAGGGCCCTGCTCCTTAGAGTTTACAATCTAAGAGGGAAGGTCAAGAGATACAAGAGGTAATAACTATGGGTGATGTGCTGATTGAGAAGATAAATGTACAGTTGTTAGGTGGGGGCCAGATAGGCTTCTCTGAAGAGATGCGTTTTCAGGGATCGTCTGGAAGTGGATAAAGTAGAGAAAATCGGACAGATTGGGGTAGAGCATTTGACCTCATATTATATGGTTTTGGTAAATCTGAAGACAAAAATCTGCAGAAAATGTAATAGTGTGTATGGGGTCTTAGGCTGGGTTCACACTATTGCGAATTGGATGCGGATTCTTCGCATCCAATTTGCAATAGCCATCCAATTCGCAATAGCAGGAGATTTTGACTTGCTCTCTATGGAGTCAGTTCACATATCTCCGCTGCGGCTCCGATGCAAATTTGCACAGGAGCCCTGTGCGTCTTTTGGTCCTTTTCAGGTCCGAATTAAGCCAAAAAGGAGGGCTGAAATTGGTCCTGAAATGGTAAACGGGGACGCACCGGACCCCTGCTGTGAGCCGCATGAGAAGATAGTGTGAACCCAGCCTAAAGGACGCCCCCCCCCCATGTAAAGTCCTTCTCATGTGTTTTGCTCCTTCCATGTCCCAGCAGATTTCCTCTAATGATAGCGATGGGACTGATTAAGCCACCAGAACAGGCAGGAGGAAGTGGCTGGAATGCATTTATCAGTTTCCAAAGAACAGCAGTGGTAAGTTTGCTAAAGTATATAACTTGTGTAGTGCTACCCCTGCATGGACCGCTGACTTTAACTGGCTCTCCCCAAACAGTACAGAGGCCACCAGCCACCCAAGCAACAGTCCGTTCACTCTAGCTCCAATAAACAGTCTAGGGGTTTGTCTTTTTGTGATTTATTGCTGATAAAACTTGTAACAGAAGAAGAATTAGGGCATGGGATACTCAGAAAATGCTTAGTACTTAGCAACTAGAGGGCAGCTTTCACTGTGAATATTACACAGTCTAAGGTCCCACAGCTGTAAAGCTGGCCATACACCTATAGATTATCTGCAGATTTTCTATGGTTAGATGGAAAAGGTGGGAGATTCCTCCATCCACACAGTTCAGTGAACATGGAGAGATCTGTTGCACTTTTTCTATCTAACCATAGAAAATCTGCAGATAATCTATAGGTGTATGGCCAGCTTTAGGCAAGTCTCTTTGGCATCTGGTTACCCTGCACCACTGCACAGCTATTGGTACCCTGTGCAGTCTCAGGAACACTGCACAGTACAGGAGGGCACTCTTCGCTAAGCTCACAGTCTAGGACAGTGCTGAGGACAGGGGAATGGGCAGTATCTGAAACACATGAACCCCAACGCACACGTTCTTGTAGAATTGGCTGTGCATCTATGTGTGTGCTGCAATAACCAACGGCTGGAGCCATGTCAAGTCAAAGCAAAAAATGTCACTAGCACACCAAGGATCTCCAGAGTGGGTCCAAAGTTTTAATCAGGGATCACATTGTTACAGCAGATTACAACGTTTCAGAGCCACGCAGGACCCCTTCATCAGGCATGTAACCTCTGTGGGCAGTATCTGAGACCCTTAAAGAGAAGAGGTAAGTTTATCATGGGCTAGCAGCTGCTTCGTCCCTATATCTAATTTGACAAGTAAAGACGCAAAGCTTGAAGAATTTATCCCACAAATGTCTAAAATAGACAGTCTAAAAAAGTCCATAAATTAATTGGGAGTAGAGAAAGTCCAGACTCTCAGGACTGCCATCAAATAGGAACAGAAACTGGCTACCAGCAAAAAACTGAAAGAGACAAGGAGAGAGGCGCCTCTGGGTGTAGAATTATGACAACTTTAATAGGCACATCAAAGTATGGTCCCAGCAAGGGGAGGGGTTCATCGGCAGACAATCCGGTCCTTATTCTCCATCATGGAAGAGCTCTGTGGTCACTGTAAACACTGCTGTGTGAAAAGCCAGCTACGGTGGAGAAAACTCAAAGCGAGGCTTGGAACGCAGATGGTGAGGAAGGAAGACGTCTCCGGTTATGCGATGCGTTTCACGAACATGCGCGCTGCGGATGGTATGACAGCCGCGCTCCTTTGCTTGACAAAGCTTGACAATGGAGCGCGGCTGCCGTACCATCTGCAGCGCGCATGCCCGTGCAATGCATCGCATAACCAAAGACGTCATCCTTCTTTGCCATCTTACCATCTGCGCTCCAAGCCTCCCTTTGAGTTTTTCCCATCGTAGCTGGCTTTTCACACAGCGGTGTTTACAGTGACCACAGCGCTCTCCCATGATGGAGCATAAGGACCGGATCGTCTGCCGATGAACTCCTCCCCTTGCTGGGACCATACTTTGATGTGCCTTTTTTACACTTCTCAAATGTGAGTTGCCATTTTAAGTGCTATTAAAGTTGTCATAATTCTACACCCAGAGGCGCTTCTCTTGTCTTCATTCCTATATCTAGTAGAACAGATGCAGGGCTTTTTTTCAAGGGGAACTTGGTGGAACTCAGTTCCACCACCTCTGGCTCAGACCCTTTGGTGCCTGCTCACCACAATCGCTTATAAACACAGAAGTCTGGTTTCTGTGTTTACAAGTGACAGCTCTGCACTCTGTATGCAATGCAATCCTGGTATTTAATGCCCCTTTAAGACCATCCTACTGTTTTCGTGAAATTTGACTGAACACACCCACTATTTGATGTGATTTTGAGGGTGTGTGTAGGGGGAGGGGTTTTGTGAGGCCATGGTTAAGTTCCAGCACCTATTGTTTGAGAAAAAAAGGCCTGACAGATGTATCTGCCATGGGACTTTAATGCAGCCAAAATTTGCACAAACACATACATTTTGTTACGACAACAAGGTTTCTCTAATCTAGATATCATGACTACTATTCTATTGCTTGTGTCTCTTGTGTCTCCTAATTAGAAGTAGAATTAGGAGTAGAAATATCATGGCATATATGAACATTATTAATTGTATAACCACCAATTGTTTCCATCGTGTTTCAACTGTGAATCAGTCTTCTTCGGGGACGTAGGTGGAATATATATAAATTAACAGACCAGATATTAAGTTAAAATGTTGCAACATATCTTATGGGGGTCCCCAGGATAGATGGTGAGGTCATGCAGCCCACAAGGGATCAAAGACAGGCAGATGGGAGCAATAATGAGCAGTCAGGGTCACTCATGGTATGGCTCCTATGCAGATTCCAGTGAGGCTGGCTTAGTTCCATCATTCATATTTTTTCCATTTCATGCCTCTACTTCTCCTTGGCTGGCATATCCTACATCCCTTTATGCTCAGCCAACTATAGTTAGATCTTTGGTAGGCAGTTAGCCTGCAAAGATTATTGCTCCCATCTGCCTGGTCTCTTGTGGGCTGCATGACCTCACCGTCTACGCTGGGGACCCCCATAAGACGTGTTGCAACATTTTAACCTAAAATCCGGTCTATTGATTTGTATGTATTCCACCTATAGCCCCTGAAGAAGACTATTTCACAGTTGAAATGCGTTGGAAACAATTGGTGGCTACACAATTAATAAAGTTCATATATGCCATGATATTTCTGCTCCTAATTAGGAGACACAAGCAATAGACTAGTAGTCATGATGTTTAGACTAGAGGAATTTTAACCTTGTTTTTCAATAAATATGTTTTTACATTTATACATTTATACATTTACATTTATACTACAAAATGTATGTGCTTGTGTGAATTTTGGCTGCATTAAAGTCCCACGGGAGATACGCATGTTGTATCTGAGACCCTATGAGAGCAGCCTCAGTCCAAGTTACCTCTGGTACTTATATCCCAAAAGCACACAGTCACCTTGAATCAATTTAGGGTCATTAGTCACAAGTCCCTAGGACAGCTGCCACTTTCCAGATTCCTCCAGACACAAGCCAGTGAGTGAGACAGTTCTTCTCTAGACTAGTTCTGCAATCAGTCCCAGATCACTTCCAGGTCCTACCACCACTGAAACCACACAGATACAGAACAGCGACACAGTCCACAGGCAAAAGCCCCTGAGGCTTGGAACTCTCCTTCCTGGGAAAAGGCCATCTTTCCAGGGTTCCAGACTATTTGTCAGCTTCCCAGCAACCATCTAGGCATGCCTTCCCAGGGTTTGCTAGGCCCCGATCAATACTCAGGCTGGTTATTTGAATTGTCATTACCTAAGCTCTATAAACTTCTTCTAAAGGTGGGGGGGGGGGGATCAAACTCCCAGCCGGTTAAACCCTAAACCAAATAACCACTACTCTTTTGATTACAGAAGGAGCCAAAAACATCCACTTAGTATCCTATGCAACAAGGAGGGTGCTACACTTTATTGTATATAACTGGCCTTTTTCTCAACAAAAGGGAAGAGTCCTGTATCATGGTGCAAGAACTGTAAGCACTGTGCAGTACATTGCATACTCCACACTGCTTTCCTCTGAACAATGAGATATATGTTATATACTTCATACTGCGAATCATCACAATATTGTCACATTCATAACCAGAAGTTTCTTCCACTCCCAAAACTTTCAACTTTCACCCTGTTCAAGAAATAGGAACACTTTCGCTAGTTTGACTTGCATATAGATGTTTCCAGGCGCAAGGAAGCTCTATCTTAAAACTCCTGGAGGTTTTCTATGCCTGAGGAGCTACAGGTGGTATGATGTTTTTCTCAAACATGGAAAATTTATGCTAAAGCTCTCCTTGCTCCTGCAAATGTCTATGTGCATGTACCTAACGTAAACCTAATCTGGCCTACAGCAATAGAGAGCAATAGAAAATAGAAGGCAGGAAGGTTGCTGAGTCACGACTGGGAGGGGGAGCATAGGCAACTGAGCTGCTGTGTTGCAGATGGGAGAAGAATAAGGGATTACTGAGCAGCTAAATTACTGCTGGAAGGTTAAGCAGAGACTACTGATCTGCCGAGTCCTGGCTGGGATAGAGATCAGAGGTTGTAACTGCCCGAGTGAAAGGAGAGAAGAAAGTTGCTGTGTTACAGAAGGGAGGGGGAGAAGGGGCTTCTGAGGTAAAGCAGGGATTGCTGAGGTAATGAATCACTGCTGGGAGTGGGATCAGGGACTACTGATCTGCTGTGTTGCAGTTGGAAAAGAAATCAGGAGCTACCGAGCTGGGAAAGGGGAGCAGGGGAATCTGAGGTGTTGAGTGTAGAATTGAATGACTTTAGTACTTCTGTTGTAAAGAATGTCCATAGAGTGGCCAAAGGACCCCTTTAAGACCCCTTTAAGAAAAGAGACAATTAATCCAGCAGCACAGAAAAATATTTTCTACTCATCAGACTTTATAGCTTTACTGCAGCAGTCAGCATATTTTTAACGGCAGAACATGTTACATTGATTTTATTATGACTTGATGAGTAAACTGAAATATTCATGATTTTTATATTTTCTGTGGTTCTTTCATGCAGACTCTCACTCGGCGGTTTCTTAGATGTCACGCAACAATTATATTGTTTTTCTTTTTGACAATGAAGTCTTTTATGAGCCATTTGCATCTAAGCAGACTATATAACACAATCATAATGTCCCTTTAGAACAGGGGTCTCCAAACTATGGCCCAGAAGCCGGATGCGGCCCTTTGCTTGCTTTTATCTGGCCCTTAGGGCACTATGTAATCCACTGACAACAATGAAGAGGCACAATTCCTCCCAATGACTCTAAGGATGGGGTGCAATTTCTACCAATGACACCAATGATGGAGCACAATTTCTCCCAATGACACCAAAAATGAGGCCCAATGACATCACTGATCGGGCACAGCTCCTTCCATTGACACCAACAATTAGACTCAATGACACCAACGAGTGGGCACAATTCCTCCTAATGATACCAACAATCGGGCACAATTCATCATAACTTACAAGTGTAGTGCTAAAATACAGTGAAATAAAATATGCGTGCAATGTGATTATTCAAAAAAACACAAATCGATGTGTTTCACCCTACATTGAATTAAGTTTTAAAAAGTTCAAATCAAATTAAAGAAATAGAGTCCAAAATGAAGAGACCAATGCAGGGATAGCAGTCTTCAAATCATAAAGAAAGAGATAGGTATGGATTCCCAAACATCACCAAACTTTTCAGGTTGCAAAACCACACAACACCTCGGTGCACAGAGAAAATGAGGGTCTTACCGGAAAATATGTGACCCCCAATAAAGAGTGGTCAATCATCTCTTGGTTGTTACTCCACAGTAGCCTGCTTTCCTCTGAACCATATGTCAAATGATAATTGTATTATGTTGCCGTAGGTTTCTAAGTACACATGCTCAATTTGGAAATGGAGTCATGAAAAAAAGAAGAGACGGTCTCCATAGCGCAACCCAGTTAAAAGACAGCAGTTAAATATGGTAAATATGTTTACAATAAAATTACAGGCCCTTCATGTCACATAAACGACTCCTATTGCAGGAAGCAAGATCGCCACGGCAAAATCATGCATGCACAGTGGCGTGTATTCTGGCTCCGCCCAATGCGTTTTATGACAAGTGACATCATCAGGGGCACAATTCCTCTCACTGACACCACAGACGGGGTACTGTTTACTCCCACTGATCCCATTTTCTACTCCCGATGGTCACATTTCATCCCCCCCAAGGTCTGAAACTGGCCCTTTGTTTAGAAAGTTTGGAGACATTTTCTCTAGAACAACAATTCTTTCTGTAAAGAAAACACTAATTATGGGGTTTCTTGTGACTCTAAGACTAGGTTCGTACCTACAGGTGCGACAGTGTGCATGCTTCACTGAGTGTTTTCCCTCGGCCCTTTTCCAAAATCACGCCACACCAAACTGCGTGAACATGTTTTGGGATACCGTTAACAATTAATGGCACTGCCATGACTCTGCTAAAGGGTAGCACATTTCTGTGTGTGTGTCAGGAAAATGCACATTCCCAAACCCTCAACCACTGGACCATGGCCAGTGCTGGTGCTGATCCCATGTAACTGCCCACATGAAAGGTTACATGCAATTAGTGCCTCTGACTGAGCCTAGAGGAAAGAAGGGGGCATGTTGGGGTATGGTTACCAATGAATGACACTGTTGAGTGACTGCTAAAGTGAAGTGCGTTTTTGTGCATGTCAGGAATGTGCACAATTTTGAGCATGTTCCCAAACCCTCAATCACTGGGCCATGACCAGTGCTGGTGCTGGTTCCATGTGACTGCCCACACAAATGGTTGCATGCAATTAGCACCTCTGGCCGAGCCTGGACACAGGAAGGGAGCCCAACTTATGATCTTGCCCTCCATCATGGTCATTGAGCAGATAACTGGAAAGTTCAGATGTGCCACGTTTGTAATAGATTTGTGCTGGGGAATGAAGACACAAAAGCATCCATGGGGAGGTCTCGGAAACATAAGAAGCCAACAACTCATTGAACCCAAGGCACATCAAGCGTGAAGGTCCTCATAAAGCAACATCATATTAAATCCTTCGCTCAATTTTACATATATCAGTGCATCCATTTTCTGTTTCTAAATTTCATCTTTTTTTCCTCCAATCCCACCAGACGTCACGGAGAAACAAATTGGGCAAAAAAGTCACAGGAAATAAAGACGGAGAGAAATGTTTAAAACAGTTGCAGCTGTATTTAATTAAAGCCCAATCTTCCCAGTAATAATACATTTTCAACATGGGCTTGTTCTCATGACACGAGCACAGCTGTTGTCACGTTGAGTTTTCGCCTTTCTTTCCTCCCCTTTTACATGCAGCTGCGCGGAGAATCGGGAACGAGGAGGAGACAGAGGGATCTCATCAATGACTAAGTGCCTGCATGTCAAATGTTTCCACTTGTCTCTATATCCTCCCTCAAGGCACACATCTATTGTCTGCCTAACGAAGGATCTTCTTCTCATATACTACTCGCTTCGTTTGCCTAAAGATGAACTTGGGAGACAAAAATCGTTTTATAACCTTTACCCCAACTGAATTTTATTTTTTTTTGGATAGAGTGATAAGGAGCGAACATTTCGACCAGATTTTTATCTCTGTCTGTGAGCCCACTGGGGAGATTTTCTCTCAATTCCTGTCCTTATGATACCAATTTTTTTTTGGAGCAGCTGTCACCGAAGTGGGGCTTTAACTACTTCCATACCGGGCATTTTCACCCCCTTCCTGCCCAAGCCAATTTTCAGCTTTCAGCGCTGTCGCAATTTGAATAACAATTGCGCGGTCATACTACACTGTACCCAAATGAAATTTTTATCATTTTTTCCCCACTAATAGAGCTTTCTTTTGGTGGTATTTGATCACCCCTGCGATTTTTATTTCTTGTGCTATAAACAAAACAAGAGTGACAAGTTTGAAAAAACACAATATTTTTTACTTTTTGCTATAATAAGTATCCAATTTTTTTTTTTTTTTTAAACATATTTTTTCCTCATTTTAGGCCGATACCTACTCTTCTACATATTTTTGGTAAAAAATATCGCAATAAGTGTATATTTATTGGTTTGCGCAAAAGTTATAGCGTCTACAAAATAAGGGGATAGATTTATAGCATTTTTATTATTATTATTTTTTTTAATAGTAATGGCAGCGATCTGCGATTTTTATCATAACTGCGATATTGCGGCGGACACATCGGACAATTTTGACACATTTTTGGGACCATTCACATTTATACAGCGATCCGTGCTATAAAAATGCATTGATTACTGTATAAATGTGACTGGCAATGAAGGGGTTAACCAGGAGGGGGCGCTGTAGGGGTTAATGTGTTGCTAGGGAGTGATTCTAACTGTGGGGGGAGGGGACTGACAAGGGGAGGAGACCGATCGGTGTTCCTCTGTACAAGGAACACACCATCGGTCTCCTCCCATCTGACAGGATGTGGATCTGTGTGTTTACACATCGCGGCCGCCGGGCACGCGCACCGGGACCCGAGCGATGCGGCGCGCGCGTGCCCCCTGGGCTGCCGTCATATGACGGCGGCCCAGAACAACAGCTGCACCGTCCCGCCATCATATGACGGCGGGCGGGCAGCAAGTGGTTAAAATGGTTCTAAAGGCAGAAGGTTTTTAATGCATTCTTTGCATTAAGGTAAACAACCTTCTCTGTGCAATGCCCCAGCCCCCTCTTTAAGCAGAGCTTCTGCCTTTTTTTTTTTTTTTAATTATTTAATAACCCCCGTGATAGTCATAGCTTATGCCATCTAAATTGGCATATGCTGCAAATGCATCGCTGTCTTATGTTTTTTTTTTTTTTTTTGTTGTACTGACTGTCCCCTCGGGATCCAGTAAGCTTCCATCCTTAGTGTGGGCATCTGAAGCCCTCTCGGAGTCTCTTCCGGGAAATAGATAGAAATAGAGTTGCCACCTCATCCCTTTAAGACTCGGTTCACACAGGGACGACTTGTCAGGCGACCTAGTCGCCTGACAAGTCGCCTCCCGTTCTGTGCTATGGAACCGTTCTAAGGGGAGCGACGCAAGTCGCTCCGACTTAGAAAAAGGTTCCTGTACTACTTTGGGGGCGACTTGGGGCGACTTGCATAGACTTCTATACAGAAGTCGTTTTGCAAGTTGCCCGGGCAGTCGTGTGCAGGTCGCCTCGGTGAGGCGACCTGCAAGTCGTGCCGCCTCTGGTGTGAACCGAGGCTAAACCTGAACACATATTAATTACACAGGTTCTGTGGCTGATTAAGGTGGTAATTAAACTCACTTGTTGCCTTATCTGCATTTAAGTAGCCTCAGAACCTGTGTAATTCATATGTGTTCGGGTTTAAAGGGATGAGGTGGCAATCCTATGCGGCACACTCAGTGTATTGCAGGTTGACATAACAATGGCAGCGTCGGAGGAAGTTCCCACCCCGTTGTTATGGCAACCTGTCAACCAAGGGTGCCCATTGATTCCTGGAATTGAAGACACTAATATCCCAGGAGTCAATGGGCATGCGGGAAATGACATACCTCACCGTGGCGATGTACAGCAGTAATGGACATATTTGCGAACCATAATGCCACTGGAATCAGCAATGCTAGGGGTCGTAGTTATAAAATAGGCCGGGACTCCGCTTTAACCTTACCTGAGCCCAATCTTGATCCAGTGCTGTGCACGAGAGCAGCGGCTCTCCCTCCTTAATGACTCAAAAGCGGGAGCCACTGGCTCTTACTGCTGTCAATCAAAGCCAGTGAGTGGGGAGCGGGTGCGGGGCCGAGCCTAGCTGTCTGTGTCCATAGACGCAGACAGCAGGGCTCGGGATCGGTGTGCCACCCCAGGAAGCGGCTTCCTAGGGTGGCACTCTGAGAAGAGGAGAAGCCAGGAGCACCAGCGGGGGACCAGAAAAGAGGAGGATCAGGGTTGCTCTGTGCAAAACCATAGCACAGAGCAGGTAAACATACTGGGTTTATTATTTTAAAAAAATATACTCTTCACAATGGGGCAGTGCAGTGGCTAAGTAGTTAGCACTTCCGCCTAGCAGCACTGGGGTCACTGGTTCAAACCAAACCATGACACTATCTGCCTGGAGTTTGCATGTTCTCCTTGTGCCTGTGTGGGTTTCCTCCCACAACCTAAAGATATGCTGGTAGGTTAATTGGCTCCTGTCTAAATTGGCCTTAATATACTGTATGTATGAATGTGAGTTACAGGACCTTAGATTGTAAGTCCCCTGAGGGCAGAGACTGATGTGAATGTACTATATATACAGTATATGTAAAGTGTGTACATTGATGGAGATATATACCTGTATACCTGTAATTAAAAAAAAAGTATTATAATGCAGTCTACTGAGCTTTAGATGTGGTACTGCATTAGCTTTTTTCCTTTATTTTTACCTGGTGATCCAGCCAGTAAATCTTTTATTTTTCAACTTCCTTTAGGAGACCAAGCTGTCTAGTAAAAGTGGCAATTACAGGTTTGGGACAAGCCACTTACTACTGACAGGGGTGCGTACAATGGTCAGCTTTTATTTATTTATGTATCCCAAAAATAAAAAAACTGTTTTGCCGTAACTGCTTAAAAAGTGTTAGTTTGCGTTTGACTTTTACTCTTATCACAGGCAGTGAAACATTTTCCGATCTCTGCAGCCATGGATCGAGAAAATGTCTCACTGCTTGCGATAAGCGCTCCGCAGTGCCGACTTCCCAGCTGGCTCTGCACGTGCGGTTGCGAACATGCCTGAGCTCATCCTTACTGTCCATCTATCTACCTATCTGTCTCTCTCTTTCACGCTACAGTATCTTTCCATCATCTAATTGTCAGTCTGTCTGTTTATCTATCATCTTTTTATATATATATATGTATGTGTGTGTATCTTTCTAGTTCCCCTTTAAAGTGTGATGTAAAATAGGCCGGAAACATCCATAAGAGATACAGATAAAACAGCGTCACACACAGAGCTGACAGTTTGATATCACGGAGAACACTGTCCAAGTAGCTGGTTACTAAGCAACCCGGTATAAGTGACAGCGTCCTCCTTCACTTGTCAATACTGCTCACGCACAGTGTGCGTTGTCACACGTTGCCGTCTGCTGCATGGAAAGAATTTGGTTACAGGTGACCTGCCACCGGCCCACACCAACATATTCATCTGATAGTTCTACAAGCAAGATAAAAATACGTCTGTCATTTATAGGGTGCGATAGGCTGGATACCGTCCTGTCAACTCACCACTTTATCCATGGCTTTTTTTATTTAACCACTTCAGCCCCGGAAGGATTTAACCCCTTCCTGACCAGAGCACTTTTTGCGATTCGGCACTGCGTCGCTTTAACTGACAATGGCGCGGTCGTGCGACGTTGCACCCAAACAAAATTGACATCCTTTTTACCCCACAAACTGAGATTTCTTTTGGTGGTATTTGATCACCTCTGCGGTTTTTATGTTTTGCTCTATAAACAAAAAAAGAGCTACAATTTTGAAAAAAAAGCAATTTTTTTTACTTTTTGCTATAATAAATATCCCCCAAAAATATATAGAAAAAACAAATTTTTTCCTCAGTTTATATATGATATGTATTCTTCTACATATTTTTAGTAAAAAAAAAAAATCGCAATGAGTGTATATTGATTGGTTTGCGCAAAAGTTATAGCGTTTACAAAATAGGGGATAGTTTTATGGCATTTTTATTATTTTTTTTTTTATTAGTAATGGCGGCGACATCGGACACTTTTGACATTATTTTGGGATAATTGTCATTTATACAGCGATCAGTGCTATAAAAATGCACTGATCACTTTGTAAATGCCACTGGCAGGGAAGGGGTTAAACACCAGGCGACGATCAAGGGGTTAAGTGTGACCTAGGGAGTGATTCTAACTGTGGGGGGGGTACTACTCACATGACAGCGATCACTGCTCCCGATGACAGGGAGTAATGATCTGTCATGTCACTAGGCAGAACAGGGAAATGCCTTGTTTACAAAGGCATCTCCCCGTTCTTCCGCTCCGTGACACGATCGTGGGCACCAGGTGGACATCGAGTTCGCGGGACCCACGGTCATGGAGCACACGGCGGGCGCGCGCGGGCCCACAATGCTGCTTCTTAAAGGGGACGTACCTGTACGCCTAGTTGACCAGCCGTGCCATTGTGCCGACGTATATCGTCGTGCGCTGGTCGGCATGTGGTTAAAGGGGTTTTCCAACAAATTTACCAGCTAGCCTGCAAACAAACCAAACCGTCCCTGTAAAAAATTCACGTAAAAAAACAGGTGGTTTTGTTGCACACATTTGCAAATGTATGTGGAAGTCGCAGTGCCTATGTCAAGGCTCCTCTGTACACTGCGGTACTAACTCGATATTTTTGAGTCTCCAGGTTGGAGCACATATAACAATGGATAAATTAAGGGCAGGTTTGCCTGGAGTGAGCCCACTCCTCCTTTATAGTACAGGAGCACAATGGACGCCTAGTAAGAGCACAATGGCAACTAGAGACACCCCCAATCAGCGAACAAGTTATACAAAAAAAATCAGCAACCCCCCAATTTTATAACTAGCCTTTGCAGTAAGGTGCCCAAGGAAGGGCAACACATTCATTTGCTTGTAATTGACAGTAGAGGCAGCCAATGGCGCCGCTGCTGTGCCTCAGCCAATCAAGTGCGAGAAACTCAGATGGCTGAGACACTCGTGGTCATCGCTGGACAGAGAGGGACCTCAGGTATGTATTAGAGGGGCTGCTGCGGCTTTTTATCTCATTGTATAGAATGCATTAAGATAAAAAACCTCCTGACTTTACCACTCCTTTAACCTTCAGCTGATCTGGGAATGGCCATCTATTCAAATGGGGAAATTATATAAGCTCCATTATACTTTACTTGAAAAGTAATTATCAGCAGGGCCAGGATCCCAGTAATGGGGCAAACCCTTTACGGTGATAAGGTGAAGAGCGGAAAGATTATATTTATTTTAGCATAGGAAACTTGTACTGAAAGACTATGAAGCATGCCATTGCTTATCATTTTAAAAATGCAAGTTGGATGGCAGTCATTTTGGCCGGGTTGTTTTTAATGCTTTTTGAAGTACTGCCCCATAGATGCTAACTGTCTCAAATTTGCCAGGACAGTTATTTGAGTAACTGTGCATCACTGCCACTCAAAAAGGCCCTAATTGCAGTGATCAGGTGTATTTCGAGGCCAGGTCTGGGCAGGATCAACCTGTAAAGGAGACAAGATAGGTAATCCCTGTATATTTAGAGGCCGCAGGTAGGACCAACCCATAGGGGGCATTATTTGAGTGCACCCACCTAGAAAGTGAGCAAATGAAATGTGGATTGTGGGTGGGGTTAACAGTGTCCTGGGATTTGTGGCTTTGGGTAGTAAGTAAGCTTCCCCAAAAATTATGCAAATCAGGAGGATTTGACTTTACTTCCACTTTCTAATTGGCCTATTGGTTCCAGACCAGCTGACTCTGAAAACAGAGAAATCTAAGGTAGTCAGGTAACTAGTATTTTTGGAAGGAAGTCCACAAAAGATAAGCTGTTTTTGTGTTTAGTTTCCCTTTAAAGATCTTCTAGGCAAGTATATATTCCTAGACCAGAACTTAATTCAATTAGGTGGGGTGGCACTAGCCATAATATGTGTAGCACCCTCTTGTGTACATAGTGTGAATAGGTTAGGTAAATGTAGTTAGGCTTCACTGCAGCCAGTGAAGCCAGAATTTATTGGCGTCATATACAGTTCAGCTGGCAGGCCTCAGTCACCACCCCTTGCCTTCTGGAAGCTACTAGAAGGTTCCAGCACTTAGTGGGTGGAGGAGTGGAGACCTCAGTGCAAATATTCATGGGAGCTCTACCAATCCCTGGGTAAGGACAGCCCACATGGGTGGAGCGTTTGCCCATAAATGCTCAGGAGCCTGGCGATGTGGAGAGAGGATCCAAAGGCCTGGAGGGGATCCCTGTGCTGGGGGGATCTGTCTCCATGCAGAAGGTGCCAGAGAGAGAGAGAGAGAGATGGTGTGCTGAGAGAAAGGTGGAAGGAAGCTGAGAGGAACCCTCATACACTTAAATCTCATCTTGACTGTTTGCAGAAGGAGGCCTAGACAGAAGTCACCATCTTTGCTGTAGGACTTAAGGGACTGAGTGACTAACCTCTGCCTGTTTCATCACCCAAAGCCTATAGGAGAGGGGCAGCCAGGTGCAATACCCAGCTAGCCATTCAGGAGGGACAGCTACTACCAACCTTCTACCCCAGCTTGGGATAATCTTGTGCTAATGTACCAGTGTTGGGATCACAATTGGACATACTTTGCCAGTCTGTTGGAAGTAGTTTTCCCTGGGAACACAGTCTGGGGTTTTGTCCTAAGAAGACAATGTAGCCACAGTTGTCCTTGAAGTCCTTCTACACTTTTTACCCTCCAAAGCCTTCCAATGAGACTTTAGCCAAGTGAAATATTGAGCTATCTTTCAGAAGGACCACATACTGTTATCCTCCACTCTTGCTTGGGGAATTCTCAGTTGAGGCCAGATACACTGGCATTTGCAGGGGAATCAAAAGTACCTGAAATCAAGTTGGGACTTGTGGCTAGCCAAGTTATACAGTTATTCCGGAGGGAGTAGAGTCTGGCATTTTTGCTAGAAGTCTGTGATCATTCAAGTTGTCCTCAAAGTTCTATACTGACCAGGTTCTGGGCATCCCATAACCACCTTAACCCCATCCAAGTTATTTACCCCTAATAAATAACAAAAACAAAAGCCTTTGGACTGGTTTTCTGACTACATGTGCTTGCTGAAAATGCATGTTGCCTGGCTGTGCAGACAAAGGGGACCCAAAATTCAGCAGCTCATGAGGGGGTAGCACTACATATGCAAGTATGCTCAGCATACTCCTAACAACCCATCACTCCTCTTCAGCCATTGGTTTGCCACTGAGGATGTGCACACAGGAGTTACACTGTCCTGTCACCCAGCTCCATTCTCAGCATAATATAGATGGTTGTAATGAGCTGGGTGTATGCCCCCCCCCCCCCCCCTCAAAAAAAAACCCAAGGAAAATAAGAGAGTTTTTTTTAGTTTAGTTTCTCTATAAAGAAGATTCCCTAGGTGGTAAGTGAGCTGGGAGTTTTTGCTTGTTTTTGATTCTAATCCAGTTACCATGAAATGTGTCAAGGCGGATGTTGATTGTCCAGGAACATGATGGGAGGTGTGAACACCACCTCACATAATCCTATCCCATGAGGCCATGAACTTTGAGACAGGTTATAATTGTTTGAGTTACATAACTAAAGGGGTGAATTGTCAGGGGTAGTTGTGTTGAAAAGATTGATTATTTAGGCTACCAGTATGGTTTTAAAAACACACCAAAATTTGTAAAAACATGTAGTTAGTGTTCCAGGAGGAAACTGAACCCAGCTGGTTTCTGAACTGTTCATTCAATGCCAAACATGCAATGTAGAATGAGTCACAGAATGGATGTAATTTGGGTATTCGGATCTACATAGCACACTTAGACTCCAAACAATTTTGATGCCAAATACGACTGCCTTTTCCATTTCAGTCATTCCAATTTTTTAATAAGGATTGGGCACCCAGTTCAGAAACAATTACTGCATTGTGTGGACCTGGTTATCAAAGTCAGCTTTAGCGTGGACTGGTGGTTGGCCAATTGGTTTCTCGTTGCCCTTATCCCTAGAAAAAACGAAAAGCTTCTTTTACTGCAAATTTCTTGGTCCTCTAATGGATAGTTACATCTCAGCCACCATAGTATCCATAACTCACAGTTAGTAGATGACATAGGTAAATTAGTTTCTTCTTCATTATTTTCCCCATAAAACTATAATGCTTTTTACATTCCATATAATATAAATAAGAGTAACCCCTATATATAATCATAACAAGTTAATAACTGCTTTGTTCCTGAAAAGCATGCCATAAGTAGAATTTAGGGTAATACTTAAGGCATAGCAAAACATTTAACTGATGTGGTGTCTGGAACTGTCTGGTTACGTGATGATATATGAAGGTACAAAAAGCATCTGCCAACTACATTTGGATAATACAAATGTATATATCATTTGGTGACCTGTATAGGACTGCTACAAAAAGTAATTATTATGCTGTATTCAAATGAATGGCCTTTGAGGTGCGGATTAAAGAGTAAGAGACCCCTCAATAGTTTGATATAGGGACCTATTACACATAGTTACAGTCCTGGTGGAGATAAGTTGCTGTAGCTAAGGCTCTGGTAGAGACGAGATACAGAATAAAAAGTCAGGGGCTCCTCAATATAGGGCCTGATCATCCATAGTTATAGCCCTGGTAGTGATGGGCAAAATGCAATGTTATTCAACAGTCTACCAATCTGACCTGTTCTAGAATCCACAGTTGTTCTGATCCCCACCTTCAACCACACGCCTAATCCATCATGAAGACATGGTAAGGGTGCAAACTGGAAGTTCACAATTTCAACCTCTGATTTGAGTATTCCCATGTGTTTATGGGGGAACAGGTGGATGAATTTAATAGGAATAAGGAGCAACTTGGCAGTCTTGGACGATGTACCCTTTCCACCTATCCATTCCTACAAATGATAGCAATTTCAGTAATTCTAGGAAGACATAACATTTGCTACTTTTTAACTCTTTGCAAGATCACCACCTGAGGGTAATTTGGCAGCTTCAGCAATACATATATATTACCATATATACTCGAGTATAAGCCGAGTTTTTCAGCACATTTTTTTTGTGCTGAAAATGCCCCCCTCGGCTTATACTCGAGTCAAGCACTTTTCTGCAGCAGAGAATGATATTTCCTGAACCGACTTTGGGGCCCCGTATCTCAGGGCCACTTGGTGTTAGGAACCCCAAATTTGGTGTACAAACCCAGTGGAACTAGCACTATAACATATCCAATAGATACGGTCGGTTCAGAAAATGTCATTCTCTGCTGCAGAAAAGTGCTTGACATTTTCCGAACGGGCCACTTGGTGCTAGGAACCCCAACTTTGGATTTGCTGTAGTGCTAGTTCAACTGGGTTTGGGGTTCCTGGCACCAAGTGGCCCCGAGATACGGGGCCCCAAAATCGGTCAACTGTGTCCATCTGCAGCAATGTCATTTCGGGACCCTTTGGGTCCAGAGACCATAAGTTTTGGCTGCAGCTAAGGGGCATCTTAACTACCGAGTTTGAAGTTCAGGGGACCTATGGCTGCAAATGGGCACAGTGTGGCTGCAAATGGGCATTGTTGACCCTCTTTTTCACTTACAGTAGCTGCACATTTCTTACCCTAAGTCAATAAGTTTTCCCAGTTTTTTGTGGTAAAATTGGGTGCCTCGGCTTATATTCGGGTCGGCTTATACTCGAGTATATAGGGTACACAAATACCTTTTCATTTATCAAATAAAGATCATCTATTGCTATCTGTGGCAACCACTTCTATTAGCTGGTGGAAAATAGACTTACACAAGCTGTGGTGGTGTACACCAAGTGGGAAGACAAAATAATAATTGATTAAAAAAATAAAAATAAACTTTTATTTTCCTATAGATACAAGTATAAAACAAGAATGTTTGTGTCATGTACTATTCCATTATATATAGATAGTAATCATACCCCACATGCTGTGATTAAAAAATACTGTAAATAAAAACAAAACAAAAGATTTTCTTTCTAAAAAAAAAAAAAAACCCAAAAAAAACACCCTTTCCCTTGTTTGTTCAGCTTATTTTTAGAGTATATTTTTGTACAGTATTTTGAGGGTATTTTATAGTGATGTGTTAACCACTTGCTCTCCAGGGCAATGTTACAGTTTTTCACACACATGGTAAAATCTGCACCTTTTTGCTAGAAAATACTTAGAACCCACAAACACTATTTGTCTGAAAGCATAAGGCCTGGAGAATCAAATTATATTTGCGAAGAAGATGCAAATGTTCAGAAAAAAAATACACTAAAATGAATGCTCATATAAATTCCGCTAATAAGCTCATGATGAAGTGGACCAAAGTCCTAGAAACGCGTTGAGTTTTGCGGAGAATAATAATATAAGAAACATATTGCTCAGACATATCACTGGATACAAGTCTATGTACTTCTACAGGGTTGACTGTGCAAAAGGTTTATGTATCATGAACATGATTTTTAAATGCAAATTTCTGTTATGGTTTTTAGAAAATGTGATTTTGTAATAAGCTTTATATTTTAATTATATGTGTTTTGTGCCATTAAAATCGCACCATACCTAGGGGGGTTTTCAACCCCATACTAAGAAATTGAAAAAAATTAATTTCCATGCATGCAAACAAAAAAATACCAATTTTTTTTTTTAAAGAAAAAAGATGATGTTGTTTCAAGTAAATAGATACCATATATGTCAAGATTTAAAATTGTGCAATGGCAAAAGACTATGGTCCCTTATAGACATGTGCACCTATGGTCATTTTTGACCATTATCTTTTGGAATTTCTTTCCTTGGAAACCATGTTTGTTGAGTTCCGGTCTGTCATAACCACCTCAGCTCCCACCAGTGATACCCCTAGGGGGTTTTCTGACTCATGTTGGCACATTGCTACTGCATAGATACAGACAATGTAAGTACTTTTGAGAGTGGTTTTGGGGGGTTTATCCTAGGCAATATTACCTCTAATATCTTATTCTAATCTCCTTTCCGTGACAGGGTCAGACCTTACAGATATTTTTGTTACTATTATACTACAGCATTCAGTTTTCCACGTGCCTGCTCCTGAAGAGTGGATGAATTCACGAAATGCATAGAGCTATTATATGCCGTTTATTTATGCCACCTATATGTTTTACCTATTGAATGATCACTTGTAACATGTGATTTGTACTATTAGTGGTCAATTGTCATTGCTGTATGTTTATCCACTGAATGAATTATATTGGTTTTCTTGGTGTACTCATGATTACCCTTATGCAACTTATCACTGGTTTCCAATAAATTTAAACGTTTTACACCTGCCGGCTTCATTTAAAGTCCCAACCCCCAGTCCTCCTGTTTGTTTCAATTAAGATAGGGATGGAGGCAATTAACCTTACCCGGTCACCGCCTCATTCAAAGTCCCAACGTTTTCTTTTTCTTCTTATAGACATGTGCAGAATGAAAAAATGTTCTTTTGTTTCGATTCGTTATTTACATAAATTTGTTTAGTTAAATTTGTTTCATTTGTTTTTGAATCAAATTCAAATAGTTTTCGAATTTTAATAGTTTTACAATTTCCAAAAAGAATAAAATAGACTAGAAAATAAAGGAATAGAATAGAAAAAAAAATCCTATTCTATTTCTTTTTTTTCTATTCTATTTAATTCTCTTTGGAAATTGGAAAACTATTCAAATTCGAACAGTTTTCGTATTTGAAATCTATTCGAAAACTTTTCGAATTCGAAAATTTGTTAAACATTAGATTACATATTTTGGTGAAATTTTGGGGTTGTTGGTTCTGGAGCTATCCTGGCTATCAAATGGGAGGTCAATTAGCCACAGCTCAAGAAACCGCTAGCAACATCTCGAGAAACCCTAGCTGAGAATGATGGACAAGAGCGTCTTCTTCCTAGATTGGGAGTACCATGGAGGAACCCTTTAAATAATTTATGGGCCTCAGGGAGCACAATCTATAAGTTGTAGATCTAATAAAAGAGAAATGAATGTGGTGTCCCTAGTATCTGTGACACCCAGAGAAGTTAATTTTTTAACAACCTTTTCCACTACACAATACCCATACTTTAAATAATAATCATGAAGAAAAAATATTGGTGGTCACTACAGAAGGGCCCATCTACATTGGTGGTCAGTGGGGAAATGCCCCTTTACATTGGTGGTCAGTGGAAATGTGCTCCTCTAACACTGGAGGCCAATGGAAAAGTGGCACCATACACTGGTGGTCGGTAACAAAGTGTCCCATTACATTGGAAATCAAAGACAGTGGCCAGTGAGAGATGTCCCCTTACATCAATGGTCAATAGTCAAGGTGCCCCTTACATTAGTGGTCAGTGGGAAAGATGGTGCTTTGCATTATTGGTCAGTGGGAGAGGGGATACCTTACTTTAGTGATTAGTGAGAGGGGTTCCCCCTTACAATAGTGGTCAGGGAGACAGGTACTTAATTACATTAGTGGCTAGTGGCAGAGGTGCTCCCCTACATTAACGGTCAATGGGTGGGGTGCTCCCTTACTTTGCTGGTTTAAGGCAAGGAATGCATTGGTACATTGTTGGTCAGCATAGAGCAGGGGTCTTCAAACTACGGCCCTCCAGTTGTTTAGGAACTTCAATTCCCATCATGCCTAGTCATGTCTGTGAATGTCAGAGTTTTACAATGCCTCATGGGAAGTATAGTTCTGCAACAGCTGGAGGGCCGTAGTTTGAGGATCCCTGGCGTAGAGTGTCTTGTAAGTGTCAAGGGATTGGAACTATACAGACAATGTCTGGTGGGAAATGAATCCACCATTAATCCCCCACTGCTCAGGGAACCCCAAGCAAACCCTGGAGGAACCCTAGGGTTCCACAAAGCCCAATGAGAAAGGCTGGTTAGAGTTTTTATAGTTATTTTTTTAAGTATGTCTTTTTTTAGTGTACACCCTTACATGAGGGGTATTTGTATATTCCATGTTGTGAGTGTTTCCAGTGTTGCACAGTTCCTGTGCTGTGCATTGTAAATAGCAATGAACAATATAGCAATTGTGGCACCAATTAATCAGAAAGGACCCACTGCATGTATACTCCATTTTTCTCTTCTTTTTTCTCTTCTTACTTTGAAATAAAATTGATATTTCAGAAAGGTGTGTCAAACTGATAGACTGAATACGTTGGTTTATATTTATATACAGTATGTATGGCCTTGACTCTTTGTTGTTATGTATGAATCATAGTTGATTTGCAATTGCACTATTGCATGTAATTCAGTGTTGAGGTGGCAGTGCTGTTTATGAATTTATGGATGAAAAAGATCAAGAACATGAATATTTATGATAAACATATATTTACAAAGACTTGTTATATATTTGAGTCTATTATTCTTTGGATATAGACTTTGCTAGGAACTAACATTACTGGCTGTGAACCTGTTGCAATCAAATTTTATTAATTATTTGTAATAAGTTGTTCTTTGTGCAGATAAATCATGGAATAATACACACAATAAATTATGACATTATATTTTTTTTTTCAAGCCATGGAGTCTGTGTCCCTAATGATCGAGTACCATGTGTTTTTATCAGAGGGATCACTAATATTGAAGGCTCAAAAAAAGAGAGCCAATATTTAATGCTCCCATAATGTAAGAAATCTGTCAGGCGCAGTTCTTCAGATTAGACCAAAAAACATATTTATTTACCTCTGAGAAATATCTTTTCTTTGTAATCAGTTGTGAAGTTGCTTTCTTCAGCTTTGGTTCATA
The DNA here is from genome assembly GCF_042186555.1 of Aquarana catesbeiana. Taxonomy (NCBI): domain Eukaryota; kingdom Metazoa; phylum Chordata; class Amphibia; order Anura; family Ranidae; genus Aquarana; species Aquarana catesbeiana. The sequence continues at coordinate 60,136,752 of NC_133325.1, forward strand.
CTTACAACTTTTTTACCTCCTATCTATGTTTTTTTTTTTTTTTACCCATAATTCCAATACAAAATTGCACCTTTTGAATGCCTTGGTATCTTAAAAAAATGTCAGGCACTAACACCCCTGGTTCTGGCACCAACGCTCTATGAGGTCTCTGCTCATCCACAAAAACAAGTATTACACAGCACAGAATTGCCTATCAAGAGGCAAACGTTCCGCAAAGAAACTTGCCAAACTTTGCTGCATTCGATTTTGTCCACCTCTGAAAATTGTAAATTGAATAGACTGACTTTAGCACAGAAGTAGCATATTGTAAACGAGAAATTATATTGGTTTTACTATACAAGTATAACATACAACTATACAAGTTTTGTTGTTTTTTATGTTGAGTTTTTTTCAAAAGAAAATTGTTGAGTTTTAACCGCTTGCCTGCCAGACACTTTCACCCCCTTCCTACCCAGGCAATTTTACAGCTTTCAGTGCTATCGCACTTTGAATGACAACTGCATGGTCATGCAACACTGTACCCATATGACATTTTTAGACAGATAGAGCTTTCTTTTGGTGTTATCTAATCACCACTGTTTTTTTCTATTTTTTGCTAAACGAGCAAAAAAGGACAAATACATTGAAAAAAATAACTTTTCTTTGTTTTTGTTAAAAAGTTTGCAAATAAGAAATGTTTCTTCTTCAGTGATGTGCGCTGATGAGGCTGCACTGATGGGCACTGATAGACTGCATTGATGGGCACTGGTGAGGCTGCACTGATGGATACTGGTATTTTATTTATTTATTTATTTCAGGTACTTATATAGCGCCGTCAATTTACACAGCGCTTTACATATACGTTGTACATTCACATCAGTCCCTACCCTCAAAGAGCTTACAATCTAAGGTCCCTAACTCACATTCATACATACTAGGGACAATTTTAGACAGGACTCAATTAAGCTACCAGCATGTCTTTGGAGTGTGGGAGGAAACCGGAGTACCCGGAGGAAACCCACGCAAACACAGGGAGAACATGCAAACTCCAGTCAGGTAGTGTCGTGGTTGGGATTCGAACCAGCGACCCTTCTTACTGCTAGGCGAAAGTGCTACCCACTACACCACTGTGCCGCCCACTGGTATGCTACACTGATGGACATTGATTGGCACTGATGGGGCTGCATTGATAATCAGTGCCCTGATTATCAGTGTAAATGTCCCCTGTCACAGGAACGCCAGTTATCGGCTTTCCTTTCCTCAGTGACAGCGCTGAGGAAAGGAAATGCCGATAACCGTCGTTTGTTTACATGTGATCAGCTGTGATTGGTCACAGCTGATCACATGGTAACGAGCCAAGTCATTGGCTGTTTACCCTGATCTGTCTGAGGGACACAGCTCCCCACACTGCGTGGCAAGAATGGGAGGACATCATTTGACGTCCTCCCAGAACAAGAACGGTCCCGCCCAGCCGCCTTTGTACAATAGGCCAGGCGGGAACCAGTTAAACTGAGAAGATTATAGTGGACTGACAGTAAGCAGCAGAACTGCATATTGTAAACGAGGAAATATATTGGTTTTGTATCATGGTTTTTTTAGCTTTTTTTATTGAGTGCTGAGTTTTTAAACTATTGGTCTATATCTTTCGTTTTAATAGATATATAATAAAAGGGTCTTTGTTTCACAAATAAATATTAAATACAGGGTAGATACATAAAGTATATCAGGATTCACACAGTATTATGAGTTTTCATCAGAAGCTGTTTCCTTTGAGAGTGGAGCAGACAGAATCTAGACCAGCTGTGTATAGTAGCTTTAACATTCAGATTTGAAAAATTAAAGTTAGAAGCTGAATGGTTGCCATACACAGCTGCTCCAGTCTTAGTAAATCCCCCTCTTTGTCTCTACGTTAAAGTCTGTACTGAGCACTCTTCAGAGACAAGCGGATTGGGAGGAGAGAGTGAGGCCTATATGATGGCACAGAGCTGTACAAAGAGATGGGGTAAGGAAATGCATACATTTTAGCTTAAGCTGTTGAGTTCGGTAAGCAACAGATACAGGAGTCGAAGAGACTACCCCACCTGCTGGCTTGATTATATATATATATATATATATATATATATATATATATATATATATATATATATAGTGCTCAGCATAAATGCGTACACCCCAACAGATTTGTCGGAAAACCTTTACTTTCCTTTCAGAATGAACATTTTCTATGGGACACGATACTACAAAATACTCCCACAAATGCAGGCCATTGATTGCAACCAAGATTTGTTAATTTGTAAAGACAAAAAAGTTTTTTTCCTAACAAATTTATTCAAGACCATTTAGCAAAAATGAATACACCCCAATGAAAGTCTTAGGAGCAAAGCTAAATTTTAGACAACAAAATCCTAATTAACACAAACTCAACTACAGGTAAATCTAGGGCCCCTTTCACACTGCGGTGCTTCTAAACTGCCAGTAAAACACTGAGCGCTTTTGAAGAGCTTTTCAGGCGCTTTTGAAGAGCTTTCCATTCATTTCAATGGAGAGGGGCGTTTTTTCAGCGCCCCGTCAGGACACTGTCCCAGTGTGAAAGCATTAATTGATTTTAATGGAAATAATACGTTTTCGTGAGCTTTTCAGGCACTTTTTTTAACATGAAAGGGCCTGAAAAGCGCCTCAATGTGAAAGGGGTCTAATGCATTAAACAGGTGTCCAGCAGACAGTTGATTATAAAAGGGCGTTACGTAACAAAGAAAACCCCTTTCCATTTCATGCTGTCAGCAATTGCACCACATGGAAGAGAAATGTCACAAGACCTGAGAGAGAAAATTATTTCTTTACACAAGAAAGGTGAAGGCTACAAGAAGATCAGCAAAGCTTTACTTATCAGTCAGAATACTGTAGCAAAAGTGATACAAAAATGTAACAACAATTGAACTGCAACCATCTCACAGAGATGTTCAGACCGTCCACGGAAGTTAACACCTCGACAGGAGCGTCTTCTGATGAGAAGGGTTAAAGAAAATTGCCATGCAAGTTCACTGCAGTTAGCTAAAGAAGTAGAAAGCCAAACTGGGGTGATTGTTTCACGTGACACAATACGGTGTACACTGCAGAGGAATGGCATACATGGGTGTCGTCCACGAAAGAAGCCTCTCCTAAACCCCATGCACAAAAAAGCCAGTCTAGAATTTGCCAGGGCTCATGCTGAAAAAGAAGAAGACTACTGGGACTCTGTACTCTGGAGTGATGGGACCAAGATCAATGTTTTTGGAACTGATGGCTTCAAAACTGTACAGTGTTGCAAAGGTGAGGAGTACAAAGAAAAAAGCATGGTGCCTACAGTGAAACATGGTGGTGGCAGTGTCCTTCTGTGGGGCTGCATGAGTGCTGCTGGTGTCGGGGAGCTGCATTTCATTAATGGTATTATGAATTCACAGATGTACAGGCAGTCCCCGAGTTACTAACATCCGAGTCATGATCGACTCCTACTTATGAACGGAGGTGGCGTGACGTCACTGACATCTGCTTGCGCTCCACACTGGTCCCGGGTACAGCTGAGCAGCAATCTTGCAGCCCCAGACACATCCCACACTGCAGTACTGCATGGCCACAAGAGCCCCAAATAACACAACTGCATGCCCAGAAGCACCTGGAACATCCCACATCATTGCACATGCTGTAGTTACACTTAAAAATGTATAAAAGTATAAAAATGTATTGTACCGAGTTACAAACAAATTCAACTTAAGAACAAACCTACAGTCCTTATCGTATTTGTAACCCAGGGAACGTCTGTACTGCTCTATATCGAAAGAGAAGATGCTACCATCACTCTGTGCCCTTGGTCATTGTTCTCTTTTCCAACATGACAATGATCCAAAACACACATCTAAGGCCACTGTTGCATTTCTGAAGAACAGGGTGAAAGTGATTCAGTGGCCAAGTATGTCTCCTGTTTCAAACCCAATCGAACACCTATGGGGAATTCTGAAGAGACAAGTTGAACATCACTTTCCATTCAGCATCCAGGCTCTAAAAGAGGTCATTCTTGAAGAATGGAAAAAGATAGATGTTGAAATATATCACCAACTTGTTCATTCCATGCCTAGAAGACTTGGTGCTGTCCTTACAAATCATAGAGGTCATACAAATTACCAGATGTTGTCGTTTTTGGGGTGTATTTATTTTTGCATCAACTACTGTAATTTGAGTAAAACTGAAGATTTTGTCATCTAAGTTATATTATTAACCTCACTTTCATGTAATAAGGTAAGGGTGTTCTAAAAAACTCAGTTTTGTTAAAAATTTGGAAATAGTTCTTGTGTTCATTGAGATAACGATTAAAATCTTACCTTTCAAATGGGTTATACTCATTTATGGTAAGCATTGCTTATAAACACATAAAAAAAACCTAAACCGATAAAAGATTAATTCTCCTTGCTCTATACGTTTTACTCTTTGCACATAACTATTGTTCCTGGTACTATATGTCCTCTGTCTATTTTACTTACTTTGGGTTTTTTCTCTGCTGGAAAATTGGAAGAATTTCTGAACCTTGACTGCACTGTGATGTCAGCAGACTACACAATCTTTCTGGAAAAAGAAGAGAAAAAGACAGTAGTTTAAATATTACTATGAATCAGATGTGTCATCTACAGATGAGTGAGTAAATCTTTTTATAAGACTCGGCTAAGACGAGTAGAGCTTTTGGCAATTCCATGACATGATCCTTGACATTTGTAGGAGCTGTGGCAGGCTCAATAGCCAATTCTAACTTGTAATTGTATCTGACAATGAGCATCAACTTAATGGCAGGTTTGAACAGGAAGTAGATGAAGGTTTACAGAAATAGAAGCCAAGCGTATTTTAAAGAATACCTTTGTGTTTAGAAAAATAAAGGTTATGTTGCTCCTTGGTTTATCGAGCTGGTTTAATCCCTCCAATCCAGGCAACCATTATTTATGTACAGCACATGCTTTCTTAAAGTGTTCTGAACTATGTGCAAGACACGTACTCAAGGAAAAGAGATGGGAAGAGAAAGGTCAATGCAATATGAAAAAGGTATCCCTAGATCCAGTGCTGATCCCAGAAAACCAGTGAGCTACCTTAAGACCATACGAAGCATGGGCATGTACAATTGGTTGGATTTCCATGTTGTATTTTTGACAGTTACAGAACTAGGAGGGTTACATGTATTATGTTTAATAAGATTGTATTACATACAAAAATAAAAATAAAAAATAAAAAAAAGGTGTCCTTCTTCCACACACAACCAGCCTGCCACACAATGTCAGCTGGTTTTATTGAAAGGGGGCATCTAGCAAGCAGTCCCCTGCACCCTTAATACCAGTCTTTACATCCGTCAACATTTGTGGGTGCTTTGAGCAGGGCTCCCCAAAAACAGGTAATGGGCATTTGGCTCTCTCTTCACTGGGATCTTTAGCACCCTGGTGCCCAGAAAGTGCTCACAAGGGGAGGGAGATTATGTGTCCCCTCTTTGGTGGGTCTTTTAGACTCCTAACCAGTTCACCACATGGGCAGCTATGAAAGTGTAAAAGAAAATTAAAACAAACACAGCTGCAAAGTATTTTTTTAAATGTTGCTAATACTTACCCTCCATGTTCCAGTGGCATCCCCAGAAGGTCTTCTCTAGTGGCAAAATCCCAAGATACCATACACAACCAGTGTGCCATGCAAGACATGTCAGCTGCTTTACCCATAAAAAGACGGTAGCTAGCATGTAGCTCCCTGCAATATCAATGCCAGTCTACATACCCCTCAACATTTGTGGGTGCTTGAAGCAGGGCTCCCCAAAAACAGAAGATGGATGTTCCTCGCCCTGGTGCTCAGGAGGTGTTCACATGGGGAAAGAAATACTGTGTCCCCTACCTGGTGAACTGGTATTAGGAGACCCCCTCAACCAGTTCACCATGTGGGCAAGTATAAAAGTGTTAAAGAAAATTAAAACAAACACAGTTTCAAAGTAATTGTATTATTCATTTTGCTAATACTTACTCTCCAGGTTTTAGTGACATCCCCTGCAGGTTTCCTCCGATGGCAAAATTCCAAGGACCTCTTTATAATCATACCTAACCCGAGTTGAGCTGTAAGGAGGATCCAGCGACTGGCACAGTTTTGTATTGCTCAACTGGGGTGGTTATTTGTGAAGGAAGGGAAGCTGTTCTGTAGCCCAGCAGATGAGAACTTAGGAAAGGCTGAAAACACTGCTTGTGATAATTAAAGTGGAACTATAGTCAGAAAATTAAGTCCTGATAGATCACATCAGGCTGGCTAGCTACAGTGGATATAAAAAGTCTACACACCCCTGTTAAAATGTCAGGTTTCTGTGATGTCAAAAAATTAGACAAAGATAAATAATTTCAGAACTTTTTCCACCTTTAATGTAACCTATAAACTGTACAACAAACTGAAATCTTTTAGGTGGAGGGAAGTAAAAATAAAAAAACTAAAATAATATGGTAGCATAAGTGTGCACACCCTTAAACTAATACTTTATTGAAGCACCTTTTGATTTTATTACAGCACTGAGTCTTTTTGGGCATGAGTCTATCAGCATGGCACTTCTTGACTTGCCAATATTTGCCCACTCTTCTTTGCAAAAACATTCCAAATCTGTCAGATTGCGAGGGTATCTCCTGTGCACAGCCCTCTTCAGATCACCCCACAGATTTTCAATCGGATTCAGGTCTGGGCTCTGGCTGGACCATTCCAAAACTTTAATCTTCTTCTGGTGAAGCCATTCCTTTGTTGATTTGGATGTATGCTTTGGGTTGTTGTCATGCTGAAAGATGAAGTTCCCCTTCATGTTCAGCTTTCTAGCAGAAGCCTGAAGGTTTTGTGCCAATATTGACTGGTATTTGGAACTGTTCATTATTCACTTTACCTTGACTAAGGCCCCTGTTCCAGCTGAAGAAAAACAGCCCCAAAGCATGATGCTGCCACCACCATGCTTCACTGTGGGTATGGTATTCTTTTGGTGATGTGCAGTGTAGTTTTTGTGCCAAACTCATGTGTCATGAGGATAAACACTGAAGTTTTGGTTACTGAAGCCCCCTGATTGCCTCGTGAAAACTAAGGAGAAGAATAAATTCAATACCTTTGCCATCTCCCCATCCTTTGTAACCAGATGTCCTTCCTCATTCTTCATGGGGCCAATATGGTCTGTCCTCCCTTTTTTACTGTTTACATACTTAAAGAATTTCTTGGGATTTTTTTTGCTCTCCTCCGCTATGTGTTTTTCGTGTTCTATCTTAGCCACCCTAATTGCACCCTTACATTTCTTATTGCATTCTTTATCAAGTCTGAATGCTGATGATGATCCCTCAACCTTGTATTTTTTGAAGGCCTTCTCCTTTGCTTGTATATGCATTTTTACATTGGAGTTAAGCCATCCAGGACTTTTGTTCGCTCTTTTAAATTTATTACCCAATGGGATGCATTGGCTAATGCCCTTATTTAATATGCTCTTAAAGCAAACCCATCTCATCTCCGTGTTCTTTGTTCCTAAGATTTTATCCAATTTGTGGTGCCTTCTAGCAAGGTTTGTAGTTTAGGGAAGTTGGCTCTTTTGAAATTCAGTGCCTTTGTATTCCCCTTATGTTTCCTATTTGTGCGATTTATACTGAAGCCAATTGACCTGTGATCGCTGTTTCCTAAATTGCCCCATATTTCCACATCTGTGATCAGGTCTATATTGTTGGTAATCAGTAGATCCAGTAACGCTTTATCTCTAGTTGGTGCGTCTACCATCTGAACCATGAAATTGTCCTGCAAGACATTTAGGAACTGGCGAGCCTTAGACGAATATATGGTTCCATCTGCCCAGTCTATGTCTGGATAATTAAAATCTCCCATTATGATAACACTTCCCATCCTTGTTGCTAATCCAAATTGTGATAGGAGATCCGTCTCCCTGTCCTCCCTCAGGTTACGGGGCCTATAGCATACTCCCAGTATTATTTTACCCTTAGCTTCATCCCGTTGGAGCTCTACCCATAAGGATTTCACCTCCTCCCTAGCTCCCTTAGTCATCTCATACATTCACTTGTACATTAGTCTTGATATATGGGCATACCCCTCCCCTTTTTTACTTCCTGTATCGCTGCGATAAAGGGTATACCCTTGAATGGTTGCCAGCCAATAATGAGAGCTGTTGAACCAGGTCTCTGAAATTCCCACAAAATCCAAATCCTCCTCATACAACAGTATCTCTAGTTCACCCATCTTGTCCGCCAGGCTCCTGGCATTGGTGAACATGCCACGTAGTTTAGACCAGTCGCATACTATCCTCTTATTGGGTGTTCCGAGACTGCAACTAGGACTTGTTACTATACTTACCTTGGGTTTATGTGCTTTAGTCAACCTACCTTAATGCCCCCAATACTACCCTCTGGAGAATATTCCGAGCTGACTATCTCTACCTCTGGGCCTGTTGCCTTGTTTAAAAACCCCTCTAACTTTTTGGCCATCTTTACTCCCAGTTGATCTGCACCCTCCTCATTTAGGTGCAGTCCGTCCCTTCTATAGTACTGGTGACCGTCTGAGAAGTCGGCCCAGTCCTCCAGGAACCCAAACCTCTCCTTACTACACCAGCTCCTCAGCCACTTGTTTACTTGCCTAATCTCCCTCTATCTTTCTGGTGTGGCTCGAGGTACCGGTAGTATTCCTGAGAATACTACCTTGGAGGTCCTTTTCCTCAATTTAGCTCCTAAGTCCCTAAAATTGTTCTTTAGGACACTCCATCTGCCTCTGACTTTGTCACTGGTGCCAAGTGCCTTTTGATCATCCGATCGAGGGCGAATACTGCTGTGCAAAATGTAAGCACATTGTTTCCCTGGAAGCCCAGGTTCTGAATCTGTCAGCACTGAGAAGATCATCCATACTAAAGGTTGTCATTATTTGATACCTGGTGCCTTAAAAGCTCAAGTGCTTTAGTATTTTGTAATTGCACTTATTCATCCTTACCAAGATCTGTCACCTTTGGCCTTTGATGATTGTTCATATCCTGTGTACAAGACTCTCTCTGTTAGGCTGTGCATTACACAGCCCTAGACCTCTACTGGGCCATCAACAGCCAGGAGACAAATTTAGAGCATGGGATGTAAACAGTCCCCAAAGGCTGTGGGCAATGTATCTCCATAAGTAATAATTAGTTGGGGGGGTTAGATCAAGGCATAGTAGCAAAAAGAAAAATGCAGTGTGTCTAAAAGTGCAATTATTCTTTAAAATACTCTTTAAGTGAAAAACTTAAAAGAGGCATAGCTGGCCAGCATCCGGCTGCAGAGAGCAATAAGAAATAAGTCACTAATATGTAATTAATCTCAACTTACATTACAGCTTCATTACATTAACAATATATAAACTATTATGTGACTGCTCTGGCATCACTTAATAAGAAAACAGTATTCGCCCTTTTAGCAAAACATTATATAGGAGCTATGATTTTTTTTTCATTTTACAATTTTCTTCTGTGTAATTTCTTGTATGTAAATAAGGTATAATGAAAAATATGAAATCAGTATGGATTTCTGAACTCACTTGCCAGGAAAGATATTTTTTTTCCCTGAATGTATTGTTCACTCTGTTCAGCCTGGAAAACTGGATATGTCATTGTTACGTAACCTCATTAGGTGGGAAAGATATATTTTTTAAGCAGGACGGTGCAGCTACCACCGCTACAACCAGCCAAGCCGTACAAATGTATAGACCATAATGTAGTGAAATTTGGACCGTTCCTATCCTCAGTCTGTTATCTTCCCCATACTCTTCCATTACACAGTGTTATTGTTATTAAATAGATTCTGAGGCCATGAAAAAAATATGAAAAGAAATTCATGCTTAAAGGGTAACTCCACTTTCATGGGAAAAAAATAGCAAAAAAAAAAAAAAAATATATATATATATATATATATATATATATATATATATATATATAGCATATACAATTGCGAAACAAGTCTTATTGTGATTGAATGTTATTAAAAATTACCTTTCCTTCAATCTGCAGCTCTGTTTTCTATAAAATGCAATGCGATATAGCTACCTGGAGGCTTCTGTACACAGAATGTGTGCAGAACGCCCCTAGGGACACATGATTTCCTGCTTGTGTGATTGGCTCACTGATTTTCCCAGAAGTCTGCACTAAGATACAAGTCATATTTCAGGCATCCTGTGCAACAAAAATTAAATTTTTGGTGAGATACTCCCAAAGGGAAATCACATCTAAAGGGATGCGACCCTGCAATTTTCCTCATTAGAGCCCTGCAAGTGCAGCAGCTGATTTATAATTATATAATCACTCCCATTAGATTCACTTTCCACATGGACACAGACAAACAAACAGTGATTTCTTGAGGGGAGAGGGGACAGTTTTAAGAGTAGTTAGGGTTATCCCAGAATTCCACTTTAATTGCAGCTAGAATGCTAATACCTAGACATTGGAAGGCTTATAAAACCCCAGCTTATAAAGATTGGGTTACTCAACTTTACAAGGCATGAAGGAACTGCCCAACCAACCTTGTGGCAAGTTTGACTATTATGTATCTATGTGGAGCATTTGGATTCACTACATGAGCACTGATTGCTTAAAAAACATGTAGAACAGCCTGGATCGCTAACTTATAAAGTAATCATGAAAGTTCTTCCGCTCAGTGGCTACCCAATACCTTCCCTTATTTTATATTTTTCCTTTCTTCTCTGTCCATCTATGCTTTTCTCTGCTTATTGCTTCTTCTTTGACTGGACCCTCACAAGATCCAACCACCCTGGTCAAAGACCATTTAAATATTCATCTCGGTTTATGCACACCCACCTCCTGTGGTTAATGTGGAAGCCCAGACGATCATGGCTATCATTGTATGTAGCTTTGACTGGATCCCTAGTGGCCCTCTGGTTATCAGATATAGAACATTACATAGAGCCAAGTTGAAAAGGTTCTGAATTGGGGTACAGTCACACCTGTTTTCTACTCGACAGCATGTAGATGCGAGAAAATCGCCAGGGGTGGGGGCTCCCAGTGATTAGCTGCAAGAGGCAGCCCCATCTAAAGCAATGAGAGGCTGCTGTCTCCCGCAACCAATTGCAGCCACTTCCATGTAAATGGTATGCGGCGATTACCTGTGAGTGATCGGCCCTGGATGCAGAGAGTTGCTATTAACAGGGCTGCCTCCTACAGCTAATCTCCAGGACCCCCAGCTGATTTTCTCCGATCTTTACACTGTCGGCCAAAAACACAGGTGTGAATGCCGCCTTAAGCTGACAATGTATTTGCAGTGCCTTAGAAACTCAACGAAGAAAGCCTAATCAGCCAAGCAGTGACTTTCTATCTGACACTCCATGTGTGATCACTGATTGTAGAGAACTCTGTAGAACCCAGTTCTTTATACATACCAGCGAAGGTGACTTAAGGGAATGCCACTGCTTCTTACATCAGCACGGCTGTTTTTATTGCTGTGCAGACTTTTCTGATTAGCACGGAGCACGACTTGGGCAATATCTGTGCTAGAGCCTTCCCCATAAATTATACAGCAGTGCCTTTAGCTGCAAAATTAGCTGACAGCAATGCACATTATTTATTATTATGTGCTACATAAGGCTGATGACACACAGGCAATCTCACACTACACGCTGGTCTTAAGTGTAGTACTTACCCCCACAGGGGTCACTAAGAATATGCCCAGGTCTCCTACAATACTACAGAGGCTATAAGTAACAAGCACAGTTCCAAGCACACTTACAACTCAAGCTTAGTCTAGGGGATATCTTTTTAGAATGTATTGCTTAATAACTTGAACAGGAGATGGGCTCAGGGTCACAGGATACTCCAAACAATAATAGCAATCAAATGGAAGACAACATTCACAATAAATACTCATAACTGCAGTCAGACACAAAAGTCCCAATTGAAGGTCCTACAATTGTAAAGCGGCAAAAAGTTCAATTGAGACTGTCACCAGGCACTCCGCCACAATGTGACAAGTACTCTTACACATACACACAAAAAACAGCCTGAATAAAGCACTAGCTAATAATGGTAAAGAGTTAATATGCAAACCAGTAAAATAACTTCCTTATTGGCATGTGAATCCTATGTTGTTGGTCACCCTACCAAGACAAACAACAAAGCAGCATATTCATTACACTGGAAAACTGTTTTGGAGCATTACCTCCACAGAGATGATCCTCCAGTGAAGCAATGGCATATAAACAATATATATATAGCCCTGAGGCATGTAGTTTAAAGTCCATAGAATCATTTTCTGTACTCCATACCACTTAGTGGCATAAAAACAGTGCAATAACATATATGATATAGAACAATACAGTATCTCACAAAAGTGAGTACACGCCTCACATTTTTGTAAATATTTTATTATATCTTTTAATGTGACAACACTGAAGAAATGACACTTTGCTACAATGTAAAGTAGTCAGTGTACAGCTTGTATAACAGTGTAAATTTGCTGTCCCCTCAAAATAACTCAACACACAGTCATTAATTTCTAAACCACTAGCAACAAAAGTGAGTACACCCCTAAGTGAAAATGTCCAAATTGGGCCCAAAGTGTCAATATTTTGCGTGGCCACCATTATTTTCCAGCACTGCCTTAACCCTCTTGGGCATGGAGTTCACCAGGAGCTTCACAGGTTGCCACTGGAGTCCTCTTCCACTCCTGAATGATGACATCATGGAGCTGGTGAACATTAGAGACCTTCCTCCACCTTCCGTTTGAGGATGCCCCACAGATGCTTGATAGGGTTTAGGTCTGGAGACATGCTTGGTCAGTCTATCACCTTTACCCTCAGCTTCTTTAGCAAGGCAGTGGTCATCTTGGAGGTGTGTTTGGGGTCGTTATCATGGTGGAATACTGCCCCGCAGTCCAGTCTCCATTGCTTGGGCAAATCCCAGATGAGCCTTCACGTGTAGCACTACCCCTGAAGGATTTGTTTAGTAATTTGGGTGCTCTGTTCTGCTCCTCGACTCCAAGAACAACCTCAGACCCTCTGACACACCTGGTTGAATGAAGGTCACTGCAAACACTTATAAGAACACATAGACACCTTTAACTTGGCTGTGAATTAGTACCAATAAATAGATACAAGACCATTTAGTGGTAAATCTACTTAATGTATTAGTAAGAGTTAGAATGCATGGTATTTTGAGCATAAATGAGCACACAGAAGGTTAGGTTCAGACACAGTCCGCAGGACAGCATAATCATTATGTTCTGCACCACTAGAATGGAATCAACTCATATTAGCAATAAGCAGTGCATAGAAACATTAATGGCAATGTGAATCAGAATACTGGTTTGGAGTGCACTCTAAGAGAATGGCTAGGATATGGTGCAATGTGCCCTGAGAGGTATCTCTTATCATAAGCAATAGGTAAAGGTCTCTGTGTAGCAGCTGTAAGGAGAAAGTCTTTAGTCCTTATCTGGCTAGCGTTGCGGCCCAGGTGTACTGTTGGTGCACATGAAAATAGTCCCAGCCAAGCCTGCAGGCAGCTATAAGGCTACTAGATGGTTGTATAGTCAGCTCCTAAAAGGCTCAGTCTCTCTACCAACAGATCCCCACAGAATCCCCACAGCAGCAGCTCACTATTTTTAGCGATATTGCAGCTCACCATCTGGTCACACACAGCAAATAGTCCACTCTCTGCTTTGCATACAGGTTACTCTTACTGTTGGCACACCTGGACTCAGCACTCCAGATTCTGCTCAGGCCACCAATATGCACCTCTTCCCCAGTGATCAGACTGCAACATTGTAACTTTGTAGCAAGTTACAAGGTAAAGGGCTGCATTTGGGGCTAATCCGTGTCAGATATTTGTGAACATAGCCAAGAACTTTATAGGACCCAGGATTTATAAGATCTCATCTCTGAGCTGACATCTCAGCCCAGGAGATGCCAGGAGATGCCAGATGCTGGATGATGCCTGAGCAAAGATGATGCAGTGCTTCTGAAAAGCAGATGATAAAGATGTCAAGCTGAATACTGTCATTACTGTGAGGGGTAGAATATACCTGGAAGTGTTATACTTAGTGTGTGTTCTTCCCCACTCATATGTGTTTTTTCTATTGACTGTTTGAGGTAACTATTGTTCTTCTGATGTATGCTGACATCTAGTGGTTGTTTAGGGCCACAATAAGTTGCTTACGTATGTGATTTGGTATCTCCCTCTGCTCTCCTGCTGTTGAGTGCTAATTAGTTCAGTATTAGCTAGAACATCCCTGTTTCTTGTTTGTTCTATCAGTCGGTGTTAGTTCTTGTCAGAGACAGGACTTTGAAAATTCATTGGGGTTGATTTACCAAAGGCAAATAGACTGTGCACTTTGCAAGTGCAGTTGCTAAAGAGCCTAGTAAATGAGGTGCAGCTTCACTTTGCAAAGAATACTCAATCGGATGCAACACAAATAAAAAAAACAGCATTTTTGCTTCCGGGAGCTTTTCCACATTTACTAAGCTCCAGAGCAACTACACTTTGCAAAGTGCACAGTCGATTTGCCTTTAGTAAATGAAGGGTTTTTTAAACTAGGCGATGGGGGGAGGGCCCAGAGGTGAAGATAGTCAGTTTGGAACATATTCCAGAGGGTAGTATTGGGGGCATTAGTAGTAGGTTGACTAAAGCACATAAACCCAAGGTAAGTATAGTAACAAGTCTTAGTTGCAATCTCGGAACACCCAATAAGAGGATAGTATGCGACCGGTCTAAACTACGTGGCATATTCACCAATGTCAAGAGCCTGGCGTACAAGATAGGTGAACTAGAGATACTGTTGTATGAGGAGGATTTGGATTTGTGCTAATTTCAGAGACCTGGTTCAACAGCTCTCATGATTGGCTGGCAACCATGCAAATTCCAAGCATAGTCATTAATCCAGAGGATAAAAATTATTTCACCCAACTTTCGTTTGTTACAACTGGGATTTAAAGTTAAACTTAGTTTAAAATGAACCACGTCAGCTTGGAAATTTACTAATGATACCAATCAGCATGTGCACCATAATTTTCATGAAAACAATTACTTAACCCTCCATTCTGACAGCTTGCCTTTGTAAGAAAGGTCTAGTGCAGCCTCTCAGCATTTTCAACACAGAGGAATCCTTGAAATAACATTCCGGTCTCAGGGAACCCAACTAAAAATTACCAAATCATGATACATAGTTACATACAGTAGTTACGTAGTAGGTAAGGTTGAATAAAGACAACAGTCCATCCAGTTTAACCTGTGTTGGTGTGTGTGTGCGTGTAGATAATCATTTCTCATATCCCTGTATATTGTGTTCGCTAAGATGCCTGTCCAAGAGTCTTTTAAAACTATCAATACTTCCTGCTGACACCACAGATTGTCAAAGAGAGTTCCACATCCTTACCACGCTGACAGTGAAAAACCCCCTACTTAAGGTTAAGCCGGTTTTCCTCCAATCTCATTGTGTGGCCCCATGTCTTCTCACACTCCCTGGGACTGAAAAGTTTCATACTTACGCTGAGATCACCATTGAGATATTTTTATATTGCTATCATATTTCTTCTCAAGTGTCTCTTCTTCAGGGAGAATAAATTTAGCGCTTGTAGTCCTTCCTCGTATTTGAGGTCCTCCAGTCCCCATATTAATTGTTGCCCTTCTCTCGAATCTCTCCAGCCCAGCACATCCTTTCTGAGGATTGGTGACCAGAACTGGAAAGAACACCCCGGATGCGGCCAAACCAGAGTTTTATAAAGTGGCAGGATTATTGTTTTTACTCTCTGGAGTAAATTCCCTTTTTAATGCATGCTAATATTCTGCTGGCTTTGCTTGCTGCAGCTTGGCACTGCATGCTATTGCTCAGTCTGTCTTCTACTAGGACCCCCAGATCCTTCACCATCCTGGAATCCCCCAGGGGTTCTCCCCTAGTGAGTAACTTGCATTTATATTTTTAACCCCCAAGTGCATTACCTTACATTTATCATTATTATTACATTAAACCTTAGTGCGATGGTCAGTGGGAAGACTGCTCCTTACACTTGTGGTTATTGGGTAGAATTACCCCCTTACAAAAAGATAAAAAGATCATTGGTGTCAGTGGGAACTTATCTAAGAGGTAAAATTTGCTCATTGCTCAAAGAACCCTGAGCAACCTCTGGAGGAACACCAGGGTTTCATGGAACTCTGGTTGAGAAACTCTGGTCCAGTGTCTTCCACTGCTGGCCCATGCATTTTTGGGCATAAAGTTACTACCAGAATTATATTAGCCTCATGCCAAATAATCTATTTAGATGGGAGTGTGACTTGAACAGATTGCTGCATGGTCTTCAGCTATTTCCTGATTGAACTCTGACATGACCTGCTACCTTTGTCTTCCCAGCTTGCATGACCCAGCTTGCCTTTGACCTATCTCTGGATGCTTGTCTGCTTGTTTTGACCTCGGCCTGTATTTCAGATTCTGCATTCTGCTTTCTGATTTGGTACCTCACTGTCCAATTGATGCTGACCTTGGCTTGTATCCTAACACTACTTCTTCCTTATGTTAGTGACCATGACTAGTATGCTGAGACTGCTTCTGCCTTATGTTACATATTCAGGTTGAAAAAAGACACAAGTCCATCTAGTTCAACCAAAAAAAAAAAAATCCATTCTCTAGGAAGGGTTCTGGTCATCCCAAACGTCTTCCATTTAAGGATTATGGAGGCCACTGTGCTCTTAGGAACCTTAGGTGCAGCAGAAATTTTTGTTGTAACCTTGGCCAGATCTGTGCCTTGCCACAATTCTGTCTCTGAGCTCTTCAGGCAGTTCCTTTGACCGCATGATTCTCATTTGCTCTGACATGCACTGTAAGGTCTTATATAGACAGGTGTGTGGCTTTTCTAATCAAGTCCAATCAGTATAATCAAACACAGCTGGACTCAAATGAAGGTGTAGAACCATCTCAAGGATGATCAGAAGAAATGGACAGCAGCTAAATTAAATATATGTGTCACAGCAAAGGGTCTGAATACTTAGGACCATGTGATATTTCAGTTTTTCTTTTTTAATAAATCTGCAAAAATGTCAACAATTCTGTGTTTTTCTGTCAATATGGGGTGCTGTGTGTACATTAATGAGGAAAAAAATTAACTTAAATGATTTTAGCAAATGGCTGCAATATAACAAAGAGTAAAAAATTTAAGGGGGTCTGAATACTTTCTGTCCCCACTGTATTTAAATAATTTTTTGGCGGTTGTCCTATTATCTTTTGCAATCTTTCGTTTTGAATTTTTGCGTCCTTAATTTCCTTTTTACATATTCTGTTATATTCCTTGTAGCATTTAAATGATGATAGTGGTCCTTCATTTTTATATTTTTTGAAAGGTATTTTTTATTATTTATAGCCATTTTAACTTTGGTTGTGAGCCACATAGGTTTTATTTTTAGCCTTTTAACCACTTGACGACCGCCTCACGCCGATTTACGTCGGCAAGGTGGCACGGACAGGCAAAATCACGTACATATACGTGATTTGCCTTCCGCGGGTGGGGGGTCCGATTGGACCCCCCCCCGGTGCCCGAGGCGGTCGTCTTTTGTCCCACGGCGATCGGAGATGAGGGGGAGGCCATCCGTTCGTGGCCCTCCCCCTCGCGATCGCCGCCGGCCAATCACATCATTCCTTTGCTGCTGTATGCTAAACAGCAGCAAAAGGAAATGATGTCATCTCTCCTCGGCTCGGTAATTTCCGTTCCGGCCCAAGGAGAGAAGACAGGTATGTGAGTGCACCAACACTACACAACACAGTAGAACATGCCAGGCACACTAAACACCCCGACCCCCCCCCCCCGATCACCCCCCGATCCCCCCCAATCACCCCCCCCCTGTCACAAACTGACACCAGCAGTTTTTTTTTTTTTTTTTTTCTGATTACTGCATTGGTGTCAGTTTGTGACAGTTACAGTGTTGGGACAGTAAGTATTACCCCCCTGTAGGTCTAGGATACCCCCCTAACCCCCCCTAATAAAGTTTTAACCCCTTGATCACCCCCTGTCACCAGTGTCGCTAAGCAATCATTTTTCTGATCGCTGTATTAGTGTCGCTGGTGACGCTAGTTAGGGACCTAAATATTTAGGTTCGCCTTCAGCGTTTTATAGCGACAGGGACCCCCATATACTACCGAATAAATGTTTTAACCCCTTGATGGCCCCCTAGTTAACCCTTTCACCACTGATCACCGTATAACTGTTACGGGTGACGCTGGTTAGTTTGTTTATTTTTTATAGTGTCAGGGCACCCGCCGTTTATTACCGAATAAAGGTTTAGCCCCCTGATCGCCCGGCGGTGATATGCGTCGCCCCAGGCAGCGTCAGATTAGCGCCAGTACCGCTAACACCCACGCACGCAGCATACGCCTCCCTTAGTGGTATAGTATCTGATCGGATCAATATCTGATCAGATCTATACTAGCGTCCCCAGCAGTTTAGGGTTCCCAAAAACACAGTGTTAGCGGGATCAGCCCAGATACCAGCTAGCACCTGCGTTTTGCCCCTCCGCCCGGCCCAGCCCAAGTGCAGTATCGATCGATCACTGTCACTTACAAAACACTAAACGCATAACTGCAGCGTTCGCAGAGTCAGGCCTGATCCCTGCGATCGCTAACAGTTTTTTTGGTAGCATTTTGGTGAACTGGCAAGCACCAGCCCCAGGCAGCGTCAGGTTAGCGCCAGTAGCGCTAACACCCACGCACGCACCGTACAGCTCCCTTAGTGGTATAGTATCTGATCGGATCAATATCTGATCCGATCAGATCTATACTAGCGTCCCCAGCAGTTTAGGGTTCCCAAAAACGCAGTGTTAGCGGGATCAGCCCAGATACCTGCTAGCACCTGCGTTTTGCCCCTCCGCCCGGCCCAGCCCAGCCCACCCAAGTGCAGTATCGATCGATCACTGACACTTACAAAACACTAAATGCATAACTGCAGCGTTCGCAGAGTCAGGCCTGATCCCTGCGATCGCTAACAGTTTTTTTGGTAGTATTTTGGTGAACTGGCAAGCACCAGCCCCAAGCAGCGTCAGATTAGCGCCAGTACCGCTAACACCCACGCACGCACCGTACACCTCCCTTAGTGGTATAGTATCTGAACGGATCAATATCTGATCCGATCAGATCTATACTGGCTTCCCCAGCAGTTTAGGGTTCCCAAAAACGCAGTGTTAGCGGGATCAGCCCAGATACCTGCTAGCACCTGCATTTTGCCCCTCCGCCCGGCCCAGCCCACCCAAGTGCAGTATCGATCGATCACTGTCACTTACAAAACACTTAACGCATAACTGCAGCATTCGCAGAGTCAGGCCTGATCCCTGCGATCGCTAACAGTTTTTTTGGTAGCTTTTTATTGAACTGGCAAGCGCCAGCGGCCTAGTACACCCCGGTCGTAGTCAAACCAGCACTGCAGTAACACTTGGTGACGTGGCGAGTCCCATAAGTGCAGTTCAAGCTGGTGAGGTGGCAAGCACAAGTAGTGTCCCACTGCCACCAAGAAGACAAACACAGGCCCGTCGTGCCCAAAGTGCCCTTCCTGCTGCATTCGCCAATCCTAATTGGGAACCCACCGCTTCTGCAGCGCCCGTACTTCCCCCATTCACATCCCCAACCAAATGCAGTCGGCTGCATGAGAGGCATTTTCTTTATGTCCTCCCGAGTACCCCTACCCAACGAACCCACAAAAAAGATGTCGTGTCTGCAGCAAGCGCGAATATAGGCGTGACACCCTCTATTATTGTCCCTCCTGTCCTGACAATCCTGGTCTTTGCATTGGTGAATGTTTTGAACGCTACCATTCATTAGTTGAGTATTAGCGTAGGGTACAGCATTGCACAGACTAGGCACACTTTCACAGGGTCTCCCAAGATGCCATCGCATTTTGAGAGACCCGAACCTGGAACCAGTTACCGTTATAAAAGTTAGTTACAAAAAAAGTGTAAAAAAAAAAAAAAAATATATAAAATAAAAAAAAATAGTTGTCGTTTTATTGTTCTCTCTCTCTCTATTCTCTCTCTCTTGTTCTGCTCTTTTTTACTGTATTCTATTCTGCAATGTTTTATTGTTATTATGTTTTATCATGTTTGCTTTTCAGGTATGCAATTTTTTATACTTTACCGTTTACTGTGCTTTATTGTTAACCATTTTTTTGTCTTCAGGTACACCATTCACGACTTTGAATGGTTATACCAGAATGATGCCTGCAGGTAAGTCATCTTCTTGGTATCATTCTTTTCAGCCAGCGGTCGGCTTTCATGTAAAAGCAATCCTAGTGGCTAATTAGCCTCTAGACTGCTTTTACAAGCTGTGGGAAGGAATGCCCCCCCCCCCACCGTCTTCAGTGTTTTTCTCTGGCTCTCCTGTCTCAACAGGGAACCTGAGAATGCAGCCGGTGATTCAGCCAGCTGACCATAGAGCTGATCAGAGACCAGAGTGGCTCCAAACATCTCTATGGCCTAAGAAACCGGAAGCTACGAGCATTTTATGACTTAGATTTCGCCGGATGTAAATAGCGCCATTGGGAAATTGGGGAAGCATTTTATCACACCGATCTTGGTGTCATCAGATGCTTTGAGGGCAGAGGAGAGATCTAGGGTCTAATAGACCCCAATTTTTTCAAAAAAGAGTACCTGTCACTACCTATTGCTATCATAGGGGATATTTACATTCCCCGAGATAACAATAAAAATGATTAAAAAAAAAAAAAATGAAAGGAACAGTTTAAAAATAAGATAAAAAAGCAAAAAAAAATAAAGAAAAAAAAAAAAAAAAAAAGCACCCCTGTCGCCCCCTGCTCTCGCGCTAAGGCGAACGCAAGCGGCGGTCTGTCGTCAAACGTAAACAGCAATTGCACCATGCATGTGAGGTATCGCCGCGAAGGTCAGATCGAGGGCAGTAATTTTTGCAGTAGACCTCCTCTGTAAATCTAAAGTGGTAACCTGTAAAGGCTTTTAAAGGCTTTTAAAAATGTATTTATTTTGTTGCCACTGCACGTTTGTGCGCAATTTTAAAGCATGTCATGTTTGGTATCCATGTACTCGGCCTAAGATCATCTTTTTTATTTCATCAAACATTTGGGCAATATAGTGTGTTTTAGTGCATTAAAATTTAAAAAAAGTGTGTTTTTTCCCCAAAAAATGCGTTTGAAAAATCGCTGCACAAATACTGTGTGAAAAAAAAAAATGAAACACCCACCATTTTAATCTGTAGGGCATTTGCTTTAAAAAAATATATAATGTTTGGGGGTTCAAAGTAATTTTTTTGCAAAAAAAAAAAATAACTTTTTCATGTAAACAATGAGTGTCAGAAAGGGCTTTGTCTTCAAGTGGTTAGAAGAGTTGGTGATGTGTGACATAAGCTTCTAAATGTTGTGCATAAAATGCCAGGACAGTTCAACCCCCCCCCAAATGACCCCATTTTGGAAAGTAGACACCCCAAGCTATTTGCTGAGAGGCATGTCGAGTCCATGGAATATTTTATATTGCCACACAAGTTGCGGGAAAGAGACAAATTTTTTTTTTTTTTTTGCACAAAGTTGTCACTAAATGATATATTGCTCAAACATGCCATGGGAATATGTGAAATTACACCCCAAAATACATTCTGCTGCTTCTCCTGAGTACGGGGATACCACATGTGTGAGACTTTTTGGGAGCCTAGCCGCGTACGGGACCCCAAAAACCAAGCACCGCCTTCAGGCTTTCTAAGGGCGTGAATTTTTAAATTTCACTCTTCACTGCCTATCACAGTTTCGGAGGCCATGGAAAGCCCAGGTGGCACAAACCCCCCCCAAATGACCCCATTTTGGAAAGTAGACACCCAAAGCTATTTGCTGAGAGGTATAGTGAGTATTTTGCAGACCTCACTTTTTGTCACAAAGTTTTGAAAATTGAAAAAAGAAAAAAAAAAAAGTTTTTTCTTGTCTTTTTTCATTTTCAAAAACAAATGAGAGCTGCAAAATACTCACCATGCCTCTCAGCAAATAGCTTGGGGTGTCTATTTTCCAAAATGGGGTCATTTGGGGGGGTTTTGTGCCACCTGGGCATTCCATGGCCTCCGAAACTGTGATAGGCAGTGAAGAGTGAAATCAAAAATTTTCACCCTTAGAAATCCTGAAGGCGGTGCTTGGTTTTCGGGGCCCCGTACGCGGCTAGGCTCCCAAAAAGTCCCACACATGTGGTATCCCCGTACTCAGGAGAAGCAGCTGAATGTATTTTGGGGTGCAATTCCACATATGCCCATGGCCTGTGTGAGCAATATATCATTTAGTGACAACTTTGTGCAAAAAAAAAAAAAAAAAAGTGTCACATTCCCGCAACTTGTGTCAAAATATAAAATATTCCATGGACTCAATATGCCTCTCAGCAAATAGCTTGGGGTGTCTACTTTCCAAAATGGGGTCATTTGGGGGGGTTTTGTGCCACCTGGGCATTCCATGGCCTCCGAAACTGTGATAGGCAGTGAAGAGTGAAATCAAAAATTTACACCCTTAGAAATCCTGAAGGCGGTGCTTGGTTTTTGGGGCCCCGTACGCGGCTAAGCTCCCAAAAAGTCCCACACATGTGGTATCCCCATACTCAGGAGAAGCAGCTAAATGTATTTTGGGGTGCAATTCCACATAGGCCCATGGCCTGTGTGAGCAATATATCATTTAGTGACAACTTTTTGTAAATATTTTTTTTTTTTGTCATTATTCAATCACTTGGGACAAAAAAAAATAAATATTCAATGGGTTCAACATGCCTCTCAGCAATTTCCTTGGGGTGTCTACTTTCCAAAATGGGGTCATTTGGGGAGTTTTGTACTGCCCTGCCATTTTAGCACCTCAAGAAATGACATAGGCAGTCGTAAACTAAAAGCTGTGTAAATTACAGAAAATGTACCCTAGTTTGTAGACGCTATAACTTTTGCGCAAACCAATAAATATATGCTTATTGACATTTTTTTTACCAAAGACATGTGGCCGAATACATTTTGGCCTAAATGTATGACTAAAATTTAGTTTATTGGATTTTTTTTATAACAAAAAGTAGAAAATATCATTTTTTTTCAAAATTTTCGGTCTTTTTCCGTTTATAGCGCAAAAAATAAAAACTGCAGAGGTGATCAAATACCATCAAAAGAAAGCTCTATTTGTGGGAAGAAAAGGACGCAAATTTCGTTTGGGTACAGCATTGCATGACCGCGCAATTAGCAGTTAAAGCGACGCAGTGCCAAATTGTAAAAAGACCTCTGGTCCTTAGGCAGCATCATGGTCCGGGGCTCAAGTGGTTAAACGTATTGCCCATGGGAATATACTTTGCAGTGAGTTTGCATACAGTCTTTTTGAAGAATTCCCATTTCTGCTCTGTGTTCATTGATGCCACTATTCCCTCCCAGTCTAAGTCCTGGAGAGCAGCCCTCATCCTTGGAAAATTTGCTCTCTTAAACTTAGATGTTTTTATCTTTCCCGTATGTGTTTGTTGCTTACAGCTAACATTAAATTAAATCATGTTATGGTCACTGCTACCCAGATGTTTTTTTATATGAATATTGGTAATAAACTCTGCATAGTTTAACCACTTCAGCCCCAGAAGATCTTCCTCCTTAATGACCAGGCCATTTTTTGCAATACAAAAAGATACATTTTTTGCAATACGGCACTGCGTCGCTTTAACTGACAATTGCGCAGTCATGCTAAGTTGTACCCAAACTAAATGTATGTCAATTTTGAAAAAAACACAATATTTTGTACTTTTTGCTATAATAAATATAAAAAAAAAAAATTCCTCATCAGTTTAGGATGATATATATTCTTCTACATATTTTTGGTAAAAAAAATCGCAATAAGTGTATATTGATTGGTTTGTGCAAAAGTTATAGCGTCTACAAAATAGGGGATAGATTTATGGCATTTTTATTATTATTTTTTTTTTACTAGTAATGGCGGCGATCTGCAATTTTTATCGGGACTGGGACATTGCAGCGGACAAATCGAACACTTTTGACACTTTTTTGGAACCATTGACATTTATACAGCGATCGGTGCTATAAATAGCCACTGATTACTGTATAAATGTCACTGGCTGGGAAGGGGTTAACACTAAGGGGCTGATCAAGGGGTTAAATGTGTTCCCTATGTGTGTTCTAACTGTGGGGAGAATGTGGCTGACTAGAGGAGGAGCGAGATCGTTGTTCCTCCTCATTAACACTGGGAGGTCTATAACTAACTCCAATGATAACCTTTGTAGTACGCACACCCATGCACAGTTCCACCCATAATGCTTCAGACTCATTATACTCTCCATCAACTAGGTTCTCTTTCACACTCACTTTGAGATCACTTCTCACATAGAGACAGACACCACCATCCCTCTGTTTTTGTCTTTCCAAAAGAGAGCCCAGCCAGGAATATTAATAGCCCAGTCATGAGAAGAATGAAGCCAAGATTCATACCAATTAGATCATAGTTCTCTTCGTGCACCAGAGCTTCCAACTCACCCAGTGGTGGTCCGTGCACTGTGGGCGCACGGGCCCTTTCAGGATGCCAGATGCATGGATTCCTATGGCGGGGGGTGAGAGGGGGTGGTACATTTTGAAGCACCTGATTAAAGCCTGAGGCTCTAATAGGCTGAGTGTGCGCCCTGATCCCACCCAATTGTGTGATGATAGCGAATTAATTTTCGCTATTTTCACACCAACCTTCCTCCCCACCAATCAGGAGGCAGGACCTGCTTCCTGATTGGCCAAAGCGCCAGGTCACCCTATTGGATGCCTGGCGCTTAGGAAGAGGAGCGAGGAGACGCGCTGGAGCGGAGGTCGCAGCTGCCGCCCTGAGAGGTAAGTCCCCTCGGCTGCATCCCCCCACCCCTACCCCGGGCGCGGGGGGTGCCAGAGCCGTGATCTGCGGGCGCGCGGGGGGAGTATGTTGTTTTTTTGTTTTTTTATATTGGATATAATTATGGGGATGTGGTACAGTTAAATATTTGGCCAGCCACTCCTTTGGTTTAGTGGGAAAATCTTCCAACAGGGACATCTGTTCTGCAAGCAACTCTCTAAGATGGGAACTTAGTTCAGTTTAGAGAGATTTTACTCTCATTTTCCAATGTACAGAACGTCCCATAAGTCGCCATACATAGGGAAAATGTAGCTAAACGTACCTGTATTTATAAATGATTCATTAGAAAATTTTACAAAATATTTACAAAATTGTGTTGGCCACCTCTTTCTACACACACACACACAAAGTCTAAAAAGTATAAAAATATGATGGGACAAGTGGCGGCATTTGATGGGCACAGGTGGCTGCATTTGATGGGCACAGGTGGCGGCATTTGATGGGCACAGGTGGCTGCATATGATAGGCACAAGTGGCTGCATTTGATGGGTGAATGGCTGCATTTGATGGACAATTGGCTGCATTTGATGGGCACAAGTGGCTGCATTTGATGGGCACAGGTGGCTGCATTTGATGGGCACAAGTGGCTCCATTTGATGGGCAAGTGGCTGCATTTGATGGGCACAAGTGGCTGGATTTGATGAGCACAATAGCTGAGTTTTATGAGCACAGTGACTGAGTTTGATGGGCACAAGTGGCTGCATTTGATAGGCAAGTGGCTGCATATGATGGGCACAATGGCTGCATTTGATGGGCACAAGTGGCTGCATTTGATGGGCAAGTGGCTGCATATGATGGACACAGTGGCTGCGTTTGATGGGCACAGTGGCTGCGTTTGATGGGCACAAGTGACTGCATTTGATGGGCAAGTGGCTGCATTTGATGGGCACAAGTGGCTGCATTTGATGGGCAAGTGGCTGCATATGATGGGCACAGTGGCTGCGTTTGATGGGCACAAGTGGCTGCATTTGATGGGCAAGTGGCCGCATATGATGGGCACAGGTGGCTGCATTTGATGGGCACAGGTGGCTGCATATGATGGGCACAAGTGGCTGCATATAATGGGAACACGTGGCTGCGTTTCATGGGCACAAGTAGCTGCGTTTCATGGGCACAAGTGGATGCATTTTATGGGCACAATGGATGCGTTTGATGGGCACAATGGCAGCGTC
The DNA here is from genome assembly GCF_042186555.1 of Aquarana catesbeiana. NCBI lineage: Eukaryota > Metazoa > Chordata > Amphibia > Anura > Ranidae > Aquarana > Aquarana catesbeiana. The sequence goes on from NC_133325.1 coordinate 60,162,791, forward strand.
TAATGGGCACAAGTGGCTGTGTTTCATGGGCAGAAGTGGCTGCGTTTCATGGGCATAATGGCTGCATTTGATGGGCACAGTGAGGCTGCAATTGATGGGGGGGTCAGTATTTTTCAGTTTGTTTGCGCCCCCCAAAAAAATTTTGCACACCAGCCGCCACTGAACTCACTTATTTTGTGTGGCAGACTTCTGCATTGGTGAACAAACACTTTAATTCATTGTCACATTTTGCAAACCTATGTTGCATATTTTTTACTTTAGTACAAAAAGTACCATTTCCAATGGTTGTTTGTAACATAGGAACCTTTATATCAGCTGCCATAGCCCTCCCCCCATCTTTCCCCATTCCACCAACGAATAGGGGCTGACCCCTGACTGACCTGTCTGCCCCATTATAATCTAATTCACCCTCCCCCCACAAGCCTAGTTTAAATACTCCTCCAGCCTTCCTATAAACCCTTCCCCCAGCACAGTAGACCCCCTTCCATTTAGGTGCAAACCATCTTTAGCATAGAGGTTGCACCCCAATGAAAAGTCAGCCCAGTGCTCTAAAAATGCAATTCCCTCCTTCGAAGGCTGGATTCACACCTATGCATTTTTAGTGCTTTTTGCATTTTGCAGATTTGCACTACAGAATGTCTTCCATAGGAAACCATGTAAAATGGACTGTAGTGCAAATCTGCAAAATGCAAAAAGCACTAAAACTGCATAGATGTGAATCCAGCCTTACACTAGGTCTGTAGCCAAGCATTCAGCTCTCTAATCTCCCCCTGCCTTTCCTGTGTTGCGCATGGCACAGGCAATATTTCAGAGACTATCACCTTGGAGGTCCTTCCCTTCAACTTGCAGCCTAGTTTTTTAAATTGGTTCTTAAGGAGCCTCTCCTTCCATATATTCTGTCATTAGTTCCAACATGGACCAAGACAACTGGGTCATGCCCGGCCCCTCCCAGTAATTTATCAACCCGGTTACAACACATGCCGAACCCTGGCACCAGGGAGACAGCAAACCATTCAGTTGAGGCGATCCTGACGAGAAATTGTTCTATCAGTCCTTCTGATTATAGAATCTCTTATTACCACCAACTGTCTAGGCCTACCTGCACTACCCTCACCACAGCTACTTGATGGACTGCTCTCCCAGATGTTAGGGGGAGCAGTGACATCTAGGGCTGCCACCTCTGAGCTTGATACCCCACATCTTCACCCAACTTGGCGAATCTGTTATGCCGCGTATACACGAGCGGACTTTACAGCAGACTTTGCCCGGCGGACTTTTCGACGGACTTTATGACGGACTTTCTGAATGAACGGACTGGCCTACACACAATCCACCAAAGTCCGTTGAATTCGTACATGATGACTTATGACCGGACTAAAACAAGGAAGTTCATAGCCAGTAGCCAATAGCTGCCCTAGCGTGGGTTTTTGTCCGTCGAACTAGCATACAGACGAGCGGACTTTTCGACCGGACTCGAGTTCGACGGAAAGATTTAAAACATGTTTCAAATCTAAGTCCGTCCAACTTTTGAGCAAACAAAGTCCGCTGGAGCCCACACACGATCGAACTGTCCGACAAAATCCCGTCCGCCGGGCAAAGTCTGCCGTAAAGTCCGCTCGTGTGTACGCAACATTAGGGTGCTCAAACCCAGGGCTGGCCTTCCTTTTCTGTGAGCCCCTACCATTCCCTCTAAGTACATTAACCCATCTTGCTAACTGATAATCCTGACTTACCCCTCCACCCTCCCCATTAACCCTACTAGCCACCTGCTCAGATGACCCCTTTCAAGGTGGTCAGTTCTGCCCAGTGTTGCAATTTGCTCCTCCAGATCTCTAATGCGAGCTTTCAGAAGGGCAACCTGCTCACATCTGTCGCAACGTTATCCATCCTGGAGCTGTTGCTCCATTCTTGTATACATCCGGCACACTGTGCACTGCACAAAACCTTCAATCTTGCTAGCACACATTTTCCCAGTTACAATAATAATATTACTAAAAAGAAATTTTAGATGTTACTTACAGGTTTGATGACTCCTGTTATAATCTCCTGTTTTCAACTCTTTGGTTGGGAAGATATCACGAAAGCGTTTCCTGTCCAACGGGTCCTGCGGGGTTAGAGACGTGCTACTCATTCTCACGATTCTCGGCACCTGGTTTCCCTTAATATCCTCTCCGGCATACTTTCCCTGTTGCTGTTCATGTGCTTCTCTACATTTGAGACCCATCTTTGCCAAGTGGCCTTCTCTTGGGCGTTTTTCGGGGCTTTTCGCATCGGCGAACTGGTTTCAAAATCCACATCCTTGGCGGGCGGCGTTCTGATGGAGGATGTAACCTTCTATGAGTGCTGCGTGTCAGTTTTATTGTGTATATCAAAAACCAACAGCTTTGGCAAGAGCAGAAGGGTTGTTTTATACCCTTGCGGGGGCCCCTTTTGCCCTGTTTCGCTGGCCTCCCCCTTCATGTCCGCACGCCCCCCGTCCCCTACTTTCTTTGTCAATGTCGATTCCTCCTCTCGAGGCAGGTTCCAATTTTTGCGGGTTTTCCATTGCTGCCTTGAGAAACTAGGCCTTCCTTCGTGTGATTTTTTTGTGATCTTGCGACCCACTCTTTTTGCATCGGTGCTGCTACCGCTGCTTCTGGTATGGGTTTCTCCGATACAGAACTCCAGCGTCTGGGTACATGGGAATCGTCTAGTTTTTCTTTGTACATCCGCCCACACCTGTTGTTTTAATTTTCAGGTTGTTACCTAGCTTTAATCTGGATTTTTGGAGATTCCTTCATTTACTGGGCCACTCGTCGGTCAGAAGTTCAGAGCTAAGGGAAGAATTTGGGTTTTACCTATGATCTCGCCAGATTCCATTGGCTTGGGCTCCGTGGGTTACGCTGGCCTCAATCCCTTCCGGAGTGTCTCAATGTTCTTCCTTGTCGTTCTCATGTTTCTGGCTCCATCATCTTCATTCTTCACGCTGGAGGGAATGACGTGGGTTTATACACATTTTGTGGGCTTAATCTCCGCAATCAAGAAAGACATTGCTCATTGCTATGCAGTCTATGCCAATTTGGTTCTCATCTCGTCTAAAATCATGCCCCGCTTGCTATGAGCCAGGGAAACACCTGGCCCCTGTCTGGAACATTTCCATCGCAAGGTTAATGCCCAGGTCGCCAAGTTTGTTCGGCAGATCGGGGGGTCTGTGATCTGGCACAAGGATTTGGAGGATGCTAATGATGATCTGCTGAGATCGGATGGCGTTCACCTTAATGACATCGGGTTGGACATCTTCAACCTTGGCCTGCAGCGTGGTGTGGAACAGGCGCTGGCTGCGGTGGTGCACCCGTCAGCTATCCACTGACGTGTGGATGGGGTTTTCTTGAACTTGCCGCATTTAAAGTTGCTATAATGGGCTATGCCCTTGATAAAAAATTGGAAGTAGGCTGTCTGACTAATACTTATGGTAAGGATAGGCCCCCTTTGGAATTGCGTGCACACAGTACGACTGTGACTGGCACTGGTTAAAGTGTTCATATGTTAAGTGTTGGAATTTAATAAAGCTGTGGCCTTGCTCTTTCCAACCTAATGGTTGTAAGTGTTTTTTTTTAATGGGGTGAGGGTGGTGGGGGTTTGGGATCCCATTATGTTACATTTGATTTGTACCTAGGCCCATTGCTCCTAAGCAGGACCTCTTGAGCCCCCATAGGTAAAGAGAGCCTTGACTGATGGGGGCATGGCTAGGTGCCGGACAAGGTGGTTGATGGTCACCAAGGATTGGTGGAGATATGGGAGATGGGCTAGGCCTGAGCTCAGAAAACCTTTACCCCCAGGGAATTCTGGGTCTCTCACATTCAATAACTGGCACTGCCTGCAACATTGGCTCTCATGCCACTCTGTCTCATTTAGATTGAAGTACCACCACCAAACACAATCCATTCAAGTAAATGCAGAAGCACCACAAACGTTCCATACACACAGTTGTAGTTTGCTAATGTGTCATATCGCCTTGCCTCCAGCTTGCAGAGCAGAATAACTGCAAAAAACAAACTACGTGCTGTCACCATAAGAACTGCTGCAGTTTTGTGAGTCACACTAAAAGTTCCTCTGTACCTTCACGTTTGTATCGATTACCGCTATATAGTTATTAGAGTGTACAGCACAAGATGGGAATTTAGAAATAAACTGTAGTTTATTCCTGTGACAAACCAATAAGACAGATCACATCTTAAATTCAGTGTAATTACTTGAGAAATTTTTTTTCAATCTAGCGAGGGCGATAAAAAGAAGGATCACAATAACCAGGCAATGTAAAATTTCTGTGAATGCCCGAACGGCGGATTGTGTGATTCAGCTACAGAGAACAGATAAGCACAATAAGACTGTTGATTCAATGCACTGCAACATTCTTAGTCATACAGCAAGGTAGTTGTTTTTTTCTGAACGGGGAAAAGATAATGGAATTTTTCCTGAGTGTTACAATAAATAAAATATGTGGCCAAGCAAGAAGCAAGTTTCATCTCTTAAAGAAGTACAAAACTCTGGAAGCTGTGCCCAAAAAAGGCAGGCAGAGGGCAAAGAGCTAGTCACCAGTATTGCCTGTAGTCAGAGGTGGCTCTAGGCTTTGTGAGGCCTTAGGCAAAACTTACAAATGAGGCCCCAGGGACTGGGACGCTCCGTGATGAGGCACTATTCCTCAGGCTGCGGGCAGTATCTGATTTGCCTGTCAGCTCCTGGGCCACAGAGTCCCAGTGGGGGTAGGCGGAGCCGCCGGCATCAACTTCAGTGATTGAGAACAGGTAAATTAGGCGGACGCGAGGCCCCTGTGAGTGCGAGGCCTTAGGCGACCGCCTAATTTGCCTAATTAGAGAGCCGCCTCTGCCTGTAGTGTCTCTGAAGCTGATCTTTTCCCCATTACTGACTTACCATACTTACCATACTGTTCTGTACTGTGTCGCTGTATGGAGGTGGCCATTTTGGTATAGGCAGGGCTTTGCTTTTTCATGTCAGAGCCTCAAGACAGGAGAACAGTGAGCAGCACAGTAGGGACATCACCAAATCTCACTCCAAATCTCATGAGACTTGCAGTCATAGGCGGCAATGCCTTAAATCTCACACTGCAGATATACAGCTATGAGTTTGAAGGTACAGGAGCGCCTACCGGGAAGTGCATTGCTATTTTTCAGATGGAATCCCAAACAAAAAAGTACATTTTCAGTGTACTGCTTAGACAGAATTAACATTACACTCATTTTCCAGTAAGAGGAAATCTTTACTTTTTCATATAAATTTCGTTATTTTACAGGATTTCTATAGCACCAACAGTGCTTTCAAAAACAGAGGCAGACAGTACAGTTACAATACAATTCATTGCATGAGGAATCAGAGGGTCCTGTTTGTTAGAGCTACAATCTAAAAGGAAGGGTCAAGTGATGCAAGAGGTAATAACTGTAAGGGATGAGCTGATGAAGAACGTATAAGTACAGTTTTTTGTTAGAGGCGGGATATGCCCCCCTGAACCGAAGGGTTTTCAGGGATTGTCTAAAGACAGACAGTGTAGGAGATAGTCAGACTGGAGTAGGGGGTTCCAGATGATGGGAGAGTCCCTGAAGAAGTTATGTAGGCGAGCATGGAAGAAATTGACAAGGGAGATAGAGAGCAGGAGGTCTTGGGAGGAGCAAAGAGAATGGTTTGGTTGGTATTTTGGGACAAGGCTGGTGATGTAGCTGGGGTAGAGTTGTGGATGGTTCTGTTTGTGGTTGGTAATATTTTGATCTAGATTTTTTGGGTGAGCCGAAGCCATCCCTCATATCAACACTGCTACTGATTCCCCCCCCCCCCACCACCACTACTGCCACTGATACCTCCCACCACCACTACCGCCACCGATTCCACCACTATTACTGCCACTGATCCCCCCCACCACCACTACTGCCACTGGATTCCCCCCACCACCACTACTGCCACTGGATTCCCGCCCACCACCACTACTGTCACTGACACCCCCCCTCCACCACTACTGCCACTGATACCCCCACCACCACTACTGCCACTGATTCCTCCCACCACCACTACTGCCACTGATTCCCCCCCACTACCACTACTGCCACTGATTCCCCCCCACCACCACTACTGCCACTGATACCCCCACCACCACTACTACTGATTCTCCCCACCACCACTACTGCCACTGATACCCCCACCACACCACCACCACCAATACTGCCACTGATACCCCACCACCACTACTGCCATTGATACCCCCCCACCACCACTACTGCCACTGATTCCCCCCACCACAACACCAACACCACTAGTGCCACTGATACCCCCCAAACCACCACCACTACTAGTGCAACTGATTCCCCCCCACTACACCACCACCACTACTGCCACTGATTTCCCCCACACACACCACCACCGATACCCCCACATAACTTTGACCATTGCGGCCACTGATCCACCCCCCCCCCACACACCACCATCACCACTACTTCCACTGATCAACCAAAACCACCACGACCATTGCTGCCACTGATCCCATCCTGCAACCACCATCCTTGCCACTGATCCCATTCCCTCCCCACTACTGCCACTCATCCCATCCAATCCCCCCCTTCAACTACCACTCATCCCATCCCATCCACCCCAACCACCACCCTTGCCACTGATCCCATCCTCCCACCACCACTGCCACTCATTTCATCCAATGTCCCCCACCGCTTCCACTCATCCTCCATTTTTCTCCTGCAGCCGCTAAAAGCCTGCTTCTCCTTCTCTCCTTCCCATAGGCATTCAGTGGCTGCAGGAGGAAAATGGGGGGGATTTGTTCCTTCATATGCCGCCCCTCCTATACAGGTCCTGCTGCCCCCGGGATCAGTGGGAAGGGCCCTGGCCGGAAGTCAGGGGGGCTCTTCATGGTTTCTTGCAGCGGGGGCCCTGAAGGTTCTAGTTACGCCTCTGTCCTATTGCCTTGACATTCCAGTCTACTAATGCACGTGTAGGTGTTTTTCAAACAATTCCAGATTCAATGAATTTTTATTGAAAGGTTTGTAAACTTACTTGACAAAAAGTGCAATTTCAGTCAAGGAAAGCATATGCACTAGTTGAGATATTATACATTGGGGATCTGTAATTAGATATACCATGTCTCTATTTAATCTTTGCATTACTATCCAGTAAAGAACCTCCTGTGTTCATTCAATTGTGTTTTAAGTACCAACAAAAGAATTTGAATTTAAGACATTTGAATAGAATTTTAGTAAGGAGAAAGAAGGGAATGATAGGATATAATAGGTAGGACATGGGGGGAAGGGAATCTGCTGGGGTGAGGCCTTTCTCTGGTAGAACAGGATAGATTGAGTAGATTGATAGATCAGTTAGATGGTCAAGAGGGATTGATCAAAGTCCCTAAGTAGGTAATGTTCAATCCAGGGGCAAATTTCGGACTCCCTTAAGATTTTTGTCGATGTCCGTGGGGATACCCCCGATTGTCTCACGGAGAGGAAGAACGTGGAAACCCTGATGTAAAAAAGCATTTCCCCGTTCTGCCTAATGACACTGATCACCGCTCCCTGTAATCGGGAGCGGTGATCAGTGTCATGTCACACATAGCCCAGCCCCCCCCACAGTTAGAATCACTCCCTAGGACACACTTAACCCTGTCACTGCCCCCTAGTGGTTAACAACTTCACTGCCAGTCACATTTACACAGTAATGCATTTTTAATCGCACTGATCGCTGTATAAATGTGAATGGTCCCAAAATAGCACCAAAAGTGTCCGATCTGTCCGCCATAATGTCACAGTCATGATAAAAATCGCTGATCGCCGCCATTACTAGTAAAAAAAATTATTAATAAAAAAGCCATAAAACTATCCCCTATTTTGAAGATGTTATAACTTTTGCGCAAACCATTCAATAAATGCTTATTGCGTTTTTTCCCCAAAAATATGTAGAAGAATACATATCGGCCTAAACTGAGAAAAAAAAAATGTTTTTTTTTTTTATATATATATTTTGGGGATATTTAATATAGCAAAAAGTAAAAAATAATGTGTTTTTTTCAAAATTGTCGCTATTTTTTTTGTTTATAGCGCAAAAAATAAAAACCGCAGAGGTGATTAAATACCACCAAAAGAAAGCTCTATTTGTGGGGAAAAAAGGACGTCAATTTTGTTTGGAAGCCACGTCGCACGACCGCGCAATTGTCAATTAAAGCGACGCAGTGCCGAATCACAAAAAGTGCTCTGGTCTTTTGCCAGCCAAATGGTTCGGGGCTGAAGTGGCTATTCATTGTGGTCGCTGCACATACTGAATTTTTTTTTTTCAATTTTTTTTTTTTACAGCACATAGACCATGTATTGAACTTATTAACATTTCTTTTAAGAAAATTAGTGTATTGGGTTTTTTTTTGGTAGTTCTTGGTTTATTTGTTTGTTTAATGAGCCAAAATAATTTTTATTATTATTCAGGATTTATTTAGCACCAAAGGTTGTGCAGCACTTTACAACATGAAGGCAGACAGTACAAAAAAGGTGGAAAAAAAAACAAAGTTCATTGTTAGGGTTTACATTTAAATATGACTCTACACAGTAAGGGCAAGTATAGATTGAAAACTATATAGTAAATCTAAGCCAATTTTCTTCAAATCAAATGTATCATAGTTTAAATGCCGATTCAATAAAAGTAGTCATTTAAACACCATCGATTATCACTATTTCTATGTGTTGGCTTTACTCACTCACATTTTATATACATTTTATATTGATTTTCCACTCTGCTTACCAAACTCGTTATTGCTTACTGCTATGTATTATCTGCATGGATTTTCTTTCAATGTTGTTTGGAAAACACACCACTGTCTCTGAAGTATTAATCATTTTTCATTTATTTTAAAGCAGACCTTCACGCCAAAATCATGCTTTGTCCCTCTGCAACTCTTTCCCTCTCTTCTATTTAACTTTTTGCCATCCATGTAATGCATATGCAACAAAGAGGGTGCACTTTAACATCCACCCACCTCACATATTCGTCCATGGATGGACGAGGTTTCAATGTTGAGAATGCACTCACAGCACAGCTGTTGAGTCCTCCTACCTTAGGGCCCTATAATTGCGTTAGGTGTGTTGGTAAATTGCGCTGCCATTAATTTTGAATGCAGAAAGGAGGGAGAGATGAGGGCGCTCTGGGGAAGCTGGGTATCCGGTCCTTAGTACCAATGGAGAGATGGCACTGAAGGCAGCACTTTGTAGAGAAGAAGCAGCTCGGGTTCTGGAACCAAGCTGGAACGCACACAGTCAATGTGACATCAGGCGAAGGTGGTGGGCAGTAACGCGTTTCGGAGCATGCGCAGCTCCTTCGTCAGAGATGTGACAGAGGAGCTGTGCATGCTCCGAAACACAGTGCGTTCCAGCTTGGTTCCAGAACCTGGGCCGCCTCATCGTATCTTCACCTTCTCACCAATCCACATCACCAGGGACCCTGACAGCTGCAGGATGGCTCTCTCTTTCCCCCAGATAGACGAGGATTACAGCGATCCGCATGAGGACAAATCATTATATGCCTATGACCTCGTACTATCTTGTAAGTGTTTTTAATCCCATTGTGCCTGTAATAAATCTTTTAACCACTGCACTTAGAGGCCCCTTTCTCTTTTCTTTATTCATTATGAATGGCATGCCAACACACAAAATGCCTGTGCCCTGCAACACACCACAGCACAACACATGATGTACAGTGCACTGCTAAAATATGCAGACAGCATCTATCTTTTCATGTGTTCAGGTGTATACAGCCCATTCAAAATGTACTGTGCTACATCAGTTTCTATGGCCATCCTGCTCTAGGATTACTGGGAGTCAATGAGAACCGTTGTCATCTGTGCCCACCTCACAAATATGTCATAATGACTGACACCCGATTCACAGACAGAAATGCTCACCTGGTAGTCCAAAAAGATGCTTCCACTTGGCAAACACAGCTCTCATTTAAGGTCACCTTAGAACAGCGTTTCTCAACTCCAGTCCTCAAGGCGGACCAACAGGTCATATTTTCAGGTTCTCCATTATTTTGCGCTGGTGTTTCGATCAGTTTCACTGCCTTAGTAATTACCACAACTGTTTCATCTGAGGGAAATCCTGAAAACATAACCTGTTGGAGCGCCTTGAGGACTGGAGTTGAGAAACGCTGTTCTAAGAAGACATCCATAGCTACTTGTTTACATCATGTTCACAGCACGCTTGCCTCTTCTGCATAGGTCTCATATCAGAGCTCTGTGTTGGCCTTATTCATAAAGGCTGATGTAAAGCCTTATGAGAAAAATCACCATGGTCATCTAGCTACCAGTGGTCTGACCCTATAGCAGTGTATGTAGGGAACAGCAAACAGTCTAACACAGGGAAGTTAGTCAGGAATCTACATCACATCTCAACTGCGCAACAACCCAAGAGACGGGCTTAGGTAATGCCACAGGAAGAAGTCGTCAGGACTAGGAAGAACACTGCCAAGCCATTAAAACTGGCAACATCGATCCTGCTAATGGATTCTTGCAAAAATGTCCAAGGAGGTCTTGGCTCTGGCTGTACATGCTTGAAGCAATTAAAATAAACCTGTAGGGCGCTAATCCCAAAAAGCCAATTCATTTACAACGTGTGGAACCCTTGAGCACAGTGAGTTTCTGAAAACTGGAAAAAGGGGAATGATGGTTACTGGAGCCAGAGTCCTCTTAAGTGATATGTAGAGTCCTGGGACACCTGAGGAAAGTTGGCCTGACTGTCTATTCTGTATATGAAACTGAATTGCAATACTGTTTTCTTCGTAAAGTTTTAAAGTTTTACCAATGATAAACTCCTAAATATCTCATTTCATTTACCATCAAGCCCACAGGAACTACGGTATATTGATTTTCATTACAGTTAACATTTTTAAATATATAACTGTGAAATGACTTACCTATTATCTTAACACCTCTTATTTATACCCATTTAAACTAGGGGGTTGGTTTACTAAAATGAAAAAAGACTGCTCACTTTGAAAGGGAAATTGCACACTCCAAGGGAATTATCCCCAAAGCTTTGTGAATAGGGTGAATCTCTGCTGACCTCCATAATCCAATCATGTGAAAAAATTATTGTTTTTTGTTTTCCTTACAACTGACTGGGTATTCTTTGTAACAATAAATTTCAGCCACATTCACTAAGCTCTGGGGAAAATTCCCTTGCAAAGTGAGCAGCCTATTTGCCTTTAGTTAATCAGCCTCTATATGTAGAGGCCCTATATATACTTGCTCTGGTTCCTTGGTTGGCTGAAATTCTGGATTTTACAATTTAAAGCCGAGCTTTGACCATTTTTTTTAAGGTCCCCTCTCTCCTGCCTTGTCTTTCCTCCTTCTGCAAAAAAATAATAAAAATAATTAATTAAAAAGTTTCTAACCTTGCCTGGACCAGAAAGGTATAAGATCTCCCCTCCTGTATGCACAGACACCCAGGGGTGTGTGTGCGCATGCACAACATCTTGCAAACTGCCTCCTGGGATGGCTACATCACACATGGTTTTCAAGAAGACGCACATGTGCCAAATGTGCCAATTAAAGGTGGCGGGACTGAAGAAGAGAGGCGATAAAGAGCTTTTTCATCAAGCAAGACAGCACTGGACTGCATAGTCTAGTAAGTATGTTTTTTTTATTTTTTATTTTAAGACAGGGACGAGTGTTAGGGGTTATTTTGGGGGGTGGGGGTCATTAGGCAGAGTGTAGTTCCTGCTTAAATTGGAATTGCTGAGAGGTATATTATGCTTTCATCAGGACACGTTGCTATTCTTATGCCATTACTACACAAAAAAGCCCAAAATAAAGCAAAGCAAAATCAGTCAAAGGGACTTTAAAAAGGCACTTGGAAATGTATTTTACTCTCCTTTCAGTTGACATCAGAGTCTGTAATTTATCTTTGACAAACGTGTCTGAGATTAAACTGAAAAGATTTGGGAAGCAGAAATGATAGCTTCAGTTCTCAGCCTCCTGTGGTATCTCCTGGCACAATTCGCTGCGGCTGACAGGCCCCTGGTGTCTCGGGAGGATGCCAGAGACTATGTGACACATTCACTCACTTCACTGAATACAATCTTCAAGATCACAGTATATAACCGTCCGTAAAAAAATAAATAAAAAAAAGAGCGAGAGAAAGAAATCCCTTGTCCGCATTTATTTTTAATTGCATTTGCTGCTGCAGGGGGAGTAATTCAGCTGAAATGCTTTAAGTAAATACCAGACATATGCTAACAGTCTTATTATATAAGGATTGATCCAGTGACTCTAGAAGCAACAAAGAATCGTGACAAGCTCACTTAAGTTATGCCAAAAACAGATGAAGACTAGGAAGTTAAACACACATGAGAGATAGAGGTAGAACCAAGAACTGCTTCAGAAAAAGCAGCTACAGGCAATGTTCTACAAGTAGGTAGTAGTTAGGCCTACAGTAAGAGAAAAGGGAAGCATGGGTACAGGGCCGATATGATTGGGTTAAAAAGGGTTTAGTATAAGAGGGTTTTATTCTGTAGAAATACTTACCAGAATTGGTGGGTCAGGCAGGAACAGGTGGGGCTTCAGGGGATGGTCAGTAGGAGGGTCCTAGAAAGTCTTTAGTTGGAAGAGAGCTAGCGTTGGGAAAACATCCCACCCTCTCTCCCTTCTTTATTTTTGGGGGTGAATTTGTGCCCTCTTGGGACAGTTATGGGTTTTGTGGGGATATGTCATAGCAGCTGGTCGGGTTCAAGGTCCTTGAAGGTGGTCATTAAGGTCCTTGAAGGTGGTCATTATGAACAAAATGTACATTGGTAAGGACCAATCCTAGGTACGGCTCGCCCCTTATTTGGTATGGTTCAGGTGAACTGTGGGTTGTTCAAGGTTGTATCTGTGATTATTGGTGCTATTGTCTCTGAGTCTGTAGGCTGAAGGCCTACCTTTCCGTATTATGCAGGTACTCTGTTAAGTAGAGATATCTACAAGCACCTTGGGGCTCTATTCCTACTGCACTGAATGTTAATATGTTATTTATACAATTTATTAATAAAGGGCTGCTATGCACATAAACTCCAGTGTGCGCTATGTGTGGCTGCTTAGGTATTAAAGCAGTGGAGTATTGGGCAAGCCAATGCCCTGGTCAAGAGTTAAAACACCCGGGTATTTAATTTATATGCGATGAGATAAGTTAAAGACTTGTTACATATGCCTGTTGGAAATTACAATGGTGTACAGGTTTTTTTTACCTTTTGAAATACAAGGTGTTCCCATTCATTTTGAGTGTTTCCTTCGCCCCATTGCATTTTCCATAATACATTTTTAAAAGGGGGCAAAAAAGGAATGATTTGCATGACTTTATGTGGACATGTAAATATCTTTCTGTTATAAGAAGGTAATGCTGTATCTCATAGTACTTTATAGGTGGGCTTTTTGGTTCTTTTTGAACTGCTGCAACATGACCTTACTGGTAGTAATGTTGCCCTGGACCCACAGGCCCTACACCATAGAGCCAGTAAAGTCAAAGCTTGCACTGATGAAGCCAAAGATGCCTGAAATTACAAGTTTGTAATACTGGCTCATAAAATTAGCTACACAATATTGTTGCTCAATACCCAGATGGCTGAAGGGAGCAAAAATGAATGCTTTGCATAACTCTGCCCACTAACCCATAAGCAGAGACTGAGCTTTATGTCCTTTGGGTCTCATACTGGAAGTACATCTCCAATGTTATAAGAACGCAATGCTAGCCAGAACACTATCTGCATGGAGTTTGCATGTTCTTCCTGTGGTTATGTGGGTTTACACTGGGTACTTATTCATTCTCAAAGATCAAAAGAAACACTGTGGGATTTCAGTTGGTGTATAACAGTTTAGGAACACTAATGCCCCGTACACATGGTCGGATTTTCCGATGGAAAATGTCCGATCGGAGCGTGTTGTCGGAAATTCCGACCGTGTGTAGGCTCCATCGGACATTTTCCATAGGATTTTCCGACACACAAAGTTGGAGAGCAGGAGATAAAATTTTCCGACAACAAAATCCGTTGTCGGAAATTCCGATCGTGTGTACACAAATCCGACGGACAAAGTGCCACGCATACTCAGAATAAATAAAGAGATGAAAGCTATTGGCCACTGCCCCGTTTATAGTCCCGACGTACGTGTTTTACGTCGCCGCGTTCAGAACGATCGGATTTTCCGACAACTTTGTGTGACCGTGTGTATGCAAGACAAGTTTGAGCCAACATCCATCGGAAAAAATCCTAGGATTTTGTTGTCGGAATGTCCAAACAAAGTCCGACCGTGTGTACGCCCTATTACTGTGTTTATAATAGTGGGATGGCATTCTGCCAAGATGTGCTCTTACACAAAAAAAAGCAGTTTTGATGCCTATGCTGCAAACTGTGGAAATTAATTTTTCCACAATGCTCGAACATACAGAGGTGAATGAGGCAGCTGCTCACAGTAAACAGAACATTTGAGTATTTTCTCAGTGGACAGGTCAGACTGTGCATGTGATATTCTAGTCACTTCAGTGCAGGAAAGGAGGAACAGCTGATGACTTACAAGCTGAAGAACCTTGCGACACTTGCTGGTAATATCATAAGTTTCACAATTGATTGCTCAGAATTTGGGGACAGTTTGGTAAAAGGGAGTGTAAGGGAAGGCATGTCCCTAGTGCAGATGAAGGTTCCCGGAGCAGACCGGTAACTGGCCAGGCAGATGTCCACAGATGTGGGCATAGGCACATACAAGTGCGCGCGTGCATGCACCCTCGCGCATCCAGGCGCACGCCTGTTACTAATGCTGACGCCAAACAGGCTATTTAAACAGGCTACAGTATAGGCTCATTGCTGTTTGGTCTGCAGCTTCCGTGTGCTTGTTTCCTGTGTTCCTGTGTTGACCTCTGATCATGACCCAGCTTGCTTCTGACATGTTTTTGCCTGCTACCTGCCCTGGCTTTGGCTTGTCTCTGGATTCTGCTTCTGCCTCCTGCTTTTGCATAATCTACCTTCTGTTGCTGACTTTGTTTGTGACCCGACTATCCTGCTATCTGCTGTCTATGCCTGATTTGCCCGGCCGTTACCAACCCGGCTCGTCTGACCCTGCACCCTGCTCATCCAGCCTGCTACAGCTCTTCAGGACAGCAAGATCTCATCTGGCTCCTGCTTCCTGCTGTTTAACCACAGTCTGCTGCCAGCCAAGCTCAGTGCCAGCTCATCTGCCACCAGCCTGTCCTGCTGACACCTACATCTGCTGACTGCTGCCATGCAGACTACTGGACTGATTACAGGCACTCTTACCTTTCCGTGCTCCTGTGGCCGTAGTTTCAGTACCAGTAACCCCCAAGCCGGAGCGGTACGAGAGACCTTCCTATGCACGTCAGGCTCACTGACCAGGTACGTGAAAGGGAGCAAGTGTAAGTGTTCCATTTCAGCTCTGAGAGCGCTCATATAGTTTTACATAGTGACTGACTGTTGAGGCGATGTAGCTTTCCAACATCTAAAAGAAACCAAACTATCAGTTTCAGGTATGATGCACATTGTCCGCCCTGCTCTTTAAATTTCAAAAGCTGTTAAATGATGACATGCCCAGCAGAAAATGTTTCTACAGGATCTAGTAGTGGCTGGTCAAATGGCTAGTTATTGGTCACGTAATCTTAACTGAAGGGGCTTATACGAATGAGCACAGTTAGTTTGCTCTGGCCTGTTCAGGGTCTCACAGGCTGGGATTTTGATTGCTTCCCCTTGCCTCTAAAAAGCTTCAAGAGCTTAGGGTAGGAGATTCAAAATGACCAGACTGAATATTTATCAGGTTCTAGCCAATCCCTGGAGAGGAGTGTCCAGTAGGGGGCTGGAATGGAGCCAAATAGTTTGAGACAAATGGTTCCTTCAGCCCAGGAGGGTTCCAGAGCTAGGGGGGCTGCTGGCCTCAGACCGCCCATGGACCAAACAGCTGTTTTTGATGACTCAGCAGTTCTACAGCTGGACTTTGAAGCTGTTTGCAGAACCACGCAACAAGGGATCAAGCTGCTGGCACACTCACTGGACCATGCACGGAGGAAGCTGGAAGGTGGCAGCTGTCCTGGGGACTTAACAGTAGTGTCCCTAAATGTATCCCTGTGACTAGGTAGTGTACCGGAAGCTGCACTGAGGACCAACAGTTGTGCACTGGCGCAAGGTAACCAGATGTCAAAAAGCCTCGCCCTATAGGCTTCAGCAGTGAGGCCTTATGCCCTGTACACACGGTCGGACTTTGTTCGGACATTCCGACAACAAAATCCTAGGATTTTTTCCGACGGATGTTGGCTCAAACTTGTCTTGCATACACATGGTCACACAAAGTTGTCGGAAAATCCGATCGTTCTGAA
Organism: Aquarana catesbeiana; assembly: GCF_042186555.1. Taxonomy (NCBI): domain Eukaryota; kingdom Metazoa; phylum Chordata; class Amphibia; order Anura; family Ranidae; genus Aquarana; species Aquarana catesbeiana. The sequence continues at coordinate 60,179,164 of NC_133325.1, forward strand.
CGCGGTGATGTAAAACACGTACGTCGGGACTATAAACGGGGCAGTAGCCAATAGCTTTCGTCTCTTTATTTATTCTGAGCATGCGTGGCACTTTGTCCGTCGGATTTGTGTACACACGATCGGAATTTCCGACAACGGATTTTGTTGTCGGAAAATTTTATAGCCTGCTCTCAAACTTAGTGTGTCGGAAAATCCGATGGAAAATGTGTGATGGAGCCCACACACGGTCAGAATTTCCGACAACAAGGTCCTATCACACATTTTCCGTCAGAACGGGGCACTAGACTGTCCAACATTCATGTCTGCTTAGTGGGAACATTGTCCTCTAACTACTATGTGCTAATTCTTTTGGAGTATCCCATGCCCATGACCCCCACCCCCAGGCCCTCTTGTTGAAGTTTTTAAGCAATAAAATACCAAAAAGACATCCCCAGGACTGTTCATTGGGGTCGGTATGAATGGATTGCTCATTGGGGCCAGTATGAATGGATTGCTGCTTGCGGGGATGACCAGTCTCTGTGCTTGTTAGGATGAAACCAGTTAGTGTCAGCGACCCCTATGAATGTAGCACTACAGGAGTGAGGCTTTTTCTTTAATGCCTGAATTTAAAAAGACTCTGTTGATTGGGTAATCTTTTGCAGGTATAAAATGCAGGCACCGGCAGCCTTCTAAACATTGCTGTCACAGCTGAATCCAAAGCCATTCTGAGAGGCAAAGCTCCAAGATTAACTGGTGTCAGTTCTTGTCATTAAATCCCAACCCCACATATTCCTATTGACTATCACAATGTTGGTCAGTCTTGCTGACTATTAGAAATGTGCAGGAGGCAGGCAGGCAAGATTTCACACTATCAGAACATTCTGCTGTGACATGAAGATTTTGGAGGCAGTCTTTAGATACCTGCCATTCGCACCTGCAGCAGAGTCCCTTTAAACTGACCTACTCACAGACTGACAACCCCTGTTGTCACTTTGGGTGGGTCTGTGCCAAATAAATTACCATTAAACACTTCTCATTGCATCTTAAGGGTCCACTGTTGGCTAGATGAATAGAAAATACTTTCCTTGGAATAAATGTAACAAACTCTTTGATGATCAATAACTTTTTACAGCAGCAGTAAAACAAAAGCTGATGGAAAAGTCCACCGTTATAGCATGCTGTCTTGCTCTAATTACACAGTGGATTCCCCTTGCTTTACAGAGCCAAGCTTCACTGGTCGCCATATTGATTTCCCAGTGGCAATTACAAACAAAGCCATGTCTAAAGCTAATCATTTCTGGTCCCTGGTTAACTCAAATAAACGTATTGACCAGCAGCTAATCCCAGGTGATCCGTGCTTAGGCTACAGCTCGGCTAATGTACAAATCTATAGATGAAGTGTACATTTTCTCTGTCAGCCAGGACTAAAGACAAAAAGGACAAATGTTAAAAGGCACTCAGAACATATTGTTAGTATTGATAAAAGTAAAATGTGAACAGGCTCCAGTAGTTTGTCAGAACTGTATTTGTCAGTATTGTGGGAAGAGGCTGGTTTCTTAGTCCATTTGAAAGTGAACCTTTTAGACTTTCTGACATTTTCAAAGGAAAAAATCTACATAAGAGCAAGTAATACAAGGTACTATTAGTGAGAGTGGCTTCTTCTCTTTTCACCTCTGGTTATGACTTTATTCTAAGTCCAGTCCACCACCATTCCACTGTCCAATGAGTAGGCCCTTATTTAAATATCATGATGCCCTATGCATCCCTGAATGATGACGTCCTTTTGTACAAGTTCCACCTCTTGTTTATTACAATTATTTTAGCAAGAACTTTGATAGAACTCACTAAAAAGAGGTGGCATGGTTGTATTGTATGCAAATCTACTTATCTGTCCACTAAAGAAAGGAGAGATGGGATTCATTCAACAATAAAAAACAATTAACTATCTGGTTTCTTCTAAAGCAGAAGTTCGCTCCCCTGTGCCTTTTTTTTTTTAAATCCCCTCTTACATGGATTACTAGTGTAGCAGGACCACTGGAATGGGCACTGAATGATGATGATGAAGGATGATAAAAATACAGTCACACAGATGATGATGATGACCGGAATCCTTCTGGTTGTACAGAGGCTGCTAACTCACACACTTTGCTGACTTCATGCAAACTGAATCAGTGACCAGTCTAGGGGTAGTCTTTTTGATGCTTTAATGCTGAATAAACTTGGAACTGAGGAGGGGTGTAGGGCATGGGGTACGAAGAATGCAAGTTCAAGGAAGAGGACACTAACTTCACTGTCCTAAAAATATAACACACCTTGTCCCCTGAGACTGGAAGAGAAAGGCCATATTAGTTGTAATTAAACCTTCTCATACCCCATAGCATTACATTGGCTCTTATCTCCTTACAGAAACAAAGGTCACTCGGATCAGCAAAC